>NC_057730.1:6987441-7041054 GCF_004010195.1 Chiloscyllium plagiosum
CTACAGGAAGGATAGAAAGGGAGGCAAAAGAGGAGGGGGAGTGGCGTTTTTAATAAGGGATAGCATTACAGTTGTGCTGACGGAGGATATTCCCGAAAATACATCCAGGGAAGTTATTTGGGTGGAACTGAGAAATAAAAAAAGGATGATCACCTTATTGGGATTGTATTATAGACCCCCTAATAGTCAGAAGGAAATTGAGAAATAAACTTGCAAGGAGATCTCAGCTATCTGTAAGAATAATAGGGTAGTTATGCTTGGGGATTTTAACTTTCCAAACATAGACTCGGACTGCCATAGTGTTAAAGGTTTAGATGGAGAGGAATTTGTTATGTGTTTACAAGACAATTTTCTGATTCAGTATGTGGATGTACCTACTAGAGAAGGTGCAAATTTGACCTACTCTTGGGGAATAGACAGGGCAGGTGACTGAGGTGTCAGTGGGGGAGCACTTTGGGACCAGCGACTATAATTCTATTAAATTTAAAATAGTGATGGAAAAGGATAGACCAGATCTAAAAGTTGAAGTTCTAAATTGGAGAAAGGCCAATTTTGATGGTATTAGGCAAGAACTTTCAAAAGCTGATTGGAGGCAGATGTTCATAGGGAAAGGGACGGCTGGAAATATGAAGCCTTCAGAAATGAGATAATGAGAATCCAGAGACAATATATTCCTGGAAAGGAAAGGCTGGTAGACATAGGGAATGCTGGATGACTAAAGGAATTGAGGTTTTGGTTCTGAAAAAGAAGGAAGCATACGTAAGGTATAGACAGGATAGATCGAGTGAATCCTTAGAAGTGTATAAAGGAAGTAGTATAAAGTATAAAGTATAAAGGAAGTACTTAAGCGGGAGATCAGGAGGGCAAAAAGGGGACATGAGATAGCTTTGGCAAATAGAATTAAGGAGAATCCAAAGGGTTTTTACAAATACATTAAGGACAAATGGGTAACTAGGGAGAGAATAGGGCCCCTCAAAGATTAGCAAGACGGCCTTTGTGTGGAGCCGCAGAAAATGGGGGAGATACTAAATGAGTAGTTTGCATCAGTATCTACTGTGGAAAAGGATATGGAAGGTATAGACTGTAGGGAAATAGATGGTGACATCTTGCAATATGTCCATATTACAGAGGAGGAAGTGCCGGATGTCTTGAAATGCACCAAGGTGGATAAATCCCCAGGACCTGATCAGGTGTATCTGAGAGCTCTGTGGGAAGCTAAAGAAGTGATTGCTGGGACTCTTGCTGAGATACTTGTATCATCAATAGTCACAGGTGAGGTGCTGAAGACTGGAGGTTGGCAAACGTGGTGCCACTGTTTAAGAAGGGTGTTAAGGACAAGCCAGGGAACTATAGACCAATGAGCCTGACCACTGTGGTGGGAATCCTGAGGGACAGGATGTACATGTATTTGTAAAGGCAAGGACTGATTAGGGCTAGTCAACATGGCTTTGTGTGTGGGAAATCACGTCTCACAAACTTGACTGAGTATTTTAAAGAAGTAACAAAGAGGATTGATGAGGGCAGAGCAGTAGTTGTGATCTATATGGATTTCAGTAAGGCGTTTGACAAGGTTCCCCATGGGAGACTGGTTAACAAAGTTAGATCTCATGGAATACAGGGAGAACTAGCCATTGGATACAGAACTGACTCAAAGGTAGAAGACAGAGGGTGGTGTTGGAGGGTTGTTTTTCAGACTGGAGGCCTATAACCAGTGGAGTGCCACAAGGATCGGTGCTGGGTCCTCTAAGTTTTGTCATTTACATAAATGATTTGGATGCGAGCATAAGAGGTACAGTTAGTAAGTTTGCAGATGACACCAAAATTGGAGGTGTAGTGGACAGCGAACAGGGTTACCTCAGATTACAACAGGATCTTGACCAGATGGGCCAATGGGCAGAGAAGTGGCAGATGGAGTTTAATTCAGATGAATGCAAGGTGCTGCATTTTGGGAAAGCAAATCTTAGCAGGACTTATACACGTAATGGTAAGGTCCTAGGGAGTGTTGCTGAACAAAGAGACCTTGGAGTGCAGGTTCATAGCTCCTTGAAAGTGGAGTCGCAGGTAGATAGGGATAGTGAAGAAGGTGTTTGGTATGCTTTCCTTTATTGGTGAGACTATTGAGTACAGGAGTTGGGAGGTCATGTTGCGGCTGTACAGGACATTAGTTAGGCCACCATGGGAATATTGCGTGCAATTCTGGTCTCCTTCCTATTGGAAAGATGTTGTGAAACTTGAAAGGGTTCAGAAAAGATTTACAAGGATGTTCCCAGGGTTGGAAGTTTTGAGCTATAAGGAGAGGCCAAACAGGCTGGGCCTGTTTTCCCAGGAGCATTGGAGGCTGAGGGGTGACCTTATAGAAGTTTATAAAATTATGAGGGGCATGGATAGGATAAATAGACAAGTCTTTTCCCTGGCGTTTGGGAGACCAGAACTATAGGGCATAGGTTTAGGGTGAGAGGGCAAAGATATAAAAGAGACCTAAGGGGCAACTTTTTCACACAGAGTGTGATACGGGTATGGAATGAGCTGCCAGAGGAAGTGGTGGGGGCTGGTACAATTGCAACATTGAAGAGGCATTTGGATGGGTATATGAATAGGAAGGGTTTGGAGGGATATGGGCTAGGTACTGGCAGGTGGGACTAGATCTGGGATATCTGGTCGGCATGATCAAGTTGGACCGAAGGGTCTGTTTCCATGCTGTACATCTCTATGACTATGACTCTATGTTGTGACCTGAAATGTTTCAAATGATTTACGATTAGTGAAGTACATTTTTAAATGTAATTATGTACATTTTTAAATGTAGTTGTACAACAATGCAGGAAACATGTCAGACAAGTGATGTGCACACTGCACGTGCCCTAAGCAACAATGTGTTAATGACCAAAACTCTGTTTTTGCAATGCTGCTTGAAGGATGCATGTTGGCAAGTTTCAGGGAGAACTTGCTTCCTTGTTAAGCTTTTTTTTTCAGTCAAAAGAACAGAAGTGACCACAACTTAATGCAGCGTTTTCCAATTTGGGAAGCACTTTCTTCTGGTGTGACAGCATACATTTCTCCAGAGCCCCCTCAGTGAGAGCTGAGAATGGATATGGAGGTCTACAAGAGACGGAACCTGTTAGAGAAAGAGCACAGCTATCCGAACTCCATCTGTGCTCCATTGCTGCCTTAGAGCTCAGATCCCCAAAGTTTCAGCTTGTGATCCCATTCCGAGGCTCACTTAGGAAGTCCTGGTTTAATGCCTCATCTGATGGATGGCATTTCTGACAATGTACAGTACTTCCTCGGTTCTGTACTGACAAAGGGCACATGCCCGAAACGTTGACTCTCCTGTTCCTCGGATGCTGCCTGACCTGCTCTGCTTTTCCAGGGCCAACCTTTTTGACTCTGACTCTGACTCTCCAGCATCTGCAGTCCTCACTTTCTCTCACCGTAGCCATTGAGTTATATAAGAAACAGTTAGACAGGTACATGGATGGGATAGGTATGGAGCGATTTTGAACCAAATCCAGGCAAGTGAGACTAGACCAAATTGTGAAAACTGGGTGGTATGGGCATGTTCGGCCAAAGGGCTTGTTTCCATACTATAGACCTCTATGGCTCTAATTGTACAGCACAGAAACAGACGCTTTGGTCCAACTCTTCCATGCTGACCAGACATCCTAAATTCACCTAGTCCCATTTGGCCCTTACCCCTATTCATATACCCATCCAGATGCCTTTTAAATGTTGTCATTGTATCAGCTTCCACCACTTCAACAGGCAGCTCGCTCCATACGTGCACCACCCTCTGCCTGGAAAAGTTGCCCCTTAGATCCCTTTTAAAACTTTCCCCTCTCACCTTAAACCTATGCCATCTAGTTTTGGCCTCCCCTATCCTGGGAAAAATACCTTGGCTATTTACCCGATCCATGCCCCTCACGATTTTATAAAACTCAATAAGGTCACTACTCACCTTCTGACACTCCAGGGAAACAGCCCCAGTCTATTCAGTCTCTCCCTACTGCTCTGACCTGACAACATGTTTGTCGATCTTTTCTGAATTCTTTCAAGTTTAACAATATTTTTACAATAGCTGGGAGACCAGAATTGAGCACAGTATTTCAAAAGTGGCCTAACCAATATGCTGTATAGTTACATTACTCCCCAACTCCTTGACTCAAAGCACTTCCCCAACCTGCCTACATTTGACTCCACTTTCAAGGAACGATGAATCTTTACCTCAAGTTCTCTTTCTTCAGCAACACTTCCCCGGTCCCTACTATAAACTACATAAGTCCTCCCTGATTTGCCTTTCCAAAATACAACACCTCACATTTATCTGAACTAAACTTCACCTGCCATTCCTCAAGGATCAAGGTTCTGTTGTATTCTGAGATAACCCTCTTTACTATCTGCCACATCATCAATTTTGGTATTATAGAGAGAGTCATAGAGACGTAGAGTCCTACAAGATGGAGACAGGCCCTTTCGCCCAAACTGGTCTATGCCAACCAATGCCACCCAGACTAAATTTCTTCTGTACTCTTTTCAGTTTAATAATATCCTTCGTATAGCAAGGTGACCAAAACTGTACACAATATCCCAAGTGTGGCCTCACCAGCGTCTTGTACAGCTGCAACATAACTTCCCAATTTCTATGCTCAGTGCCGTGACTGAAAGCCTGTGTGTTAAAAGCCTTCTTCACTGCCCTATTTACCTGTGACTCCACTTTCAGAGAACCATGCACCTGAACTCCATGGTGCCCCTGTTCCAGTACATTCCATAAGGCCCTACCATTCACCATGAAACTCCTACTTTGATTTGACTTTGCAAAATGCAAGACCTCGCACTTATCCATATTAAACTCCATTTGCCATTTCTCAGCCCACTTCCCCAGCTGATCAAGGTCCTGCTGCAATTTCTCACTGTCCACGAAACTGCCTATTTTAGTGTCATCAGCAAACTTACTATTCATGCCTTGTATATTGTCATCCAAATCATTGATATAGAGAACAAACAGTAGTGGGCCCAGCAATGATCCCTGAGGTACTTCACTAGTCACAGGGCTTCCAGTCTGACAAGCATTCTTCCACTATTATCCTCTGCTTCTTACCATCAAGCCAATTGTGTATCCAATTTGCCAGCTCCCTCAGCATTCCGTGCGATCTAACCTTCCAGAGCAGTCTACCAGGTAGAACCTTATCAAAGGCCTTACTGAAATCCATGTAGACTACATCTACTGCCCTGCCCTCGTCAACCTTCCTGGTCACTTCATCAAAGAACTCTAACAAATTTGTGAAGCATGATCTCCCACTGACAAAGCCACGTTGACTATTCCTAATCAAACCCTGTCTTTCCAAATCCATATCTTATCTCTCAGAATCTTCTCAAGTAACTCACCCACCATAGATGCTAGGCTTACTGGTCTATAGTTCCTAGTTTTTTCTTTGTAGCCCTTCTTGAATAATAGCACAACATTCGCTCCCGTCCAGTCTTCCGGGACCTAACCTATGGCTAACAATGATGCAAAAATATCAGCCAGGGCCCCCAAAATTTCCTCTCTAACCTCTTGCAATGTTCTTGGATGTGTCTGGTCAGGACCAGGAGATTTAACCAACTTAGGTACATTCTAATGTGTACAACAACCCCTCTACTGTGCTATGGGCTGCAATCATCTGCAGTCTTACTAACCATACCTCCTTTATTCACATCCAAATCTTTTATATAAATGACAGAAAGCAATGGATCCATGCACCAATCCTTGTGCACACTGCTGGTCAGAGGCCTCCAGTCCAAGAAACAACCCTCTACCACTACCCTCTGTCTTCTACCTTCAAACCAATTTTGAATCCAAATGGCTAGCTCTCCCTGAACTGCATTCCATCTCATCTTGCTAGCCGGTCTACAATCCAATCACCAATCCTCTGCCATCACCAATCCTCTTTGTCACTCTTCTAAAAAAAAATCAATCAAGTTATAAGACATGATTTCCCATGCACTAAGCTATATTGAGTATTCCTAATCAGTCCTTGCCTTTCCAAACACAAATAGACCCTATCCCTCAGAATTCCCTCCAACAATGTACCCACCACCGATGTCAGGCTCACTGGTCCATCATTCCCTGGCTTCTCCTTACCATCCTTCTTAAATAATAACACCACATTAGCCAACCTCCAGTCTTCCGGCACCTCACCTGTGACTATCGATGATTCAAATACCTCAGCAAGAGGCCCAGCAATCACTTCCCTAGCTTCCGATAGAGTACTGGGATATACCTGATCAGATCCTGGGGATCTATCCATCTGTATGCGTTTTAAGACTTCCAGCACCACTTCATCTGTAATGTGGACACTTTTAAAGATATCACTATTTATTTCTCCATGTTCTCAAGCTTCCATATCCTTCTCCACAGAAAACACTGGCATGAAATACTTGTTTAGTATCTCACCCATCTTTGCAGTTCCACACAGTTCCTTGCTGATCTTTAAGAGGCCCTATTCTCTCCCTTGTTACTCTTTCGTCCTTAATGTCTTATAGAATCTCTTTGAATTCTCCTTAACCTTATTTGCTAAAGTTATCTCATGTCCCCATTTTACCCTCTGATTTCTCTCTTGAGTATAAACATACTACCCTTACACTCCTCATTCGATCTCCGCTGTCTATACCTGACATATGCCTCCTTCCTTGTCTTGACCAGAGGCTCAATTTCTCTCATCATCCAGCATTCCCTACACCTGCCAGCCTTGCCTTTCACACTAACAGGAACAAACTGTCTCTGGACTCTTGTTATCTCATTTTTAAAACTGTCTCACTTTCTAACCATCTCTGTTCCAGGGAACAGCCTCTCCCACCAACTTTTGAAAGCTCTTGCATAATGCTGTCAAAATTGGCCCCACTCCACTTTAAAACATCAGCAGGTCTATCCTGTTCCATAACTATTTTAAAACTGATAGAATTATGATCACCTAGATTGCTGTGTACAAGCCATAATATTAATTAGATTGCAATTGCTAATTAGAATGGAATAGAATATCTTTTATTGTCACGTGTACTCAAGTATGGAAGTACAAGAGCACAGTGAAAAGTTTGCACTGTCGTCTCTTATGAAGCCATCTTAGGTACAAATCTTAGATACAAAAAGAGAATAAGGAAGAAAAAATAGTTGCATTACTTTACAATGAAGCATCGTAGAAGTCAGAAATATGACATAATTAAAAGGATAGACATTACAGTCAGATAAACAAATTACAAATAAACACTACATTGTGGTAGCTCACCAGAAGGCTTCCACATGTGATCTGACAGCTCGCGCCAGACCCCAGTCCAACAATCATCCCCACTCCACTCCAAGCCTCCAGTCAGCTCTACACTAGCTCTCCACTGCTCCAAGATAAGTTAATGACTGCAACACACCTTCAGATTAATTTTAAACAACGGGCAATAACACATTCCTGATGAAGAGCTTCTGCTCAAAATGTCGATTCTCCTGGTCCTCGGGTGCTGCCTGACCAGCTGTGCTTTTCCAGCGCCACACGTTTTGACTCTGATCACCAGCATCTGCAGTTCTCACTTTCTCCTAGTCGATTAGAATCTTACTGCGAAGCCTCTTCCAAGGATGTCCCCCTTGAAGATGTTCTCCTCCTCCTTCTACAAGGATCTCAGTGAGTCTTTCTTTCACTAATGTCTGATGAAGGGCTTATGCCCAGAATGTCGATTCTCCTGCTCCTTGGATGCTGCCTGACCTGCTGTGCTTTTCCAGCACCACACTCTGGACTCTGATCTCCAGCACCTGCAGTTCTCACTTTCTCCCAGGTAATAACATCAGTACATTAAAAAAGATATGTCAAAATTTAATATGTGAGTATTGATATATATTTCATGTCGTGAAATGGCATGAAACTTGTAATGCTGCAAAACTTGGAAGAACTACAAACTGTAACGAGGTCAATGTAGAATTTCAGGGGGACATTGACAGGTTGGTGAAGTGGGCGGATTGATGGCAGATGAAGTTTAACACAGAGAAGTGTGAGGTGATGCACTTTGGTCAGAAGAACATTGAAAGACAATGTGAAATTGGGAGTACATTTCTAAAGGGGGATGTAGGAGTGGAGAGACTTGGTTGTCTGTGTGCACAGATCATTGAAGGTGGTAAGGCAGATGGAGAGAGCGGTAAGTAAAGGATTCAGTGTTCTCAGAATTTTTAATAGGAGCATAGAGGAAGTGTTAAAGTTACACAAAATACTTGGAAGACATTAACTGGAATATTGTGTGCAGTTGTAGGTGCCACATTCTAGGAAAGACCAAACACATTGGAGAGAGTGCAGAAGTGACTTATAATAGCTGCAGGGATGATACATTCCAGTGATGAGGATAGATTGAAGAAGTTGGAACTGTTCACATTGGAGAGAATAAAACTAAGTGGAGATCTGACTGTGGTTTTCAAAATCAGTTTGGATCTAGGTAGAGTGTGGGTCGGATAAAGCTGTTCCTGTTCGTAAAAGGATGAAGAACCACAAGGCATAGATTTGACATGATTTGCAAAAGAAACAGACAGAAGCTGAGAAGAAAACATTTTTGCTCAGCAAGTGAGTAGGGTGCGGAATGCGCTGCCTGGAAATGCGTGGCAGGCAGATACAATTGAGGCATTCATGAAGGGCACTAGATGTTTATTTGGATAGAAATGGTGTGCAAGGGAAAAGGCAGGCAATCGGCACGAGGTAATGATGCTTGTTTGAAGAATTAGGGGTTAGCCACAATGGACTGAAAGGCTTTCTTCAGTACCGTAACATTTCTGTGATTCTGTGGGTTTAATAGCTAATACTTAAACTGGAAGTAACTGCACAGAGCTCACAAGGGTATGACAAGTCAAAGTATACAAGGTAGATATAAATTTCTCTGAACATCCCTCCTTTTCATTGCATGCATTTTTATTTGCTGTTACAAATTACCCACTCAATATGGTCAATAAAGAAAATGATCTTTTATGAATAAGATTTTGTTGTTATTAGCCTATTTTGCTTTCTGACCATGCATTGGGTACAGTATCTTTAAGTTATGCAGGTCTTCTAATGGTATGCGTGTGTATGTTGCTGTTTACTGTCCATCTGGAATCAGCTGATTCTTGGGATGATGTTCTATCACCAGGGAATGACAAGTGCTGTTTCCTGAGATAACTATTGTTGCTGATCCATTGTTGATACTGAGGAACTGGCAGTCATTCTGCACTCTGCGTGGTTGCACTTTCTCATTAACTGTCTGCAATGACAGAGTAGCACCTCCAGTTATAAGCACATTTCTCTGTTTACAATAAAGTACTTGAGGGCCTTTGTGGTGCAACAGTAATGCCCCTTCCTCTGAGCCAGAAAGTCTGAGTTCAGGTCTCCACCGCCCTGTTGACTTACAGTTGGACTGTTGCAGTTCTCTGGTTTTAGCAGAGAGAAAAAGAAGTTGCTTGCCTTTGTCAGTGATGTGGAAAGGAGTTGGTGTCTGCTGAAGAGTTACATCCTGCAGATTCCAAGAGATTTTGTATAGCCAGGAGAATAACTCAGCGGAGGAGGTTTTACTCCTGTTGGTGTATTTAAGTTACAGTTCAAAAACTGAGAAAAGTGCCTGGAGACAGTCAACCAAAGTACTATGTGGCAAAGTGGGAATATTGAAGATTAGGAAGACAACAGTAATTATGAGCAGTTTGGTGAAACGACAGAACTTCCATCAAAAGTGTGATGGGTGATAAGTATACAGTTGGAGGATATTACACTCTATCATTTGTTGTTCTGTGCTCTACGGTCTGTTCCTTGGAATGCACACTGAAGGACCACCAAATCGGAGAAAGATACTCTTTCTGCCCAAAATGTGTTGGTTTTCCAGAGTTAGGAGTTGACCTCGACCAACTGTTGCAGACTGGCACATTCCAAGGTCCAGGACTACGTGCTGAGGGCTGCACTAAAGCTTGGAGCAGCTGCTGCCAAAGCACAGTGGGAAAAGACCATCAACTGAGATCTCTCTGCTGAAGGTAAATGGGAGTTCGCTCAGTTACTGGACCCTCCCAGTGCCTCTAATAAAAGTAAGTATAGCCTTGTACAAGTAAGAAATTCCTTTGGTTTGTTTGTTGGATAGAATCAAACTCAAATATTTGTTTGTTTCTTCATACGTTACTGTACAAAACCAAACTGCTTTGGTATTTATGTATGTGTCTAAAGGGATTTTTATGAATAAAGTAAATTTTTGAAATAAAAGAATAAGTAGTTTATAAAAAGAAAATAATGTTTAATCAATACTTTCTTTCATTATTTGCTACAGTAAAGGTTTTAACATGTAAAGTCTTCTCAGGTCATTCTTTGAGTTAATAACTAAAATTTCAAATCACTTTTTCAAAGTTATCAGTCTTTAGAGGGCTAAGAACAATTCCAGTTTGTAATTTGCACCATTAGTTCAGTTACCCATTGAGACACAAAGATCCATTCAGATGTTTAACTTCATATAATGCAGCTGGACAATATCAGGTACTCAGTAATCCGATGAGAGATAATAATGGACGTTCAGTACAAAATGCCTTTTCTCATTAACATTCTTTTCTCATGAGCAAGCTCACTAAATGTAAATTTACAGTTGATCATTCACAGTTATCACATATGAGTGAGGTGACAACTGTTATACATAGCTCCCAAGTTACCACTTCAGCAAGCTGTATAGTCAGAGAGTCTTACAGCACTGAAACAGACCTTTGATCTTACCAATCCATGCTGACTGTAATCCCAAACTAAACCAGTCCCATCTGCTTGCATTTGGCCCATACCTCTCCAAACATTTCTTATTCATGTACTTTTCCAAATGCTTTTAAATGTTGGAACTGGACTCACATCCACCACTTCCTCTGGAAGTTCATTCCACACACAAACCACTCCCTGTGTAAAAAAAAATGTTCCTCATGTCTTTTTTAATTCTCTCTCCTCTCACCTTAAAAATATGCCCTCTCGTCTTGAAATCCCCCACCTTAGGGAAAAGACACCTGCTATTAACCTTATACCCCCTCATGATTTTATAAACCTCTATAAGGTCACCCCCTCAACCATCAATGCTCCAGTGAAAAATATCACAACCTATCCAGCTTGAAATAACTGCACAGAGGCTGGTATCCCATCACCAAATCCCCCTTTATTTACAGGTAGTCAGGATGTGCAGGAGCAGGTGTTGGAAATTAGATTACTTACAGTGTGGAAACAGGCCCTTCGGCCCAACAAGTCCACTTCGACCCGTCAAAGCACAACCCACCCTCACCCATTCCCCTACATTTACCCCTTCACCTAACACTACGGGCAATTTAGCATGGTCAATTCACCTAACCTGCACATTTTTGGACTGTGGGAGGAAACCGGAGCACCCAGAGGAAACCCACACGACACGGGGAGAATGTGCGAACTCCACACAGTCAGTCGCCTGAGGCGGGAATTGAACCCGGGACTCTGGCGTTGTGAGGCAGCAGTGCTAACCACTGTACCACTGTGCCACCCAACCACTGTGCCACAATGGGATGGACAAAGTTAAAAGTCACACAACACCAGGTTATCATCCAACAGTTTTATTAGGAAGCACTAGCTTTCAAAGCGCTGCTCCTTTGTCAGATGGTTGTATAGGTGCATAGTACACTGGCTGTGGCCAGCCAGCTTGGAGTCAGTCCCCTGAACTAAAGAGCTTCTGAATCCTCTGTTTAAATTGTTCGGCCAGGCTATGTAGTGGTTAGAACTGGGTAGATCTTATTAACTATGAGATCCTTGATTGGGATTGGCCCAGGTTAACAATCACTACACAGCCTCTCCTTATAACTCAAACTTTTCATTGCTGGCACCATCCTGATGAATTTTATCAGAACCCTCTCCAGTTTAATAGTATGCTTCCTATAACAGGGTGACCAGAACTGCACACAGTACTCCAGAAGAGGCCTCACAACGTCCTGCACAACCGCAACATGACATCCCAGTTCCTATTGTCAAAGGTCTGAGCAATGGAAGCAAGCATGCTAAATGACTTCTTAACCAATCTGTCTATAAGTCTATCCAGCTCGCAGATACCTCCTCCTACCGTCCCCTTGACCATGACCCCACCCCCCACCACCAAACCATCATCTCCCAGACCATCCATAACCTCATCACCTCAGGGGACCTCCCATCCACCGCCTCCAACCTCATAGTCCCACAACCCCGCACCGCCCGTTTCTACCTCCTGCCCAAAATCCACAAACCTGACTGCCCCAGACGACCCATCGTCTCAGCCTGCTCCTGCCCAACCGAACACATCTCGGCATACCTCGACACGGTCCTGTCCCCATTAGTCCAAGAAATCCCCACCTACGTTCGTGACACCACCCACGCCCTCCACCTCCTCCAGGATTTCCGCTTCCCCGGTCCCCAACGCCTCATCTTCACCATGGACATCCAGTCCCTGTACACCTCCATCCCCCATCACAAAGGACTCAAAGCACTCCGCTTCTTCCTCTCCCGCCGTACCACCCAGTACCCTTCCACCGACACCCTCCTTCGACTGACCGAACTGGTCCTCACCCTGAACAACTTTCCTTTCCAATCCTCCCACTTTCTCCAAACAAAAGGAGTAGCCATGGGCACCCGCAGGGGCCCCAGCTATGCCTGCCTCTTCGTAGGGTATGTGGAACAATCCATCTTCCGCAAATACACTGGCCCCACCCCCCATCTCTTCCTTCGCTACATTGATGACTGTATCGGCGCTACCTCGTGCTCCCACGAGGAGGTTGAACAGCTCATCCACTACACTAACACCTTCCACCCCAACCTCAAATTCACCTGGACAGTCTCGGACTCCTCCCTCCCCTTCCTAGACCTTTCCGTTTCTATCTCAGGCGACCGAATCAACACGGACATCTACTACAAACCTACCGACTCCCACAGCTACCTGGACTACACCTCCTCCCATCCTGCCCCCTGTAAAAACGCCATCCCATTCTCCCAATTCCTTCGTCTCCGCCGCATCTGCTCCCAGGAGGACCAGTTCAAAATACGTACAACACAGATGGCCTCCTTCTTCAAGGACCGCAATTTCCCCCCCGACGTGGTCGACGGTGCCCTCCACCGCATCTCCTCCACTTCCCGCTCCTCCGCCCTTGAGCCCCGCCCCTCCAACCGCCACCAGGACAGAACCCCACTGGTCCTCACCTACCACCCCACCAATCTCCATGTACAGCGCATCACCCGCCGTCACTTCCGCCACCTCCAAACAGACCCCAGCACCAAGGATATATTCCCCTCCCCTCCCCTATCAGCTTTCCGTAGAGACCACTCCCTCCGCGACTCCCTTGTCAGATCCACACCCCCCACCGACCCAACCTCCACTCCCGGCACCTTCCCTTGCAACCGCAGGAGGTGCAACACTTGCGCCCACACCCCCCCCCTCACTTCTCACCAAGGCCCCAATCATTTATTTCATTCACTGCTCAGAATGTGGTCTCCTGTATATCGGGGGAGATGAAACACAGATTTGATGACCGCTTTGCTGAACACCTACACTCTGTCTGTAAAACATGACCCAGAGTTTCCCACTGCCTCCACTTCAACACACCACTGTGTTCCTACACCAACATTTCTGTCCCAGATCTGTTGCAGTGTTCCTTAACGCAAGTTCAAAGAACAACACTTCATTTTCCACTTGGGGATTCTGAACACTCTCTGCTCATTCCTGAAGAAGGGCCTGTGCCCGAAACGTCGAATCTCCTGTTCCCTGGATGCTGCCTGACCTGCTGTGCTGTTCCAGCAATAAAGTTTCAACTTTGATCTCCAGCATCTGCAGACCTCACTTTCTCCTATAAGTGACACAAGCTATAAAGAATTATGTATATAAACCCCTAGGTCTCTCTGTTCTACAACACACCCAAAGCTCTACTTTTAATTATATAAGTCCTGCCCTTGTTTGTTTTACCAAAATGCAATTTATCCAATTTAAACTCCATCTGCCACTCCTCAGCACATTGACCCAATTGATCAAGATCTCCTAGTAATCTTAGATATCCTTCTGCACTCTATCTGGCTCTCCAAGGCTCAGCTCTTGCATTGTTGTCTTAAGTTGCTTGATTCTAATGAAAGCTGCTTCATATTCTGTGTCCGAGTGCCACTGAACATCTTAGCAGCGAGCTTGGGTAGCAGTTCGCACTCTGAAGACAAATTAGGCAAGAATTACGTTAATTCCATTTGTGAATCCAACAAATTGTTGCACCACTCTCACGTTTGTTGGTTGCTAGTTCTTTGCTATAGTTCTCATCTTGTCAGTATCCAGGTAAAGTCTCAATACGTGAATTCACTAATCTTCAGGTTTACCTGGTGAACTGACTCCAGCAGTTACATTAGGTTTTGACCGTGGTCTGCTAGGGCTTTTTTTCCACTATGTTTCTGGGGCAGCACGGTGGCTCAGTGGTTAGCACTGTTGCCTCACAGCGCCAGGGACCCAAGGTCGATTCCAGCCTCGGGTGACAGTCTGTGTGGAATTTGCACATTGTCTCTGCGTGGATTTCCTCCGGGTGCTCCGGTTTCCTCACACAATCCAAAGAGGTGCAGGTTAGGTGAATTGACCATGCTAAATTGCCCATAGTGGCCGCATGACTCAAAGAACAATTGGACAGACAAAGGATTGGATAATAATCTGGCTAGGAGGTGAGTGCCGAACAATGGGCTGTATGTAATAGCAGACTGTGTGATAACAGGGGTTAGTATGTGTGGGGACTGGGCTAAGAACGTGAGAGATCTCAAGCCCTAAAGTTGTTGAACACAATATTGAGTCCGGAAGGCTGCAGGATCCCCAAGTGGGCAATGAGGTGCTGTTCTTCCAGCTTGCTCTGAGCTTCACTGGAGCACTGCAGCACGCCTGAGACAGAGATGTTAGCCAGGGAAACAAGGTGAGGTGTTGAAGTGGCAGACAACTGAAAGCTCAAGGTCTTTTTTGCAGTCTCCCTTTTCCGGATTTGCTAACAAGCTGCTAATCAACTCTGCAGTAGTTGTCATTTTGTTGATTACTCTTTTCTCCAGCTTGTGTTTCTCAACCTGGATTTGAGAGCAGTTTAAGCAAAATGGGATAGAAGAGCATGGAGCTATTGGAGAAACTGGAACTAATACTGTTGAGAGACTAGCTGGCACCAGGTGCCATTGGGTGAAAAGAAAACTGCCAAGCACCAGCTTCTGGATTTGTTTAGCATTGCTGTTTTGTCACAGCATCGGGAAGAGAGAAATGATAATCAGACCTCCATAGCCTGATCTATATTTCCCTTCATCCATGAGGGAAGAAACCCAGCACCAAAAGATTCTGAAAGAAGAAATTTAAACTCAGAAAGTTCAGCTGACTGGGTACAAAATTACCTCATCCGACAATGATGTGATAACATCGCCAATGGCCAAAAGGAATTGTGAGCAAGTACCTTAATTCCACGGGCTGTGGGGAAGGCCAGCAGTGATGCTGCAGCAGCTTATTAAAGCCATGAAGGAAAACAATAAAGGAAAAAAAAACATCCCCGCCTCACCCATCCCCTCATTTTGCGCGCTCCATCTCTACCCACCCCCAGTGTACCCTCATACTGCTCATGCAGGGCAATGTCTCTGTACCCATGACCCCTTATAGCCCAATGCCAACATTTAGTGCCAAAGCAAGTCCCCACCTTTTGCCCTTACATGTCTCATGCCAACTCAGCAAGTATCCACCACTGGGCAGAACTCAGCAACTGTACAAAAATTAAATAAAGTTCCGAAGTGTCCATTGATAAATCCATTATATATTTGAAAAAATACACTTTTGTTAATAAAATCCTATTCATTGCCTTTACTTTCTTACAAAAGCAAACTTTGAAATTCATAGTCACACTCCATTAGGAACTGACAATAAAACTATTAGTTTACAGGTACAGCACAGTGATACCTTAAGGTTGGGAAAACTGTAATGCAGCACATAACATGGGATGGTTGCCCCAGGCTTATATCATCAGACAAAGTAAACTATCAAGCAGCCTTTTAATCATAGAATCCTTACAGTGTGGAAACAAGCCATTTGGCCCAACAAGTCCACCACAACTCTCTGCAGATTTTGTTACCCAGACCACTATGGGTAATTTAGTTCTGGCCAATTCACCTAACCTGCACATCTTTAGACTGCAGGAGGAAACGGAGCACCCAGCAGAAACCCACACAGACATGGGGAGAATGTACAAAGTCCACACAGACAGTTGCCCTACTCTCATGGCCTATTCCTGCACCCATTGTCTATTGCCCAAGGCTGGAATCGAACCCAGGTCCATGGTGCTGTGAGGCAGCAGTGCTAAGCACTGAGCCACCATGCCAAGCAATATTTTGCTTTGAATAGCTTGACAACTCCTTATGATGGTCATGGTAACAACTTCTTTTACCAGCTTTCGTTCACAACTCTCTTGAGGGAGCTAACAAACTTGACAGTTCAATTGAGTATATGCACTTTAGCATAACATTCATGTCCGTTTTTGCCAAACCTAACCCACATTCTCCTCGTGAGTTTCCTCCGCGTGCTCTGATTTCCTTCCACAGTCCAAAGATGTATATGTTAGGTCGGATGGCCATGGGAAATGCAGGGCTACAAGGATAGAGCAGGGGGATGAGTCCGGGTGGGATGTTCTTCAGAGGATCGATGTAGGCTTGTTGGGCCGAATGGCCTGTTTCCACACTGTAGGGATTCCAAAGGGCAGCTAGTCCCTTTCAGAGGTGTCCCAGGACCATATTCAAAAGGGCACTCAACTCTCCCCCAAAGAATTCGAGCAGCTTTTAGGCCTTCCATGACCAAGCCTAAAATATGCAAGGTCATAGTTTGGGCCTCCCACATGTGTAAACCAACCTGGCCTAAGGCAATTGGACTTTACCAAGTGCTGTTATCCCTGTGAAGTATTGATATGCAAATCAGTATCCGCTCCAAATCACAGCCTCCACCACAAGAATGATACATACAGGGTGGAGAAGATCTAAATCCGCATGAAAGTTCTGGCCTTAGTCAGCCAGTGAGGTGCTAAAGGCAGTGGGTTGGAAACAGTTGTGCAATAAGCCGTCCATCTATTTCTAAGATGAAAGAGGGCCGCACCGGTGGCACATTCGTTAGCACTGCTGCCTCACAGCGCCACAGACCTGGGTTCAATTCCCGCCTCAGGCAACTGTGGAGTTTGCACATTCTCCCCGTGTCAGCGTGGGTTTCCTCTGGGTGCTCTGGTTTCCTCCCACAATCCAAAAATGTGCAGGTTAAATTGCCCATAGTGTTAGGTGACGGGGTAAATGTAGAGGAATGGGTTTGGATGGGTTGCTCTTAAGAGAATCAAAGTGGACTTGTTGGGCCGAAGGGCCTGTTTCCACACTGTAAGTGATCTAATCGTGAGGGATAGTTTTAGTCATTGGAACAAGGACCAGGTGGATCTCACTGATTATGAGCTCCTTGATTGGGATTGCTCACCTTGACCAATCAGGGAGCCCTGGCTGACGTATAAACAGGAGATTCCTGTGGCGCTGTGGAATCCGTGGACCACGTGTATATTGGGTGTGGGCGTTTGCACTCCCTTTTTGATTTTCTTAAAAACTTCCTCCTCTGCTTTTGGTTGCACCTCAGTCCCACGCTCCTGATCTTCGGGCACCTGGTACGGAGGAGGGAGGGCAGGTCTGAAGACATCCTCGTGGGTCTGCTCCTGGGCCTGGCCAAACTGGCCATCAACAGGTCCAGGTAGCGGGCCGTGGAGGGGGTCGTTAGGGCCGACTGCCTGCCCCTCTTCCGCGGTTACGTTAGGGCCCGGGTGTCCTTGGAGAAGGAGCACGCGGTGTCCACCAACACCCTGGAGTTGTTCAGGGAGAGGTGGGCGCCGCAGGGAGTGGAGTGCATCATTTCTCCCTCCAACTCTATTTTGATTTAGTCCCTACCCTCCCCTTCACTGTTTTGATCACACAGCACTGCCCTTTGATGTGAAGGGCAGTGTATGTCACTGGCCACCCGGGTGTTTTCCTATCTTCCTTGTGGTGGAAATTGAATAAAGATTCGTGCACATTGTGTCTTTCACTGTGTCTCACACCTGCACACACACACCATGGGTACTGGGGAAAAATAAGCACTACCGCACTTAGGCAGTAGTGTGGGAGTTTTAAAAAAAAAATAAACAGGAGATTCAGAGTCTGGCTTTGAGTTGGCATGTCAGAGCACGTGTAAAAAAAAGCGTCACTTGGTGATGGGATACTGGTAGTTATTTCATTAGCTAATGAGCATTTTATCGTGCTTCTCATTGCCATGAGGCAGTGTCTCAAGGAGGCTGATACTCGGCCTTTTGGCTAAGTTCATGTGTAGTTCTGTTCTTGTCAGTTTTAATATCTGATATGTCCCTGATTTAGGCACTGATATTAAGATCAGGTTGTGCTCTTCTCTGCAGATTGGTCAATATCATACACAGCGTGAAAGTGAGGTCTGCAGATGCTGGCGATCAGAGTCGAGAATGTGGTGCTGGAAAAGCACAACAAGTCAGGCAGCATCCGAGGAGCAGCAGAATCGACGTTTCAGGTCTAAGCCCTTCATCAGGTCAATATCATACACAGACTGTTGCAGTTCTCTGGATGGCTGCTAGTCTTTGTGAGCTACCATTAGAGGATATGGAAAGATGTTTGTGTCTGTCAAAGAGTTACACCCTGTTGCCTACTACAAATTCCTGAAGATTTTGCATAGCCGGCAGTGGGGGAGAGGGGTGGTTGACTCAACAGAACAGGTTTTTTCCCTGTGGCTTATTGAAGGTATGGTTCAAAAATTGAAGAAAATGCTTGGAGACAGTCAAAGTGATGATATGATGCATCTGAACCATAAGAGGTACTCATTAATCTGATGAGAGATTATAGCATCAATGGGTGTACATTGTAAAATTCCTTTTCTCACTAGAGACTGAAGCACATAAATGATTGTGTAACTGACTCCTCGGGTGGGGAGTGGATAACGATCAACTCTAAAGTAACACTAATTAAGTGACTCATTTTATTATACGTTACCAGATCAATTAGAAATAGCCCTTGTCTGCTGGCTTAAAATATTCTGCAAAGGTTCTTAACAAATACACTGAGACAAAATATAGAAAAAAAAACCTTAGCTCACATGGCAATTATACTTTTGTTAGTTTGCTTCATGCTTTGTTAACACCCAAAAGTAAAATAGCTTTATTTTTGGCAATATTGTCAATTAAACATTTCTTTGCCAGCTTTTGCTCAATTGTCATCTGAGCAGGTTCCATGCAGAACACACATGCTCTCTGATCATTAGCTCAAGCAGAAGGTACAGCAGAACAAGATTAGATTGTTTGTAGCTATATATCCGTAAGCATATATATGTCAGCAGCTGGTATGTAAAAGTTTCCATCAATCAGGAGGCCACCCACAAACAGATGAAGAAGGGAAATCAGGGAGGGGAGGATAACTCATAACGTGCACTGAAAACTAACAGATAAATGAACAATACTCAGATAGCTATCGTAACTAACAGTGGTTACAGAGCTGTACAGCATAAAAACAGGCCCTTCCATCCAACTCATCCATACCGACCAGATATCCTAAATTAATCTTGTCCCATTTACCAGTATTTGGCCTAAATCCCTCTAAACGTTTCCTATTGAGGTACTCATATGAATGCCTTTTAAATGCCGTAATTGTACCAGCCTCCACCACTTCCTCTGGCAGCACATTCCGTACACACACCACCTACAGCCTAAAAGGTTTGGTCCTTGAGTTCCATTTAAATCATTTCCCTCTCACTTTAAACCCATGGCTTCTAGCTTTGGGCTCCTCTATCATGGGAAAAACACCTTGGCTACTCACCCTATCCATGCCCCTCGTGATTTTATAAACTTCGATAAGGTCACCTCTCAGCCTCCGACGCTCCAGGGAAAACAGCCCAAGCCAATTCAGCATCTCCCTATGGCTCAAACCCTCCAACCCTGGCAACAAAACTACTAACTCATATGATCGTGTTTTTACAGCTGGTAGCAAGAGGAGCAACGTACTGCTATTCTACCTGTTCCAAATTATAGTCCTAAAGGCTTCCAAAATGCAATCTATAACTTCAGCCAGAATTACACTGGAGTAAAGGCTTTCCATTCTATGTTTTTAATAGTCTTCCATCTCTAATCTATCTCTATAGACACTGGCTAAAGGTTTGAATAAAGTTAAAAATTCTGAATAGGGAACTTCAGTCAGAGTTGATCTGTACCTGATCTCCAACCACACTCGGTAGATCACACAAATTAGACCGGGCTTGGCCTTTGAAGCACCTACAGTTACACACCACAATCTTAGCTTGGATTCATCAAAGGGATTTTTGAAGGTAAACGCAATAATAGTTAGAGGTGCCGTGTAGTCAGAACATAACACAATTAGTGCTACGGAAATACCTCCAACCACAATTGACAACTCCACCAGCACATATTGGGGTAAGTAGGTAATCTTTGGTCTCGTGTAAGCAATCCATCTGGTTAGCACTCAAAATATGTAAACCCTTATTTTCAGATTTTGAAAAAATGAAGGCTTAACAACAATGCCTGAAACACAAGTCTGTATTTAAACCTAACACTCTACTAAAAGCATGTCAGAGTTTGAAGTTCTGGAGAAGCATTACATTGGACTCGAAATGTAAACTCTGTTTCTCTCTCCAAAGGTGCAGCCAGATCTGCTGAGTGTCTCCAGCATCCACAGTGTTTTGAAATATATCTGTCTCTTCCAAAATTGAATCAAGGTGTAGTCCATCTCAGTCCGTCTTTCAAGTAAAGAGGATGGCATCACTTTATTAAAATGCAAAACACCTTAGAACATTCCAAAAGCATTAGCACCAATACAGTGGTTTCAATCAGCCCAATTACCCCACTGCAATAACTTGTAGAAATCCATTGGAATTTACCGGTCTGCAAATGGAATGATACCACACCCTCTGGTAGTTGGATGAAATTCCAACTGCTCCCATTAAATCCCTGAATATCCATGCTATACACATTGCCTATCTTTTCAATCCCAACTCAATAACTTCTAATCTTATGTTCCTTCAGCTAAATCCAAGTAGAGTTGAGTTTTTTTGGAGAATGAGTCAATTCAAGGTCTAATGAGTTTTCCCAATGTATCTTACCAAACCTGCCATATTCATTACCTACTGCATCCTTATGATATCTCTCACATTTGATTTCTGCCAAATCTTACACAAACTATTTCCTCAACAGCTAACCATTCAGCAGATATCCACCAAAAGACCAACATTCTCTATATCAATGTCTTCAAAAGCCCATGGCACACTTGGGCACTGCCAGTCCGCAGCTGCTCTGCATGCCACCTGATATTTGACCCGCACATGACAACACTATTTTCTGTTTCCTATCTTTTAGCCAAGTTCTAATACATGCAACCCCAAACATTTCTAATATGCTAACCCACTTGACATGTGACACCATATCAAATGCTTTCTAAAAGTCCCAATGTACAACATCTACAGCACTACCCTCATCTACTGCCTGCGTCACCTCTTCAAAGAACACAATTACATTTGTCAGACATGACTTGCCCTTGACTAAGCCATGTTGACTGTCCAGCCATAGCTTATTTTTCCCTGTTTGCCTTATCCTAAATTCTAACGCTCCATCAGTTTTCCCACTATTGATGTCAAGCTGACGGTTCTGTAGTGTTGTGGGTTATCCTTTGTCCCATTTTAAACAACAGTGTCACATTTGCAATCCTCCAGCTCTCTCTCTCTCTCTCCTCCCCGCTCCCCCCCCCAAACCCCGGGACTAATCCTGTGTTCAGAGCCACCTGGAAAATTTCAGTCAACAGCTCCGCAATTTGCTCCCTCAAGTCTCTCAGAAATCTAGGACACATCCCATTTGGGCCATTGTGACCTCTCTACCTGGAGTGTTGGCAGTCTTCTTAGCACTTCCTTATCTACATATCTTTCTGTGCTTGCTCCCCAAATGAGGATGTTGTCTATAATGTTAAAAATCACACAGCACCAGGTTATAGTCTATAACCTGGTGTTGTGTGATTTTTAACTTTGTCCACACCAGTCCAACACCGGCTCCTCCACATCATGTCATCTAAAATGTTTACAACTCCTTGTGAACCTTCCAAGTCTTCGGCCGATGCACTTCTGGAACATCTCTGGAGCTGCTGACACCCTGAAAGACAGTCTGTCGAATGTTTAGCTTTCCAAATGATGTATCGGAGGTTCAAGACCTTGGACCTTCCACCATCACATTGATTATGCTTGCCTTCCTTGGTTTGCATCCAACATTGAGAAGTCTTATCCCTGCTGTCCTGATCAACTAACCCTTTACTAAAGCAGGTAGCTTGGCACCGACACTGGACTAGTAATCCAGAATCCCAGGATACGGCTTTGGGCACTTGGGTTTCAATCCCACCATGGCAGAATTCAGGAAAGCAAAATCTGACAGAACATTTCTCTTGTTTTCTCATTAAGATTCCAGCTACCTGATTCTGAGGATTAAAGGAAAAATTTGCATTTGTACAGCACCTTAACAGCAACCATGTAACAGTTGTGAATTTCATTAAGGAAGTATCTAGTTCACTAATATCATTTAAGGTACCAAATCTGCTATCCTTACTGGCTAGGGCCTACATATGGCTCCAGACCCACAGCAATGTGGTTGACCCTTAACTGTCCTCTGGTCAATCATGGATGGGAAATCAATACTGGCCTAACCAGTGAAGCCAATATCTCATGAATGAAGAGAAAATATCAACTTCACCAAAACAGATTCTCTGGTTATTATCAGACAGTTCTTTATGGGAAGTGACTGTTGTGTTTCCTACACGACAACCGTGCCTGCACTTCCATAAAGTAATTCATCAGTCGTAAAATGCTACGGCACACCTAGTAATCTTAAAAGGCACTATACAAATGCATATTATCCTTCAGTCCTCAGAATCAGGGAGATGGAACCTTAATAAGAAAACAAGAGAAATTTTGTTGAGTTACTAACCGCAATATAAACTTAAATAAAAATGAATAATGGAATAGATTAGATTATAATGTGTGTGGTCTATACTGATAATTGTAAAATTGTGGCATATGCTGTACTGTACAAATCAAATTTAATACAGAGACCTTTGAGGTGATGCAATTTGGCAGAAGTAGTAAAGAGAGAATAAATATTGGACATAAAAGTTAAGAAAAGTCATATTATGTTCAAATCATAAATTCTCTACACTTACTGTCACATCAGAATTTACAACAGCCTTTCAACAGCATTTACAAATTTTATGTCAGACCTTTAGTATCCACAATGTTCCACCATACATACTTGATAAGAATCAGTCTTGCATGCAAATTGACCCCTTAATCATTTATTTTTGCATAGGCTTCCTTTATAGGGTGACCCAAGACGTATATCCAGAAAGATCTAAACGTGTTGCACTTACCACTTGCTTGTTCTTGAGATCAAATGGAAGCCCACGTGATAGATCTATAGAACAGTATGCCGTCACAGATGGCTTTTCAGCTCCTTGGATCTGTGCACATCGATAAGTGATGTCCAGCTACCATCTCAATCATTTCTGCCCTCTAATATGGCAACATGGGGTAGAATCTGATAAGGAATATTTTCATGAAGTGTAGGAGTTTGAGAGGTGACCTTATAGGAGTTTATAAAATCATGAGCAGTATAGATAGAGGTAATAGTACGCGTCTTTTCCATAGAATGGAGGATTTCAAGATGTGGGGGCACATTTTTAAAGTGATAGGAGAGAGATTTAAAAATTAATGATGGGCAAATGTTTTACACAGAGGGTGGTTCCCATCTGAGCAGGCTGAACAGGCTGGGGTTGTTTTCCCTGGAGCATCAGAGGCTGAGGGGTGACCTTATAGAGGTTTACAAAATTATGAGGGGCATGGACAGGGTAAATAGGCAAAGTCTTTTCCCTGGGGTCGGGGAGTCCAGAACTAGAGGGCATAGGTTTAGGGTGAGAGGGGAAAGATATAAAAGACACCTAAGGAGCAACCTTTTCACACAGAGGGTGATACGTGTATGGAATGAGCTGCCAGAGGAAATGGTGGAGGCCGGTACAATTGCAACATTTAGGAGGCATTTGGATGAATAGGAAGGGTTTGGAAGGATATGGGCCGGGTGCTGGCAGGTGGGACGAGATTGGGTTGGGATATCTGGTCGACAGGATGGGTTGGACCGAAGGGTCTGTTTCCATGCTGTACATCTCTATGACTGTGCTGTGCGTATCTCAAAGATTGCAGAGCTACAAGAGGGCAGCTCACCCAACACCAGGGCAATTAGAGGTGGGAGATAAATTCTGATCTATCTAGTGATACCCACATCCTAAGAAAGAAGTCTTGTCTCAGTAAACTATTTCCAGCCTTAGGTAGTTGATAAGGAGGGAGTTACTTGTCTGCCTTGACGATACAAAGTCATACAGCACCGAGACAGACCCTTCAGTCCAACCAGTCCATGCTGAACATAACACCAAACTAAACTAGTCCCACCTGCCTGCTCCTGGCTCATATCCCTCCAAACCTTTCCTATTCATGTACCTATCCAAATGATTGTGTTATAACGCAGATTGTATATTGCTTTTAAGTAGCAAAATATGAATTTTTCCATAAAATCCCACCAGATGTGACATTTTGCAATAAGCACTCCTCTTTAAACAAATTGAGTCTTGTCATGGGATTTGAAGTTAAGGTTTCAGAGGTGCAAGTCTACCCACTGAGCCACAAGATCTAAAAGAAGTCAAAATGTTTCTCTTTAAATGATTCAATATCACTTAAATGATTTATAAGAGCTCTTCTATGTCCAAACCTAATTCCGGGAGAAGCAAGCATGTTTTTGAACATTCAGTTCAATGTAACTCTAATGTAAAGAGCCCTTTTCAAAATTGTGGCTATTAGACCACAATTGATACAAGCTCCATAGAAACTCTCACTGGGAAAGAAATTGGAAAAACAATGTCAAGTTGCTGACCGAATTGGTAATTTGCCAGTTTATTACAGGTGTGCCCACAAACAAACTTTAAGCAATAGTTTGATAACGTTTTTACTTGTACTAAAGTTATCACTTTCCCAGAATAACAGTTAATAGCTTGAACCTTTGCACTGGCATGTTAGTTTGATACCTCAAAGGCCCTTTTCCACCATTATCTCCCAGCTCACTGGGGCCCACACAGGAAATAAATTAACAAAATATTTCTCTCAAGTCAAAGTACAAGTTCGTTCAGGCATCCTCTGGTCATGAACTGCTCTATTTGATAAGTCTTAAGTTTAGCAGGATAACCTTTTACTGTATATCTTTCTCCCTCATGTATTTATTTGTTCCTCCTTAACAGCATCTAGCCTATTGCCTCATTGGAACAGGATTAATTACAACTCCTTCAAAGGGTTGGCACATGTACAATCAACCAAAGGACCTCCCTCAGTGCTATCTGAGCGTGCGATTCTACAAAACAAAGTGAACTAGCATATGTTTAAAATAAACCTCAAAGTTCAGGATTTAAAAAGCTGTATTAATTCCAGACGAGTCAGTTTGTGAAATGTTATAGCTCACAGTTTGTTACAAAGTTGATCCAAGCCCCATTAACTCATAAAGTAAAGAAAACTAATTTGCATTGATGCAGCACCTAGCACAATCTCAGAACATTCTAATGTGTTACGGTGAATGGAGTATCTGCGTTTCCCTGCTGCAAAACATAATCATTTGCACTCAAATAGTTTCCAGCCAGCAATAAGATAAATGACCAGATAATTTGCTTTAAAGTTGAGGAAACAAAGGAATCCCCCTTCGTCTTCTTCAAATAGTGTCAGAGATTATTTAAAGCCATCTGAGAGAGCTGACAGAAACCTGGCTTAACAGTTTATCTGAAAGACAGAACCTCCTCAATACTATATGCTGATACATCAGAGTATGTAGATATTCTGGAATAAAACTTATAACATTTTGATTTGAAACTAACTTTTTTTTTAGAATCCCTACAGTGTGGAAACAGGCCCTTCGGCCCAACAAGTCCACACTGACCCTCCAAAGAGCAACCCACGCAGACCCATTTCCCTAACACTATGGGCAATCTAGAATGGCCAATGCACCTAACCTGCACACCTTTGGACTGTGGGAGGAAACCAGAGCACCCAGAGGAAACCCACGCAGACACAGGGAGAATGTGCAAGCTCCACACAGATAGTTGACCGAGGGCTGGAGTTGAAGCTGGGACCCTGGTGCTGTGAGGCAGCAGTGCTAACCACTGAGTCACCGTGCCACCCTTAACTCACTAAGACTTCTTCAGTAATACTTTCCAAACCCACAACCTCGACCAACTGGAAGGACAAGGGCAGCAGATACACGGGAATACCACCATTTATAAGTTGCCCTTCAAGCCACATACCATTCTTGACTTGGAACTGAATCGCCACTTCCACAATGTCACTGGGTCAAATATTTAGTCCTCCCTCCATAACAGCACTTTGAGTGTACATAAACCACATGGACTGCAGAGAATCATAGAATCATACAGCATGGAAACAGACCCTTCAGTCGAATCAGTCCACGCCAGCTATAATCCCAAACTAAACTAGCCGAACCTGCCTGTGCTTGGCCCATATCCCTCTAAATATTTCTTATTCATGTACTTATCAAAATGTCTTTCAAATGTTGAAATTGTAACAACATCCACCACTTCCTCTAGAAGTTCCTTTCAGACATGAACCACTTCATGTGCTAAACAAATTACCCCTCATGTATTTTTTAAATCATTTTCCTCTCATCTTAAAAGTATACCCCCTAGTCTTGATATCCCCCGCCCTAGGGAAAAGGCACTTGCCATTCGCCTTATCTATACCTCTCATTATTTTATAAACCTCTATAAGGTTACCCTTTAAGCTCTTACGCTCCGTTGAAAAAGGTCCCAGTCTATCAGGCCTCTCCTCATAATTCGCCCCTTCCTATCCTGGCAAATTTCTTCTGAACCCTCTTCAACTTAATAACATCATTCCTATAACTACGTGAATAGAACTGCACACAGTACTCCCAGAGGAGACCTCACCAACTTCCTGTACAACTCCAACTCCTTTTCTCAAAGATCTGAGCAATGCTAAACACCTTCTTAATTACCCATCCACCTGTGGCTCAAACTTCAAAGAATCATGTACTTGAACCCTTAGGTCTCTGTGCTCTACAACATTGCCCAAGGCCCTACTTTTAATTGTATAAATCTTGCCTTTGTTTAAATTTATCCAATATAAACTCCATTTGCCACTCAATAAGATGAGCAAAAGTGAGGACTGCAGATACTAGAAATCAGAGTCTAGATTAGAGCGCTGCTGGAAAAGCACAGCAGGTCAGGCAGCATCCGATGAGCAGGAGGGCAAAAGCCCTTCATTAGGAATCCAGGCAGAGAGCCTGAAGCGTGGAGATACAAGCTGGGCCCAGTCAATAACACCTACATCCTGTGAACAAACAATCAGATAAAGCTGGAGGGGAAAGCACAAAACTACAAGGAATGAGCAATGAAGCTATTGTTAAGGAGATCACCACTACTAATTATAGCCATTTGTCTGACTGCAATGTCAGTGTACATCTTACAGGAGTAGCCTGCACTATTATTTCTTAAACAGACTCAAAATGTCCAGTAAGAACCTTTGATTGGCTGCTAAATGTCCCAAAATGCTTCATTGTCAACAAGTTACTTTTGAAGTAAATTGACTGTGGTTATGCAAACAATTAATACTCGAATGCAAAATGTTTGGTAGAGTATTCAGTTTAAAGTTCTTCCATTTCTACTGCAAATGAGGAAACACAGAGTGCAGAGTCAGATCTCATGTAATTAATTGTATAATTTTAATTAGTGATTTTTGTTTAATCCTTGGAATTGGATTGCATGTAACAAAGTATCTAGATTTGTTAATTCAATGTGATTCCTACGTCCTTGTGTTGTCAATGTGTAGCCAGTGAAATACAACTTGTTGAAGTAAGAGGGACGCCATTAGCTGTCAACTGGAGTGGGAAAGACATTTTTACCTATTTTAGAATTGCCAGAAATGTTCAGTTTCTCTGCACTGTCTGAGATTTCTGAGGTTCACCATTGAACAGGAGTACAATGGTGCTTATGCCTCCAAAAGAACAGACAGGAAAGGGAATACTCATTACCATCTGGAGGTTAGTGGCCTGCCTGAATGATTGTGAAGCACCCACACTTCTGGGTGCCATTTCTTCAGGTAAGTCAGGGTTGAGAACATTTTGAAAAGGGCATTAGTGGGGCTTAAGGAGTGTACCAAGGAAGTACGATGGTAGCCATAATGTGGCTGCACTGGTGTTGGACTTGGGTGGACAAACTTAAAAATCACACAACACCAGGTTATAGTCCAACAGGTTTATTTGGAAGCACTAGCTTTCAGAGCGCTGCTCCTTCATCAGGTAACTGTGACACGGACGAAGGAGCAGCATTCCGAAAGCTAATGCTTCCAAGTAACCCCGTTCAACTATAAACTGGTGTTGTGTGATTTTTAATGAGGAAGTATGAGTATAGTCAGATAGCCTGTATGCAACACTGCTTTAATGGGAACGCTCCAAGTAATTGGACCATTCCTTATCACCCGACCTTCATGGAAAAATTTGCTGAGAAAGAGAGAGAGAGTGTGTGTGTGTGTGTTTGTGTGTGTTTGTGTGTGTGTGTGTGTGTGAGTGCATGTGTGCGCGTGCATGCGTATACTTGTGATGCAGACTTACATATATCAAAAACCACAAAACATATTACCATGGCAGTACATTGGTGCTCGAATATGGTGATAGATGGATACACTAAAACCTCACCATGACAGCTAGTTGGTCACAAAAAGCCAATGGTAAAGAGTGAAAAAGTGTATGGCCACTATGAAGCTCCTTAAAAAAAATTGCACAATGTCCCTCGCGCCTCCTCTGCCATTCATTAAGACCCTGGCTGATCTGTTTGTGTTTCAAGTTCCACATTCCTACCTACCTCGGATAAGCCTTGATAACCTCCTGCACAAGAATGTATTTACCTCCCCCTTATAAATATTCAATGACCCCACTGTCTCTGCTGTCTTCTGAGACAGACGGTTTCAAAGTCACACAATCCTCCGATAGAAGAAAGTTATTCTCACCTCTGACCTAAAAGTACAACATTTAATTTAAAACAGTGTTTCCTAGCTCTGGACTGACAGGGCATCTCCCACCCAGTTTCCAACCTCATAGTTCAGGAACCCAGCACCACCCGGAATTATCTCCTACCTAAGATCTACAAGCCTAACTACCCCAGCCGACACATCGTCTCAGCCTGCTCCTGCCCCACGGAATTCACCTCCACGTACCTTGATTCTGTCCTATCCCCCCTGGTCCAGGAACTCTCCACATACATCTGGGACACCACCCACGTCCTCCACCTCCTCCAAGACTTTTGCTTTCCTGGCCCCTAATGCCTCATCTTCACCATGGACATCCAGTCCCTCTACACCTCCATTCGCCATGACCAGAGCCACCAAGCCCACCGTTTCTTCCTCTCCCTACATCCCCAACAGTACCCTTCCACTGACACTCTCATTCGTTTGGCTGAACTGGTCCTCACTCTCAACAATTTCTCCTTCGAATCCTCCCACTTTCTCCAGACCAAAGGGGTAGCAATAGGCACCCATATGGGCCCCAGCTATGCCTGTCTCTTTGTTGGCTACGTAGAACAGTCCATCTTCCGTAGTTACACTGAGACCATTCCCCACCTCTTCCTCCACTACAGTGATGACTGCATTGGCGCCACCTCATGCTCCCGCAAGGACGTTGAACAGTTCATCAACTTCACCAACACATTCCACCCCGACCTTAAATTCACCTGGACCATCTCTAACACCTCCCTCCCCTTCCTGGACTTCTCCATCTCCATCAACAGTGACCGACTCAACACTGACATCTTCTATGAACCCACCAACTCCCACAGCTACCTGGATTACACCTCCTCCCACCCTACCTTCTGTAAAAATGCTATCCCTTATTCCCAACGCCTCCGCCTCCACCGCATCTGCTCCCAGGAGGACCAGTTCCACCACAGAACACACCAGATGGCGTCCTTCTTTCAAGACCGTAATTTCCCCTCCCGCTTGGTTGATGATGCCCTCCGGTGCATCTCATCCATGTCCCGCACCTCTGCTCTCGAACCCCACCCCTCTAACTGCAACAAGAACAGAATCCCCCAGTCCTCACCTTCCACCCCACCAACCTCCGTATACATTGCATCATCCTCCGCCATTTCCACCACATACAAACGGACCCCACCACCAGAGATATATTTCCCTCTCCATCCAAATGGTTTCCGTAGAGACTGTTCCCTCCACAACTACCTCGTCAGGTCCATGCCCCTTAAGAGCGCACCCTCCCCTCCTGCACCTTCCCCTGCCACCGCACTTCCACACATATCATTTACTGTACGTATTTCTCCCTTTGTGGTCTCCTCTACATTGGGGAGACAGGACGCCTACTCACAGAGCGCTTCAGACAACATCTCCGAGACACCCGCACCAACCAACCCCACTGTTCCGTGGCCGAACACTTCAACTCCCTCTCCCACTCTGCTGAGGACATGCAGCTCCTGGGCCTCCTCCATCGCCACTCCCTCACCACCCGACACCTGGAGGAAGAACACCTCATCCTCCTCCTCGAGACCTTCCAACCCCATGGCATCAAATGGATTTCACCAGTTTCCTCATTTCCCCTTCCCCTACCTTATCCCAGTTCCAAACTTCCAGCTCAGCATCGCCCTCATGATCTGTCCTACCTGTCCATCTTCCTTTTCACCTATCTGCTCCACCCTCCCCTCACACCTATTACCATTACCTCCATCTCCATCCACCTATTGCACTCTCAGTTACCTTCCACCCAATCCCACTCCCGTCCCATTTATCTCTCCACCCCTGACCCTCCTAGCCCCATTCCTGATTAGGGCTTTTGCCCGAAACATTGATTTACCTGCTCCTCAGATGCTGCCTGACCTGCTGTGCTTTTCCAGCATCACACTCTCAACTCTGATCTCCAGCATCTGCAGTCCTCACTTTCACCACATAAGAATATCCACTCCATGTTCATCTTGTCAAAATTATTCAGGATCTTATGCACTTCCGTCAAGGCGCTCCCCAGTGTTATAAACTGCAGTGGAAACAAGACGAGTCTAAGAAGGAAATACGCAGAGAAAAAATGAGGTACGAAGGTAAACTGGCCAAAAATATAAAGGAGGATAGTAAAAGCTTTTTTAGATATGTGAAAGGAAAAAAAAGGTTAAGACTAAAGTTGGGCCCTTGAAGACAGAAACAGGGGAATATATTACAAGGAACAAAGAAATGGCAGAAGAGTTGAATTGGGACTTCAGATCTGTGTTCGCTGGGGAAGACACAAGCAATCCCCCTGAGGTAACAGTGGCTGAAGGACCTGAACTGAAGGGAATTTATATTAGGCAGGAAATGGTGTTGGAGAGAGTGTTAGGTCTGAAGGCTGATAATTCCCCGGGACCTGATGGTCTACATCCCAGGGTACTGAAGGAGGTGGCTCTAGAAATCGTGGATGCATTTTCCAATGTTCTATAGATTCAGGATCAGTTCCTGTGGATTGGAGGGTGGCTAATGTTGTACCACTTTTTAAGAAAGGAGGGAGAGAGAAAGCAGGGAATTATAGACCAGTTAGTCTGACCTCAGGGGTGGGAAAGATGCTGGAGTCAATTATAAAGGATGAAATTATGACACATCTGGATAACAGTAACAGGATGGGTCAGAGTCAGCATGGATTTATGAAGGGGAAATCATGCTTGACTAATCTTCTGGAATTTTTTGAGGAAGTAACTCTGAAGATGGACGAGGGAGATCCAGTAGATGTAGTGTACCTGGACTTTCAGAAAGCCTTTGATAAAGTCCCACATAGGAGGTTAGTGAGCAAAATTAGGGGTATTGGGGGCAAAATGCTGACTTGGATTGAAAATTGGTTGGCTGACAGGAAACAAAGAGTAGTGATAAATGGCTCCCTTTCGGAATGGCAGGCTATGACCAGTGGGGTACTGCAGGGACCGCAGCTTTTTAAAATATACATTAATGATGTAGACGATGGTATTAAAAGTAATATTAGCAAATTTGCTGATGATACAAAGCTGGGTGGCAGGGTGAAATGTGAGGAGGATGTTAGGAGATTACAGGGTGACCTGGACAGCCTAGGTGAGTGGACAGATGCATGGCAGATGCAGTTTAATGTGGATAAATGTGTGGTTATCCACTTTGGTGGCAGGAACAGGATAGCAGATTACTACCTAAATGGAGTCAAGTTAGGTAAAGGGGCAGTACAATGAGATTTAGGTGTTCTTGTACATCAGTCAATGGAAGCAAGCATGCAGGTACAGCAGGCAGTGAAGAAGGCTAATAGCATGCTGGCCTTCATAATAAGAGGGGTTGTGTATAGAAGCAAAGAAGTTCTTCTGCAGCTGTACAGGGCCCTGGTGAGACAGCACCTGGAATATTGTGTGCAGTTTTGGTCTCCAAATTTGAGGAAAGACATTCTGGCTATTGAGGGAGTGCAGCGTAGGTTCACGAGGTCAATTCCCAGAATGGCGGGACTATCTTACACTGAAAGACTGCAGCGACTGGGCTTGTATACCCTTGAGTTTAGAAGGCTGAGAGGGGATATGATTGAGACGTGTAAGATTATTAAAGGATTGGACACTCTGGAGGCAGGAAGCATGTTTTCACTGATGGGTGAGTCCCGAACCAGAGGACCCAGTTTCAAAATAAGGGGTAGGCCATTTAGAACAGAATTGAGGAGAAACTTCTTCACCCAGAGAGTGGTGGGTCTCTGCCCCAGAAGGCTGTGGAGGCCAAGTCTCTGGATACTTTCAAGAAAGAGTTGGATAGAGCTCTTAAGGATAGTGGAATCAAGGGTTATGGGGATAAGGCAGGAACAGGATACTGATTGAGGATGATCAGCCATGATCATAATGAATGGTGGTTCTGGCTCGAAGGGCAGAATGGCCTACTCCTGCACCTATTGTCTATTGTCTATAGTCTGTCCAACCTTTCCTCACCAGACAACCCATTCATTCTTGGTATCAATCTAGCAAACCTCCTCTGAACCATATCTAACACATTTACAAACTTCCTAAAATAAGTAGAGGTAATGTCACACAGTAATCGAGATATGGCCTCATTAATGCCCTGCATTAGTGAAGCAAAACAACCTTACTTTTATGTTCAATTTCTCTTGTAATGGGAAATTGATCTATTAACCTTCATGATTATGTGCTGTACTTGAACACTAACATTTTGTGACACATGCACAAGAACATGCACATTTTTCTATATCTTGGAATTATGCAATCTCCCATTGTTCAGGTAGTACCCTATTTTACTGACAAAGTGAACAATTTCACATTTTCCCACATTATAACCCATCTGCCAGACTTGCCCATTCACTCACCCAATGGATATATGGATCTATATCCATTTGTAACCTCCTAACATCTTTCTCACGACATAATTTCTGAACAAATTTGGTGTCATCTGTGAAATTAGCTGCCACACTTTCACTCCCCTCATCCAAGCCTTTGAAATAAATAATAAAAGGACTCAGGCCCTAAGGCAGTCTCCTATGGGACACCACTCCTTACACTCTGCAATCAGACAAGAACTGCAATCAGACAAGTGGGCGGCACGGTGGCACAGTGGTTAGCACTGCTGCCTCACAGCGCCAGAGACCCGGGTTCAATTCCCGCCTCAGGCGACTGACTGTGTGGAGTTTGCACGTTATCCCCGTGTCTGCGTGGGTTTCCTCCGGGTGCTCCGGTTTCCTCCCACATCACAAAGATGTGCAGGGTCAGGTGAATTGGCCACACTAAATTGCCCGTAGTGCTAGGTAAGGGGTAAATGTAGGGGTTTGGGTGGGTTTCGCTTCGGCGGGTCGGTGTGGACTTGTTGGGCCGAAGGGCCTGTTTCCACACTGTAATCTAATCTAATCTAATCTAAAAAAAACTTGTTTATATATACTGTCTGTTTTCTACCAGCCATCCAATCTTCTATCCATGCTAATAAGTTACCCACTATGCCATAAATTCCTAATTTTCACAATAAACTTTGAATTGGTACCTTATTAAATACCTTCCAGAAATCCAGAGGCTCTCACTTTACCCACAGTGTTTGTAAACTTCCGAAGAATTCCAATAAATGGTTAAACAAGGTTGTCCTTTGATAAAGAACATACTGACTCTTCCTAATTGTTTGGAGTTTTTCTAAGCGCGAGCTATAACCTGTCAAATGAGCAATTCTCAAAACTTGCTGCCAAGCTCACTGGTCTATAGTTTCCTGTTTTCTGTCTCCATCCCTTCTTGCTGAGAAAGACTTTATTTGCGACTTTGGAGTCTATTAGGACACTTCCCTGAACTAAGGGAAATTTGGAAAATTACCGTCAGCACATATATGAGTTCATTACCCACCGTTTAAGATGATAAGCCCATTGGAATTGGGAGACTTGTCAGCCTGCAGCTTCAACACTTTGTTCAGTATCACTTCCACTGTGATTATAATTTCACTAAGTTCCTTTTTCCCTTGAATCTCCTGATTGACAGACATTCCTAGAATGTCTTTTGTATCTCCTGAAGTGAAGACAGAAGCAAAACATTTTTTTCTCATTTCATTCCCCATTTCCTTATTAGTCATAGAGTCATAGAGAAACAGACCCTTTTGTCCAACTCATCCATGCCAACCAGATAGCCTAACTTAAGCTAGTCCCGTTTGCCAGCACTTGGACCATATCATTCTAAACCCTTCCTATTCATATGCCCATCCCCAGATGCCTTTTAAATGCTGCATTTGTACCAGCCTCCAGCACTTCCTCTGGCAGTTCATTCCATACACGCACCATCCTCTGCATGAAAATGTTGCGCCTTAAGTCTTCTTTATATCTTTCCCCTCTCACCCTAAAACTATGCCCTCTAGTTCCGGACTCCCCAACACCAGGGAAAAGACTTTGTCTATTTATCCTATCCATGACCCTCATGATTTTATAAACCTCTATAAAGTCATCTCTCACCGTCTTGTGCTCCAGAATAAACAGCCCCAGCCTATTCAGCTTCTCTCCATATCTCAAATCCTCCAACCCTGACAACATTCTTGTAATTTCTTTCTGAACCCTTCCAAGTTTCACAACATCTTTCCGATAGAAAGGAGACCAGAATTGCACACCATATTCCAACAGTGGCCTGACCAATGTCCTGTACAGCCACAACATGACCGCCCAACTCCTGTACTCAATACTCTGACCAATAAAGGAAAGCATACCAAACGCCTTCTTCACTATCCTATCTACCTGCGACTCCACTTTCAAGGAACTATGAACCTGCACTCTAAGGTCTCTTTGTTCAGCAACACCCCCGTAGGACCTTACCATTAAGTGTATAAGTCCTGTTAATATTTGCTTTCCCAAAATGCAGCACCTCGCGTTTATCTAAATTAAACTCCATCTGCATCTCCTAAGTCCATTGGTGCATGTGATCAAGATCCCATTGTAATCTGAGGTAACCTTCTTCGCTGCCCACTACACTTCCAATTTTGGTTCAGTGGTGCTGGAAGAGCACAGCAATTCAGGCAGCATCCGATTTTGCCTGTCCACTGATCCAGAATCTGGTTTCCAGCATCTGCAGTCATTGTTTTTACCTCTTCCAATTTTGGTGTCAACTACAACCCTGTTGACTATACCTCTTATGTTCATATCCATATCATTTATTTAAATGATGAAAAGTAGTGGACCCAGCATTGATCCTCCACTGTTCACAGGCATCCAGTCTGAAAAGTGATGCTCCACTGCCACCCTCTGTCTTCTACTTTGAGCCAGTTCTGTATCCAAATGTTTAGTTCTCCTTGTGAGCTAACCTTGCTAACCAGTCTCCCGTGGGGGTACCTTGTTGAAGTCCATTTGTATCGTAATTTCCCACCTAGAGAATTTGAGAAGAGGATCAAACTGTGACCAGGATCGTGTAACTCTCCATCCTCACTCTCTAAAATACCAACGCTCATTTTACTCATTATTTTCCTTTCTAAATGCCTGTAGAAACTCATGCTATCGATTTACATTCCTAGCTAACATTTTGTCAAACTCTAATATCTTCCTCCTGATTAACCTTTCAGTCACTTTCTGTTATACTGTATATTCTGACCAATCATCTGACCTGAAAGCTATCTTTGTGTAGCTACATGTATTTTATTTAAGTTTGATATTTTGCCTAACTTGTTTAGTTCACTATGGATGGTGGATTTTCCCTGTAGAAGTTTTCTTTATTGTATGACTTTAATTATTCTCAGTTTTCTGAAATATTTTCTTAAGTGTCTACTATTGTGCCTGCATTTAACTTTCAGGCAGCATCCGAGGAGGAAGAGAATCAAGGTTTCGGGCATGAGCCCTTCATCAACGAAGGACTAATGCCCATAACTTTGATTCTCCTGCTGCTCAGATGCTGCCTGACCTGCTGTGCTTTTCATAATGATTCAGTTGTGAGCAATAACCATAAAAATATAAGACATAGGAGCCATTCAGCTCATCAAGTCTGCTCCACCTTCAATCATGGCTGAGAAGTTTCTCATCCCCATTCTCCTGCCTTCTTCCCATACCCCTTGATCCCCTTGACAATCAAGAACCTATCTATCTCATCTTCAATACACTCAATGATCTGACCTCCATAGATTCACCACTCTCTGGCTGAAGACATTTCTCCTTATCTCCATTCTAAAAAGGTCTTCCCTTAACTCTAAGGCTGTGCCTTCGTGTCCCAGTCTCTCCTACCAATGGACATATCTCCCCAACATACACTCTGTCCAGACCATTCAGTATTATGTAAATTTCATTCATATTCCTCCTAATCCTTCTAAACTCCATCAAAAACAGAATTAGAGCCCTCAAATGTTCCTTTAAGGTTAAGCTTTTCATTCCTGGGACCATTCTCATGAACTTCCTCTGAACACGCTCCAGGGCCAATACATCCTTCCTGTGATATGGGGCCCTAAACTGCGTGTTTTCCAGCACCACATTCTCAACTCTGATCTCCAGCATCTGCAGTCCACTCTTTCTCCTGTGTTTAACCTTCCCCTAGTTTATGGCAGTATACTTCAGCTAGCTCAGTCTTCATGCCAGAATAGTTTCAATTATTTAGCTGCCTCAGAGTAGCCCTACACCCAGTCTTTGCCCTATCAAACTGGATGTAAAATTCAATCATGTTCTGAGCGCTGCTGCCTATGGGTACCTTAACTTTAATTAATCAATCCCTCATATCATGGTGGTGGCTCTGTGGTTAGCACTGCTGCCTGATAGCACCAGGGACCTGGATATGGTTCCAGTCTTGGGTGGAGTTTGCACATTCTCCGTGCCTATGTGTGTGTTTCGTCCCATAGTCCAAAGGTAAACTGAAAATGTCAGATTGACAGTTGTAGCCTGGCTGAGGTGTTACCAGAATGCTTCTGAACTAGTTTCTGATACTGACCAGAAAGCAGATTATATTAGATTTAGCATCGTGTATTAGAATCATTGGTTCCCTGTAGTGTGGAAGCAAGCCATTCGGCCCATTGAGCTCGCACCGACCACCCAAACCCAACCCTAACCCCCCCCATCCCATCCCCCGCCCCCCCCTACATTTCCCATGGTCAACTCACCTCACCTCCACATCTTCCTCAGCCAATAATGGTCAGATCTTTGCAATTATTCAAGACTGAGCTAGGCAGATTTGTGATTCAAAGGGAGAGTCAAAGGGTTATGGGCTGAGTCTGTGAGAGTGGTCAGGTAAGTGGGGTTAAGTCCACATTCAGATCCACCATGAACTTATTAAATTGTAGTGCAAGCTCAAGGGGCCAAATGGCCTACTCCTGCTCCTAATGCTCATGGTCTTTTGTTTTGACAATAGTGTAAGCAAACCTTGATAAGATATAGCAACTATCAACTCTTCTTCAGCCAATTTAGCAGTAAAGGTCCGGATGGGCAGAGGATGGCACAGGAAATGTCCTGTTGTATTGGTGCTTATTTTATCACCATTTTAAAGTCCCATTAGAAATACTGACAGATACTATTACTGAACTGAATTCAAATGACAGAAATAGTGACTCTGAAAACTAGGGCTGCCTGTCAGATTCCAGCACTGATATCACAGCAAATGGAGGGGATTGGGGTTTCCTGGTAAATCAGGAATCCACGTTAGTAATTGATCATTGATTAGATATGGATCAAAATTCAAGTACATTTAAACAAATCTTCACACATTTACAGTACTCAGAGGCCACCAGCCATGGCACACTGGGGTTACTGTTGTCAGGGTGACTCCTGTTCTCAACTCAGAAAAAGGCTGAAACGGCAACAACAATTTATCCGATGTTGGAAAGTAGCCCATGTTAAAGGGGTATCTTTTTACTGAGTGGATATCAGTGGAAGAACTCCTCTATTCTGTAAAATCAGAATGTATACATCCTGGTCTTGACATTATCATCAGCATGAACCTGGAATGATTTAAATGGTGTTTTTTTATCATTGTCAAAGAGGTTTCATGCAGAAGTAAAGACAGAAATGTGTACTTTTTTTCTTCTGAAGGGATTGACCTGGATTTGTAATCTATGTGAGGAATGCCGTACAGGCAGGGACAGCTGATTACAGTGTATAGACCACTGCTCATGATGAAGATTGCTGTAACCGTTGTCTTGAAGGGGATCATTTAGCTTGGCTTGCTGGTTTGTGATGACAAACCCAACACCTTGCCTACTGTGAAGGCCCCACCTTTTCAACCATGCCCCGCACCTGGAGGCTACATCACTACCAGTCATCTCTCTTAAGTGAGAGAGTAGCCCTCCGGGACTCTGGTGATTTTGCCTCTAGAATACATTGATATCCTAGATATTGTTACTGTGGGGTGGATCAGGTGTAAAATCTCACTTCTCATCAGTTTTCTGCCCACCAGTTCATACGACTACATCATAGCAGATGGATCTTATGGCTTTAGTATGGCTATAAACACTTTTAGACCTATATTCAAGGACACGAGTACAAATCCAAAGATGTGCAGGTTAGGTGAATTGGCCATGCTAAATTGCATACTGTTCAGGAATGTGTAGGTTAGTCAGGAGTAAATATAGGGTAGGGAGAATAGGTCTGGATGGGTTACTCTTTGGTGGGTCGGTGTGGACCTGTTGGGCCGAAGGGTCTTTTTCCACACTGTAGGGATTTTAAGAATTCTAAGGTAATGATTATACAGTTCCACTCTGCTGTCTTTCAGTGGTAAGCAGTACTTTATACTCACACTTTACCACTTCCTAGTAAAAGCGAAATAAACCCCTGTGTACAGTTCAATATAACATAACATGAAAGGTTCAGATAATGCTGAAAAGGCAACATGACTGTTCCATGTCTTCAATTTACCCTGTCAGGGAAATGTTACTGGAATTGTTCTGAAGTCACAGTGACTATGTAATTTGAGTAGGTGTTATTTGAAGGTCTACAATATGGGAAAGAATTAATTAGTCAGTCAGAAAATTGGCAGGCTGCAGAAGTGGGACAACCCCTCAACCCCTTTACAAAAATGTTTTATTATATAAATGCTATTATTTCCGATAGGTCATCCCTGTGTATTCATCACATATCATCAGACAGGCAGCAACAAGTCCATCCATTTCCCCTTAATATCCTGGACTGATATGGTCATCCTGCTATCAGGAAGGATGTTAATAAGCTGGAAAGGGTGCACAAATAATTCACAAGCATGTAACCAAAACTGGAGGGTTTGAGCTATAGGGAAAGGCTGGATGAAGGGCCTGTTTTTGTGCAGCATGACTCTCTAACTCGATATAGAATCAGTAAACTGCAAGTCAATATGAGAATTACCGGCAAAACTCCCAAATAATTACAGGTGACATGGATTTGGAAGTAGGCAATTCAGCTTGATCAATTCCCTTGTCTTTTGGGAGAAAGTGACAACTGAAATAAACTCCAACACATGAAATATCTCAACATGAGACTCTGGGCAACTGTCTGTGTGGAGTTTGCAAGTTCTACCCCTGTCTGCGTGCTCTGGGAGCTCTTGTTTTCTCCAACAGTCTAAAGATGTGCAGGTTAGGTGGACTGGCTGTGCTAAATTGCCCATAGTGTTCAGGGATGTGTAGGTTAGTCAGGAGTAAATATAGGGTAGGGGGAATAGGTCTGGGTGGGTTACTCTTTGGTGGGTCATACATCAAGAACATCTCTGAAATGACAGCCAGACTACTGCGACCACTAGGACTTATAACAGCACACAAACCAACAGCCACTCTCAGACAACAACTCACCAAAACGAAGGACCGGGTACCCAGCATGAGCAAAACTAATGTAGTGTACAAAATCCCATGCAAGGATTGCACAAAACACTATATAGGACAAACAGGAAGACAGCTAACGATCCGCATCCACGAACATCAACTAGCCACGAAACGACACGACCAGCTATCCTTAGTAGCCACACACGCAGACGACAAGCAACATGAATTTGACTGGGACAACACTACCATTATAGGGCAAGCGAAACAAAGAACAGCCAGGGAATTCCTAGAAGCATGGCACCCATCCACAAACTCCATCAACAAACACATAGACCTGGACACAATATACCGGCCAATACAGCGGACAGCTGAAACTGACAACCGGAAGCGGCAGGGACAGGCCACTATAAATGCCGGAGGAAACACCACAGAAGCGCTTCACAGGAGGCTCCCAAGCACTGAGGATGTCACCTAGACAGGGGACGAAACGTTTGCAACAAAAACTTCCAGCTCGGCGAACAGAACCACAGCAACGAGCACCCGAGCTACAAATCTTCTCACAAACTTTGTCCCATAATGTTCAGGGATGTGTAGGTTAGGTGGGTTAGCCATGGGAATGCAAGATTACAGGAAGTGGGTGGGCGGGGTACATGTTGTGTGTCTGAGTGGAATGCTCTTTGTGGGGGCGGTGTGGACTCATTGGGCCGAACGGCCTTTTTCCACACTATAGGAATTCCATTCTATTCTATTCTATGAACTGAACTTGTCAAAACTTTGCGTGACAAGTTGGACATGCTTAAACATAAACGGTGAGGATGAAAGTTCAAATAGAGTACTTCAGATTAAATGAGTCAACTCCATGGAGCCGCACCTGCGTTCTAACTAACTACTTTCCCTGACAGTATTGCTCAACGTGAGGTGCCAGATAATTTTAAATATAATTGTTTTAATACGTTGCATAAATCAAACTTACAGTTCTGTACATGAAAAAAATACTGTGTCTGTCAATGTCAGATTTTTACTAGGAACTTCCCTTGATTCTGGTATAGGATGAAAGTTACATCTTAGAGTAAAAGGGAACTGCAGAAACACACAGCCACGGCAAGATACACCAACCCAATGAAGGAGACAATATTGACCATCACTGTGAGCTTTTTGACTGATGTCTTGGCCAAAGGTGGGCTAAAATCATTGATGATAATGGTATTCTCATACATAATCTCTCTCTGGACATCCCACATTCCCTTGATAGGGGCATAGAGTTGTACAACATGGAAACAGATCTTGATATTCACCCTATCCATGCCCCTCATGATTTTATAAACGCCTTTAGGGTCACTCCTCAGCCTCTGACGCTCCAGGGAAAACAGCCCCAGCCTATTTGGCTTCTCCCTATAGCTCAAACACTTTAACCTCAGCAACATCCACGTAAATCTCTTTCAGGTTTAACAACAACTCCCTGTAGTAGGGAGACCAGGATCGAACCGCAGTATTCCAAAATTGGCTTAGCCGATGTCCTGTACAGTCATAACTTGACATCTTAACTCAGATTCGCAAAAGTTACAGGCAGTCTAAGACAAATCCTTAAAGTTAGCAGACTTCCACCTGTCACATCACAGCCAGTAGGCCAACACTCCACATGGAAAAAGTAAGGACTGCAGATGCTGGAGATCAAAGTCAAAAAGTGTTGAAGAAAACTCTTGAGACTCAGACTTTGAGAACTGATTAGTTTATTTCATGATATATCATGGGGAATTCACGGTCCAACTGTGGTTCAGTTCTATTCCGAAATACATCAGAACACTACAGGATTATGTAAAGAAAGCAGATAGGAGCTGGTTGTTAATCACAAGGCTTTGGTATGCTTACAAGTTGGTACTAAATTAGAGGTCAGCCTCTAATTAGGGTCAAAACTAAACACTATTATACATACCTTAAGTGGTCCAAAACAAATGTTATCACCATTTGTTCTATTTACACAGATAGGTAATCCACAGCCATCCTGTTGTGGAGGGCAACCATGCGGATGGGCACCACCTCTGCATTAAACTCATCAAAAGCTTTAGTTGTGTCATTTGCTCGACGAGTGACGTCAGTCGTCTGGCTTCGTTGATCAGCCGGGTGGGCCTGTAAAAGGGGCTGGACACAGCTAGGAACTGCTCAAACGCAGTTAAAGCTCTCCTTGCACGAGTCCTGAGCTGCTCAAACTGGGATGAACAGAAGTGGTAGATGAAAGAACAACATATCCGACATAGCAGCTACCAATCCAGATTAGCAGCCAAGGGTCAGCCTTTTGGCCACAAATAAAGTAGGTGCCATTATAGGTTCCGAGATGGTCTGTGTGGTGCCAGTCCAAAAAGTCCTAAAAATGGAATTGCCTGCAGTCTTGTTGGGAGTCTTAAGGTTGAGCACACTCCCCCTCACTGTGGACTGAATTGTCTTTGATGAAAGGAACAGGGAATAGGTGCATCTGCTGAACCCAGCGTTCCATCAACTGGGAGTTGCTCCTTAAGCAAATAGTTCCCACAGGCGTGCCCATGCCTGTGGGATTCGTAAGGACCAGAATTGGAGGTGTATCCAAAAGATTGCACCAGGGTTGGAACCAGCCCTTGTACTTGTCCAAGTCACAATCTGCTGATTTCCAGCGTGGGCAACTGTTATCTGTTTGGGGGAGGCCCAATCACTCGAACCCGCTAGGAAGTTGCCACGTAGCCACCTCTGAGGACCAATTCCATTCCAACCACCACTCGGCGGTGTCAGATTCATTGAATGGAATGGGTCGGAGGGGGATTCCCCCTTCAGGATGGACGGGAATATGAACAAATACCCAGCAGCAAGAGCGGTTAATATCTTTTGCATAGGTGTAAGTCATTTGCAGGAAGGTATTGGCACGTAATGCCCCGACAACAGAGTTTCGTGCCCTGTACCCTTTGTGCCATTCATGCCCTATCAAAGTGTGCAGGGCCATGAGGGATGCAAAGAAGAGACGGACAGTCATTCCCCACGTGGTGCAACTGGTGGGCATGCTGGTACTTCCATTGTCTCCTGTTCAGGTTGCTCCGGCGATGGCGCCCTCTTGCAACCAGTTGCGTGCGTCCACTCAGGATCGCCTTTGACCTTGATGGGCGTCTAGGTCACCAGGAGGACAAGATATGTGCCTTTCCACCTAGGAGAAAGAGAACTTGTTTCAAATTATTTTTATCATCACAGAGTCCCCTGGGTGGAACGGATGCATGGGTCTATCACTCGGTGTGGGAAGGGCCTCCTTGACCAAATCATGATTGCGGGTGATAATTTGGCATTGTCCAGAAGGGACTCATGAGTGAGCAGCAGTTCCACGTCTGCAGGAAATCTGTGGGTATCAGGCGATCTATGAGGACCTCAAAGGGAGTTAGTCCCGTGGTTTGATTTTCTTGGCTTATGAGAGTGTAACGGGCTCGTGGCAATGCCTCTGCCCATGGCAAACCCCTGTCTCCTGGGTGACCTTGATTAAGGTGTTTTAAGGTTGCCATTAATCCGTTCCACCATTCCCGCAGACAGCGACTGATATGGAATGTGGTATTTCCATGCAATACCCAGAATTCTACTAACCCCTTTAGTAACCTCAGCGGTGAAATGTGTGCCTCTGTCACTGTTAGCACTATCTGGGACACCAGACCGAGGAATCACATCCTTCGGGAGACATTTAATCAACCATTCCAGCATTGTCTTTTCGCATAGGGAAAACTTCTATCCATTTGGAAGACATGCCCACTAAAACTAGCATGTATTTAAAGCCCTGTTTGGGTGGCTTATGAGCAAAGTCAATCTTCAAGTGATGAAAGGGGCCATCTGGGATGGGCAGGTGATCATACTTGGCCAACAGTTTAGCATTATTATTCTGCGGGAAGAATCAGGCATCGGGCTACTAGTGCTTGAGCTGCTGCCGTGAAGCCGGGAGCATACCAGCTCTGCCTCACTGCATGTACCATCCTTGCATGGCCGAACCTATGGGCAGCCAGTGCCAAAGCATGCAGATATGATCGGGGGTAGACGATTCTCCCATCTGGATATTGTACAAGCCCGAAGCTGCCTGATTCCCTAGCTCCTATATGTGCCCAACTATCTTTCTCAGATCGAGGAGCGTCCTGCTGAGCAGCTAGTATCCCATCAGCCACTAGGTCTAGAGTCTTTTCTGACTTCCCTGCTTTGAGAACCTGTGAGACAGGGGGAGCTAATGCTGCTTGTCTCGCAGCCTGGTCTGCCCGGGCATGCCCTCGGGAGACTGGATCGTCCACAGCAGTACGGGCAGCACACTTAATCACAGCGACAGCAGAGGGGAGCATAAAAGCCTGCAAGAGGTTGTTGATGAGCAGAGGAAGTAATGAACCCTCTATGCTTCCACAGAGCTCCGAAATCATGTACCACTCCAAAAGCATATCTGGAGTCAGTGTAAATATCAACAGACTTCTTGTCAGCTGGAAGACAGGCTCTGGTAAGGGCCAACAGTTCAGCAGCTTGCACAGAGGTCCCTTCCAGCAATGCAGCTGATTCTAGGGTTTGGAAAGGTGTGAATATCACACATCCAGCTAACACTTGATGGTCCAAGGGCCGAAAAGAGGAAGCATTGGGGTAAAGAGAATCATATCTGGGGTTGTCAAACGGGGTTTCAGAGAGATCAGGACCTTGGGCTTTGGGGAGGGGGGGTGTGGTGCTGGTGACAATCCCTTGGACCTACATACAAGCAGTCATGGTCTACCTCGGGTAGATCATGGGAGACTGGGAGAAGGGGAGCTGGGTTGAGCGCGGGTGCACGTTGTAGTGTAAGGTTCGTACGGGATAGTGTGATAACTTCATAGCCAGTTCTCCCGTGACGCTGTAAAATTTTGGGTTGCCGCTGAGTTTAGCAGCAGGGAAACCAAGTGAGGCACAAAAATAGTACACGGATAATCCATCACAATAGCGGGTGGCCCTTTCTACCATTACAGCAGCAGCCAACACAGCACGTAAACAGGCTGGCATTCCCCTTACAGCAGGTGGCGATTGTACAGAATAAAAGGCTACACAGGGCGCCAGAGATCTCCATGCATCTGTGTCAGAATGATGGACGCACGTTCCTCCTTTTCATGCACATAAAGCTGAAACGGCAATGTGTAGTTAGGTATGTCCAGAGCAGGTACTGAGGCCAAGTATTGCCAAAGGTCGGTGACATTTCAGGCGTCCGTGTCACCTGCTTCGGTGAGGAAGCCTGGCAGAGAGGCATGTCAATAACTCGATAGTCTGGTCTCCAGTGTCTGCAGTAGCTCACCATGCCCAGGAAAGACAAAAACTCAGTCCGTGAAGTGGGAGGAGAGAGGTTAACAATGGCTGCAACACGACCCCAAGACAGTGCTCTGAAACCGTGGGTACGCTCATAGCCCAGGTACTGGACTGCCTTCTGGCACAAGCTGTATCTTTTCCAGTGAGACGTTATGTCCATCTTGAGCCAGACAGTGTCCATACAAGCGTCAGGTGAAGCAGAGGCCACTAACATCAGCATTCTGAATTAAAGCACATGGCAGGCAGAGGTCCTTCAGGGTCTGGTGAACTGCAGAGGCATACGAAGTGGGGCTCTCCATGTACCCTTGGGGAAGCCATATCCATGTATATCAGCGACCGCCATATGTAAAGGTAAAAAGGTATTGACTCTCGGGCGACAAGTTAATGGAGAAAAAGGCTGAGCAGAGGTCTATGACAGAAAAGCAGGTAGCGGTAGCAGGAATGCTTGTAAGGATAGTATTAGTACCAGGCACCACCGAAGAGAAGGGGACAACCATGGAGTTAATCGCCCTCAGGTCCTGCACAAATCTCCATTGGCCCGGTTTGCCTGACTTGGGGATAGGGAGTACAGCTGTGTTACAGGGGTTAACAGTAGGGACCAGGATGCCCTGTCACAGAAGGAATCAATAACAGCTTTAATCCCTTCGGCAGCAGCTGGTGACAAATTGTACTGGTGTATAGACGGCAAGGTGGCTCCTGGTTTCACAGTGACCATACGAAGTGAAGGCTGATACCACTAGGCCTGCATGACTACAGTGTCACACCCATAACAATAGAGACAGAGTACTGCACAGTATAGGGTTCTCATAGGCTGGGGTACGTGGAGGTACCAGAAGGACAAAAACTGTAGACACAGAGGAGGGGCAGCAGTGAATGCACAATTCCTCTGGTCCGAAACCAGCAATCTGTAAGGAGTCAGGGTCCGACGGGTCTAGGGGCTGAAACCCCCGTGCCAAACTCCAGATTCTGGGCACCATGGGCCTCAGGTCCTGTGGGCGTGATGGGGCTTTCACTGCGATCGGGACATGGGGAAACGAACTGGGTCAGAGCGGAACAGCAGCTCCTGATCAGCAGCAAGCAGTACTTCTGCTGCTAAGCCTTGCTGTCCAACATAATAAAGCCCAGTCAGTTTCAGGGCCGAGGGCAGATTGAAGTAGGGTTCCGCAAGAGCAAGATAGGATGGCTCAGGGCAGGCAAGGTAATGCCACAGTGCAGGAGAGAATGACTCATCTGTAGGATCCAGTGAAGAAGTGGTGGGCGACGGTGGAGCGCGCAGTAACGACGGGAGATAGGAGAGAAAAGAGGCGCGTACCGGATTGTCGAGGGACGACCAAGGGTAAAGGGAGGGAGTGGGGACAGGTGGAGAGGACAGATGAGACCATGGCGGCCTGCAAAAAGGGTAGATTGGAGCCAGGAAGTTCTAATTCTGGATTAGTGGTGCTGGAAAAGCACAGCAGTTCAGGCAGCATCTGAGGAGCAGGAAAATCAAATTTTCGGGCAAAAGCCCTTCATCGGGAATAAAGGCATATTCCTTCAGGCCCCACCCTTCAGGCACTCTGCCTGATGAAGGGCTTTTGCCCGAAACGTCGATTTCGCTGCTCCTCGGATGCTGCCTGAACTGCTGTGCTTTTCCAGCACCACTAATCCAGAATCTGGTTTCCAGCATCTGCAGTCATTGTTTTTTATGCCAGGGAGTTCTAGTGTGAGTCCCTGCAGAGAGCAGTGCAGAGAGGCGTTAAGTTTGCATAGTGTCTGGCCACCCAAAAGGTGACTGGATGAGAGGGGGGGGGGAGAGGGGGTGGAATTGTAGCCTGGTCATGCACTGCACACGGACCAACACCAATAAGGATAGAGGTCCCACAAGGGCTACTCCAGAGACACCCACAGAGTGAACAGTATCAGAGCTGACAGGAAGGGCCGCTGAGAGAGGCGCAGAGGAATGGGTGGCTCCAGAATCCACCAGAACCGAAACTACACCCCCCCCCCCCCCCCAACCCATCTCAGCGTCCAACATAAGGTTTTCGGACGGGGAGTGGGAGAGCCGTATTGAAGCGGCCTGCAAAACCTCCCTCAGCCCTAGGCGTGTTGTGGGCCAGAGGGGGACGGGTCGCCGATGGAGGAGCTGGTCGGCATTGGCTGCTGCTGCTGCTGCTGCAGTGGGAAAGTGGGGTCGCTGCTGATGAGCCTGCCGAGGGGTTGGAGTGCAGCAGTCCCGCGCCCAGTGTCCAAAGTTCCCACACCTCCTTCCCTGCCATCCCCCTTCCTCGGGTCACTGGCCTGACCCTGACATCTGTGTCTCGCAGAGAAACGCCTCTGAAATTCCCTGCTGATCCATGTTAGCGAGAGAGGTGATACCAAGTTGAAGGTTAAGGGATTTGAAGATATGGGCACGTCGGGGCTGCGTGCAACGAATGAGAGTTTGGGAGGCCACTTTGTCATTGGCTGCAGAGGATTCCCAAACCTCCTTGAAGCGGGCCAGAAAACCGGGGAAGGAGTCTCCAGCCTTCTGCAGGCAGCGGGCAACTCCACCAAAGCCTGCCTGCTGCCGAGCTGATGGGCTGAACCTTGGTAGCTCAGCCAATCCACTCGCTGTCCTGGGGGATCCCCATACCCACCCTCTCTATTTCCACAGGCCAGTAATCGAGTTTATCGAACCAAAAAGAGCCATCCATACAAACCAGAGGCGATAATGTACCGGCTATCACCGGTCTCCTTCCAGACAGTGAGCCTGGGGGAACAAAAGCATCCCCTACCTTATTCTTGCAACGCACGTATTTACCATGGCGTTTCACAGTCTTCCCTGAGGGGGCAAAAGGATGGGGTCCGGCCTGCACAGGATTGACCTGTTTCCCGGGGACCGGTGCTTCAGTCTGACCCGTACATTGACACAATCCGTACCCAGGACCCCCTGAACTGTCACCTACAAACTGACAAATAAATCAATCCTCAAGGCCCTTAGAGCAACAGAGCCCGTCTCACTCCGGGGGATCAGCTCCAAGCTCAGGTCAGGTTCAGCCAAACGAAGCAATTTAATGCGATCTCTCCCTTGCTTGGTCTTGCCTCAGGAGATCAGCCTGCAAGGCTCAGGTCAGAATCCCCCATGTTACCAACTGAAGTAAATTTGAGTGGCCCCACACACCTTGACAGCCAAAGGAACACAAGTTTAAAGCTCCTGTCTTGTTGAAAAAGACAATGACAGACCCCTCAGTAAAGGAGAATTGCAGGTCCAGCAAGAACCTCATAAACCAGACGCCAATTGGTGAAGAAAACTTCAGACACAGACCTTGAGAACTAGTTAGTTCATGACACAATATATTATGGGGGATTCACCATCCTAACTGTGGCTCGGTGCTATTCCGAAATACATCAGGACACTACAGGAAGTCCTGAAGAAGGGCTTATGCCCGAAACGTCGATTCTCATGTTCCCTGGATGCTGCCTGACCTGCTGCGCTTTTCCAGCAACACATTTTCAGCTCTGATCTCCAGCATCTGCAGACCTCACTTTCTCCACTACAGGATTGACTGACTACGCTGACCATCCATCAAAGTGGGAAAAACACTAACTCGACAGGCTTGAGGCCTTGGATAGATAAGGCCTACTTTTAGCATTGCCTCATAGTAAGAGGTGCACAGCTAACATCCCAACTACTATTGCTTTGTAAAATGGGTTCTCATCCAGAACAGGAAAATGGCTTCCAGGCAAACTATGTCAAATGTTCCTCCACAAAAAGTGTGGTGGTGGGAAAGCCCATCCAATCAGACAGCATCCGAGAAGCAGGAGAGTCAGCGTTTTGAGCATAAAGTCTTCATCAAGATGATGAAGTGCTTATGCTTGAAACGTTGACTGTCCTGCTCCTCGGATGCTGTCTGACTGGATGGGCTTTTCCACCACCACACTTTTTGACTCTGACAACACTCCATATGGACACCACGGCAGGATCTCAGAGGAGGAGTTTGAGGAGACAAGGTATAAAAAGAAGTAAATGGAAATACACACTGAACTGTTTTCTATTATAGCAGTCCAGTCAGAAAGCTTGCATTTAATGTCAAGGAACACTAACTTTACCCACTCTTTTTGCTCCAGAGAAGAAATTTTGATTTGACTCGATTTATTATTGTCACAAGTACCGAATGAAAAGTTTTGTTTTCTATGCAGTCAAGGCAAATCATACCGTGCAAAATGTGTTAGGGTAATAGAACGGAGTGAGGAATACTAAATAAAAGCCGAAAGAACAGCAGATGCTGTAAATCAGAAACAAAAACAGAAATTGCTAGAAAAGCTTAGCAGGTCTGGAATGTTTTGGGTCGAGTGACCCTTCTTTAGAACCCTGAGAGTGAGGAAAACAAGGTTATGGCTGCAGAGAAAGTGCACAAAGAACGAGATCAACATTCAATTTAAAATTTGAGCCATCCATTCAGAAGTCTAATAACAAGTGGGGAAGAAGCTCTTCTTGAACCGTTGGTGCATGTGTTTAAGCTTTTGTATCTTCTGCCTGATGAAAGAGGTTGAAAGAGATTATAACCAGGATGAGAGGGGTCTTTGATAATTTTGGCTGTTTTTCTAAGACAGTGCTGATGGATGCAACGTTGACTTGCGTGATGCAATGGGCTGTATTCACAACTCTCTGTAGTTTCTTATGTTCCTGGGCAGAGCAGTTTTTTAGATTAGATTACAGTGTGGAAACAGGCCCTTCAGTCCAACAAGTCCACACCGACCCTCCGAAGAGTAACCCACCCAGACCCATTTCCCTCTGACTAATGCACATAACACTTTGGGCAATTTAGAATGGCCAATTCACCTGAGCTGCACATCTTTGGACTGTGCGAGGAAATCGGAGCACCCAAAGGAAACCCCACAGACACAGGGAGAATGTGCAAACCGCACACAGACAGTCACCTGAGGCTGGAATCGAACCTGGGTCCCTAGTGCCGTGAGGCAGCAGTGCTAACCACTGAGTCACCGTGCTGCCCCAGTGCAGTGCCAAGCCTTGGTAATGGTGGCTCACGCGATGAGAACACTTGCAGATCGAACCACGGTGTAGTGTCTGAGTGTTAATGTCTCAGTTTTAACAGAAGCAATATCAATGCTAAGTATGAGTGCTACTCTCTTATGTGCAGGGACCAGTGCTCAATGGGTTTGCAGGATTTCACAGCACTCCAACAATCTGTCTTCCAGCAAACAGCTCACATTCCCATGATGCTGTGCTTCAGTAATGACAGTAACGCCATTTTGCCAGTGCCCTTCCGATGCCTCTCAGTTAGCCAGCCCAGAATGCTGCTCTCCTTACTGTTTCTGAGAATCCAGACCTCCTAGACTCAGAGTAACTCCACATCATCTTCTAACATCAACAGCAATTTCCCAGAGGCCGCAGTCTTTCGCTAGTTATGCTGCAACCTTTGAGTAGCACTCCCCCTCCAACTCTATGTTGAGTTAATCCCTGCCCTCCCCTTCACTGTTTGATCACACAGCATTGCCCTCTGAGAAGGGCACTGCTTGTCACTGGCCACTCGGATGTTTCTTTCTTCCTGGTGATGGAAACTGAATAAAGATTTATAAACCTGTTAACTTTCACTGTGTCTCACACCTGCACAGACACAACATGGGTGTTGGGGAAAAAATAATCTCTACTGCTGAAAAATAAGAGAAAAAAAAATTAACAGTAGATATAGAATCTCCTCAGTTTAGGGAACTGACTCTGAGCTGACTGGCTGCACAGCCAGTGTGTACTGCTGCTGCTGGTTTCTGTTTTTTTTGGGAGCACTTGATTCCTAAACTGACTGGTTTACAAAGCCAGTTTTGTTAACTGGTATCCCTTTTTTTATTGAGGACTGATTTCTAAACTACCTGATTTACACAGTCAATGTATTTCAGCCGTCATTAGGGAACTGTTGTTTCACTGGCTGGTTATAGCCTGTGTGTTACTCTTTTCCTTTTCCTTGAGAAAAAGACAATGCTGATTTTGTGGCAGGGCTTAGCCCTTTGCACTCTGGTTTTTATTTTGAATGTGTTTTCACTTTGTTGGGGTTTGGACTGAGCCTCTGTGAGAAAATACACCTTTCCAGATGTGCTGTTCCTGTGCGAGTAGGCCTAGCCCTTTGTGGGTGGATGAGGACACTGTAAAGACTGAAAACCTGTGTGTGTGCTGGGAGGTGAGCAATTGCTGCATCCTAGAGTGGATTCTGCCTTCGGGAGTGGACCAATCCACTGTGAGTTAACTGTACCTTTACAATGTACTGTGTTCCTGAGTGTGCCTGGTTCTCTATGGATGCACCAGGCCTTTATGGAGACAGAACACCTGTGTGTGCGCGCTGTGGGGTGTCCATTCACTGCCTTCAGGAGTTGACTCTGCCTATGATTGTGGACTCTGTTCTTGGCAATGGGCTCTGCATATTGGAGTGGACTCTATTTCTGACAATGCACTTTGTATACTGGAGTGGACTCTATTCCTGGGAATGGACTCTACATATTGAAGACAACCGTTTATGGTAATAGACTCTGTGTGCCAGAAGGGACTCTGTTGGTAATTGACTCTGACTCTGACCCTGTCTTGTTGGTTGTCGGGTTTATCACCTGCACTGTTTTGTGTCTCTTGGTTTGGCAGACCTCATTGTGAGCTGGGAGGCAATGGGTCATCCCGGAATTCGGAAGGTGGGTAGGCCGTTCTGAGTGCTGTTGTCCCGGGGTAATCGGGTTAGGCTGTCCTAGAGGTGGCTGGAAGGTGTATCAGAGCAACCAAGAGCCAGAAGGCGCATAGGGGCAGGTTGAGATCCAGAAGGCATGTGTGCTGCTCCATGTGCCATTGACCCAGGGAGGCTGTCCTTGAGGTGGCTGGAAGGTGTGTCAGGGCAGTCCACAGGTAGGATGGCGCGTTGAGGTGGCTGATTTCCAGATGGCACGTAGGGGCAGACCGAAAAGCGGGTAGGCCGTCCCCAGCGCTGTCACCCCGGGCAGGTACCAGGACAGGCTGTCGTAGAGGTGGCCGGAACGTGCGAAGAGCAGTTAGGGAAACCAGAAGGTGGGTAGGTCGTCGTGATCGCTGCTCTCCTGTGGGAGGGGGCAGGCCGGTGGGGAAACAGGATAAGCTGTCCCAAAGGTGACCAGAAGGTGTATCTGAGCAGAGAAAGAGCCAGAAGGGGCATGGGATGCACTGAGAACCAGAAGGGGAGGAGGAGCGGCTGCCTTTGAGTGACTGGAAGGTGAGAGGAATGGGTGGCTTGCTGGGGTCTGTAATCCATGCACTGTTTCTTATCTAATTGGACTGACTTGTATGTATTTGTTACTATTAATTCTATGATGACTGGAAGTGGGATTTGTGGTTTGTTGTCAGTTTCCTGAAAACTGGTTGAACGGTGGGGTTTGGGGTCTGGCTCTGCTGCCCCTCTTCCCTGTAAATTGCTGTTGCTCTGTATACAGCTGTTAATGTTACTTGTTAATTTTGTAAACTGTACAGTTGAATAAAATATAAACAGGGTGTACCAACACCCTTGAGGTTTTCAGGGAGAGGGGCGGCAGCTCGGGGTGTGGAGTGTTTTTTTCCCCCTGTGGGATATAGGTGAATTAATGTTATTTCTGCAACTATAAATTCTGATACAGAACAGGAATGAGAAAATATATATTCAGCAAAAAGAAAGGATATGTTAGCATGAGACGTAATTACAGAACAATGGTGGATGTATGGGCAAACAGGAAAACAATCTGTTTCCCCACTTGCACGGAGACACAGGAACAAACCCTAATCAAAGAGGTCAAAGTGGCCTCTGGATAGAAATAGATGCTGATAGAAGAAAAGATATGCCTAATCAATAACCTACGGTAGACTGACGTCAAACACCCTTAGGGAGTCAGAGATAAGAGTTTGTCACGGACAAGACAGGATAAACAGAAGTTGTGGGATAAGTCTTAAGCAGATGAGTGACGTAAGTGAAGCAGAGACAAATAATAAAATGAGACAAAATATGGGAATTTAAATGTATAAATTGCAGAGTTGATTGGGGTTTGGTGTGTATTTTGTCAATGCCTTTC
>NC_057730.1:7047592-7059447 GCF_004010195.1 Chiloscyllium plagiosum
TCAACGAGGTAAAAACAATGACTGCAGATGCTGGAAACCAGATTCTGGATCAGGGGTGCTGGAAGAGCACAGCAATTCAGGCACCGCCACCCTCCTCTAGCTTATCTCTCCACGCTTCAGGCTCTCTGCCTTTATTCCTGATGAAGGGCTTTTGCCCGAAACGTCGCTTTTGCCTGTCCTCGGATGCTGCCTGAATTGCTGTGCTCTTCCAGCACCACTGATCCAGAACTGTTGTTTCACTGGCTGGTTACAGCCTGTGCCTTATTCTTTTCCTTTACCTCGAGTAAAGGACTACTCTGATTTTTGTGGCAGGGCTTAGCCCTTGCATTTTGGTTTTCTTTCTCTTTTTGCATGTGTTTTCACTGTTTTTGGTGATTTGGACTGAGCCCCTGTGTGATAATGAACTATTCCTGCGTGGGTAGGCCTGGTCCTTTATGGGTAGACTAGGCCTCTATCAAGACTGAACATCTGTGTGTGTGTGTGAATGCGTGCTGGGAGGAGAACAATAGCTGCTTCCTGAAATGAACCAAACCCCTGTGAGTTAACTGCACTTTTACAATGTATTGTGTTCCTGTGAGTGGGCCTGGTTCTCTCTGGACGGACCACCAGGCCTCTATGGAGACTGAGCACCTGTGTGTTCTGTGGGCTATCCATTCGCTGTCTTCAAGAGTGGACTCTGCCTTCGGTTATGGACTCTGTTTTTGGCAATGGACTCTGCATACTGGAGTGGACTCTCTTTCTGACAATGCACTTTGTGTACTGTAGTGGACTCTGTTCCTGGGAATGGATTTTGCATCCTGAAGAGAATTGTTTATGATAATGGACTCCGTGTACCAGAACGGACACTGTCTTGTTGGTTTTTGGGTTTATCACTGGTTGTCTTGTGTTTCCCTGGGTCTGCCAGGCCTCCCTATGAGCTGGAACGTGCACAGGTCATCGCAAAAACTGTCTCCTTGAGAGCTGGAAGGTGGGTAGGCCATCCTGTGAACTGGAAGGTGGGTAGGCTGCTCTGAAAGCCAGAAGGTGGGTGAGCCACTCTGATGCCAATGGCCCCGAGAGTCAGAAGGTGGGTAGGCGGGTTCTGAGCACTGTCATCCCGAGAAGGGGTAATCAGGATGGGTTGCCCTAGAGGTGGTCAGAAGGTGTGTCAGAGTGGCTGAGAGCCAGAAGGTGTGTTGGGGCAGGCCGAGATCCAGAAGGTGTGTTGGGGCAGGCCGAGATCCATAAGGCTCTCCTGTGCGCTGTCATCCCAGGGAATGGGACTGGCTGCTCTAGAGGTGGCTGGAAGGTGTGTCAGGGCAGTCCACAGGCTGAAAGGGGCATCAGGGTGGGTGAGACAGAGCCAGAAGGCGGGTAGGCCATCCTCAGCGCTGTCACCCCGGGCAGGTACCGAGGTGGGCTTTGCTAGAGGTGGCCGGAAGGTGCAAAGGGCGGTTAGGGAAGCCGGAAGGTGGATAGACCGCCCTGATTGCTGTCGTCCTGCGGGGGTGTTGAGGAAACAGGATAGGCTGTCCTAGAGGTGGCCAGGTGGTGTGTCAGGGTGGACCAAGAGCTGGAAAGGGCATGGGGCGGGCTGCCTTTGAGTAGCTGAAAGGTGGGAGGGATGGGGTGGGGGTGGGGGATTCTGTATTCTATATACTGTTTCTTATCTAATTGAACTGTCTGTTATGTATTTGTTAGTGTCAATTTTGTGACGAATGAAAGTGGGATTTGTGGTTTGTCCTCATTTCCCTGAAAACTGGTTGAACGGTGGGGTTTGGGGCCTGCACTGCTGCCCCTCCACCCTGTAAATTGCTGTTTCTCTGGATATGGCTGTTAATGCTAATTATTTAATTGTAAACTGTATTGTTCAGTAAAATAAAATAAACTGGGGATACCAACACCCTCAAGGTTGTCAGGGAGAGGTGGGCACTGCAAGGTGTAAGAGTGATTTGTTTCCCCCTCCAACTCTATTTTGATTTAGTCTCTGCCCTTTGCTTTCAGATCACGCAGCATTGCCGTTTGAGGAGGGGACTGCTTGTCACTGGTCACTCTGGTGTTTTCTTTCTTCCTGGTGGTGGAAAATGAAGAAAGATTTATGCACTCATTCATTTACTGTGTCCTACACCTGCTCACACAATATGCATGCTGGGGGAAAATCTGCACTACCGTTGTGAGATGGTAAAAAGAAAATTTACATATAAACAGGGAAATTAGGGGACTGACTCTGAGCTTGCTGGCCACAGCCTGTGGTCTGTGGGGAAAGTTCTTGTTGGACAGTGAACAATGAAAGAAGAGAGAAAAAAATAAACAGGGAATACCCTTGAGGTTTTCAGGGAGGGGGGCACCGTGGGGTATGGAGTGCTTTATTTCCCCCCCACTGACTCCATTTTGATTTAATCCCTGCCCTCCCCTTCACTGTTTTGATCACGCAGCATTGCCCTTTGGTGAGAAGGGCATTGCTTGTCACTGGCCACTTGATGGTGGTGGAACATGAATAAAGTTTTATGCACTGGTTGTTCATTCACTCTCTCTTATTCCTGCACACACAACATGGGTGCTTGGAGAAGAGAAACTAAAATAAAATATAAACAGGCATGTTAGAGGTTCTATTCAGAGCTGGCTCTGAGGGAGCTGGATTGATATTAAGGACTTTCAAAAACTATATAAATTGGGATTTCGAATGCCCTCAGTTCAGGGGACTGACTCTGAGCTGGCTGGTCACAGTCAGTGTGTTAGTGTTATTTTTTTTTTAAACTGATTACTTGGTTGGCTACATGGTCAGTGTACATTGTTCCATTTTAGTTCTCAATTAGGGAGACTGTTCATTTTTCACTTCATTTTTGTGTTATTCTTTTTGTTTTTTGGGCAAGGACAATGCTGATTTTGTGGCAACGTTTGGCCCTTGCAGTCTGGCTTTTGGTGTTTGCACTTTCCTTTTTGTGTGTGTTTTTGCATTTTTATGTTTGGACTGTGCCCCTGTGAGTCAACTGCACTTTTACAAATGAACTGTACCTGTGTGAATGGGTCTGGGTCTCTGCAGATAGACCAGGCCTCTGAATAGAGACTGAACGCCTGTGCGTGTATGTGGACTCTGCCTTTGAGTGTGCACTTTGTTTTGGTAATGGACACAGGTTTTTTTTCTTTTGATGGTTGAATTTTTAATCATCTGTATTGTGTCTTGTGTGTCCCGGGGTCAGGCGGGCCTCACTGCAAGCCGGAAGTTTGTAGGCCATCCTGAAAGCTGTCACCCTGAGAGCTGGAGGGTGGGTATGCTGCCCTGAGCACCACTGTCCTGGGTGGTAAAGGGGTGGGTTGTCCTAGTGATGGCCGGAAGGTGTGTCAGGATGGACCGAGAGCCCGAAGTGGGGGGGAGGTGGATCGAGAGCCGGATGTGGTTGTGGTGTAGGGGCGGGCTGCCTCTGAGGTTGGCAGGGGTAGGCTATTTGGTGGCTTACCAGGGGTTTGTGTGTGTGTGTAATATGCACTGTTTTACTGTTCAGTTGGTTGGACTATTTAGTATGTGTTTGCTGACTTTATTTTTTGGTTTCTTTAGTGGGATTTGTGGTTTGTCTGCATTTCCCTGTGAATTGGTTATATGTTGGGGTTTGGCCATGCTGTCCCCTTCCCCTGTAAACTGCTGCTTGTTGTTCACTATTGACTGTGTGTTTTGTATTTTGTACAAATTGCGAATCACCTCAGTCCAGTGACTGACTCTGAACTGGCTGGTCACAGCCAGTGTACGGTGCACAAATAAATAAAGGGTAATGGGATACTGGTCTCTGTGCAATCATTTCAGTCACTCAGTCAATTTGTATGTGCATGGGTGGCATGGTGGCTCAGTGGTTAGCACTGCTGCCTCATAGTGCCAGGGACCCAGGTTTGATTCCACCCTCTGTCTGTGTGGAATTTGTACATTCTCCCCATGTCTGCGTGGGTTTCCTCCGGGTGCTCCGGTTTCCTCTCACAATCAAAAAAGATGTGCAGGTTAGGTGAATTGTCCATGCTAAATTGTCCTCAAGTATCCAGGGATGCATAGGTTGAGTGCATTAGTCAGGGGTTAATGTAGGGGAATAGGTCTGGGTGGGTTACTCTTCAGAGGGTCAGTGTGGACTTGTTGGGCCAAAGGGCCTGTTTCAACACTGTAGGGATTCTATGATTATATTCTATGATCATATTGTTCAAAATGAGCAGTTAATGAAGGGATATGCTTGCAGTGAAAGTGAAAATTAACCTTAAAAGTCATTAGAATTTGTTATAATACACAGAAGCCATTTGACCCAACAAGGATACAAAATAATCGCAGTACTGGTGCCAAGAATCTGTCTGCAATATTAATGCCAAATGAACATTTACTGTGTAATTCTAATACTATTGATTCCTTTTTTCTGGCGGGAACACATTTGGCATTGCCTGCAATTCCAGGAACCAGCAGCTACTGAAAACACCTCATTAGAGAAATGGATTTTGCAATGATATGTGGAAATGGGAAATTGAAAAAGTGCATTGTCATCCTGACATCTTACAGAGGAACACAATAAAGCCATTATATTGAAGTGAAAACATGGATGAGGTGTTTAGAAACCATGCCAAAATGTGTATTGGATAGTTCAATACATTATCCTAATACTGTAATGTGGAAGGACAATGGCTTTGAATATGCCTTATCTAATGAGCTGGATATGCACTGTATCAAGTGACCCTTCTATAATGTTCTCTGAGACAGGTCCAATCCCTAATCCAAGTCTCCAAGCCCATGAGAGAGGATGGCTGATGTTTTTCCTCATGCTTTTTGTTTTGTTTGTTTTGCAACTCTTTTTTTTTTCCCCCTTGTTGGATTACAATCAAAGCTAAAGAGGTGTCATTTTGATTCCGGTTTGTGGATGTTTATGAAGAAACCGCTTTCTTTTGTTAAATTTTGTGCTGAAATGTGGGTGAAGCAGTCGTACTGACTCTGGGCTACAATCACTGCTTGTTAGGAGTCACTCTGTGGGAGGTGAAGACACTGCTGAGCTTAAACCCAGTTTTGAGAGGCCTAAAAGTTTGGCATAAATACAGGTACCTCAGGGGAAAACAATTCCAGAGCATTGCTTTGACTTCAGTGAATAATTAATGAACATAGTTATTAAAAAGGCAAAGCAGCAGGGTTAACCAATTCACTCTTTCCAAATCAGAATCAGAGCAAGGGGAACACACTGGATCCCAAACCATAATCATCAGGGAAGGGGCCAGACCGGAGACATGGAGTTGTATTTAATGCTGTTTCCCTCCCATGTTCACCACTGATAGGTTACATTAATGCGAACTGCCTGTTGGACAAGCCTGTTACAGATGAGGGCTGGTTAAACCTTGAGTGTTGCTGGAGCTGCACACATTCAGGGAACTGGCGAGTATTCCTTCATATTCCTGATTTGTGCCTTGTAGATGGTGGGGAGTCAGCAAGGAAGTTATTTGCTGCAAGATTCTTAGCCTGTGAACTGGTCTTGTAGCCACATGTTATGTATGCCTGGTCCAGTTCAATTTCGGAACAAGGGAAACTTCCAGGATGATGATATTGGAGGATTCTGTGTTGGGAATGGGGTGGCTCAGTGGTTAGTACAGCTGCCTCACAGTGCCAGGGAACTGGGTTTGACTTCACCCTTGAGAGTGTGCAAACTCCACTTAGACAGTCACCCATGTTATCTCTGGGTGCTCCAGTTTCCTCCCATAGTCCAACAATGTGCAGGTTAGGTGGATTAGCCATATTAAATAGCCCCATGGTGTCAGGAATGCGTAGATTATGTGAGTTAGCCAAGGTAACTGTGGGGTTACAGGGATAGGAGCGGGGCTGTGTGGGATGCTCTTCGGAGGGTTGGTGCTGACTCAATGGGCTGAATGGCCTCTTTCTGCATTGAAGGGATTCTATGAAAATCAAAGGGCAATGGTTAGATTGTTATTCATTTTGTTCAAAATTATATTGATCTCAGTATGTTTACAGAAGCCTTTGGAACAACAGTCATAAAATCAGTGAACCATTTGGGTAACCTACCAGGCTTTCCCTTCCTATCCCCACAATTCAGCCACACTGAGACAGACCTGCCACTTTGGTGTTGTAAGAGTGTTCCATAATATCTTCTCAACAAGATTAAGCTTGTCAGTGCTGGGAACTAGAACGTTTCTCACTTTCACCTGGACTGAAAATATGAGGCACTCCTAGATTGTCAGTGAATGAATGTCCCAATTCTTAACTTGCGAAATTTGAGAACTGAATGATTGGTCACATTTTCCATGTATTATACCCAGGTGCCTGTCCTTCTGTGTGTGTTCAACAGCTCAGCTTTCTGTGTTTGTATTCCAGTTTGCTTCTCACTTTCAGGACTCCCTACAGAAAGACCGCCCAATGTGTAAACCTCTCTCTCCCTGTCGGCACACAGCCCTCCTGATCAGACATTCCTCAGAGGACGTTTGTCCCACAGAGTCCGTACCCACTGCCAGTCCAGTGGGTACTGCCTGGCACTCGCAAGCCAAACTGTCAGCCCTGGGTGAATAACTCCTCTGCTTTGTGGTCACGTCAGAGTCGAAGTCTAAGAAACTGTCGAAGTCTAAGAAACTGTCAAAGTCTGCAATGAAACCCGAAGGGTGGAGTGATGTCTGAATAAACATCAACTTTCTAGCAACCCATGCTCCCCAGGCCAGTGCCAAATGTCATGTCTTGTCTTACATGCACCCATCAGGGGAGGCCGGGAGAAGGTCTTTAATGTTTGGGCAGCCCAGGGTCACCATCTGTATTTCCAAGCATACTATTCTGGACAGACACTCCAGTTTTGCTGCAGAGCTACTCAGGGACACAACACTTATGGGTGATAAGGTCCATTTTGAGAGTGTGATGATGCTGTGGCTTTAAGAGGTCATTTTGCCCTGGTTTCCTTTAGAAAGGTTGAACGAGAGGTGTTGTGTTGTCTGTGAGAAAGTAAACAGCCCGCGAGGTCTTGGAGGTTTTTAAGGTTGGAACAATTGAGGCAGCCTGGCTGGGTGTGGCCAACTCTCTCAGACCAGGCTTTCTTGTCTGTCTTTTAGTTTTTTAGGTTTAGCGTTAAGCAGTCACTTTTGTGGGCTTGAAGAAGTAGAAGCTATCTTCCCCATCCACCTCCTTCCTCTCAGTTATAGCTGAAAGCTGGGGTTTCTCTCTGCTGCTGGGTTACCTGTGAAGCAGATCTGTATTTTTCTGTATTTGCCTTTTTTGCCAAGGAGGTGTTTGTGGGATGTTACTACATTGGAACAGTTAATTAGCAATGTTTACTGTATCTATTATTTGGTCAAGTTTTCCAGTCGAGTTAAGTTCTTCCTATTGTTTGTATTTTATTGATTAGTGCTTAAATAAATTGTTTATGCTTAATGTCGAATAGTTGGAACAGTTGCATTGCCTCTAGAACAAGGCATTTTATATCTGCCTTAAAAATAAGTAAAAGCTTGGTCTAGGCTACCTTATTAAAATATTTTGAGGTGTCCTGGTCAGGTCCGTAACAGAAAAGCTGATAAATCCTCAGAGGTTTTTAATTTCCAGCTTGGGTTCTAAAAGAATTGCTCACGGAAAAAAGTGCATGTGTTGGTCGCCATCTTCCAAATGTTTGTACATTCTGAAGCAGTCCAGGTAGATTGGAAGGTGGTAGATGTAACCACACTGTTCAGAAACAGAGGGAGGGGGAAAATGAGCAACTGTAAACCAGTTAGCCTGAGATCAGTAGTGGGGAAACCGCTGGAGACTAACAGATATTGTGGTGACAGGGTGCTGAGGAAGTACCGATGGAATGACAAAGTCAATATGGATTTTTAAAGGGGGAAATCATGTTTGACAAATTTATTGAACTTTTTGAAGATGTAAACCAGTAGAATAGATGAGGGTGATACAGTTAGTGAAGTTAATTTGAATTTTCAGAAGGCTTTTGATAAACACCACCCCCCCTCTCCCCCCCCCCCCCCCCCCCACCCCCCACAAGAGGTCAGCGTGCACAATCAACGCACATATTATTAGTTTTTTTAAAAATCTGGTATGAATAGAGAATTGGTCAGCAGCCAGGAAACAGAGCATGAATAAATAGGTTATTTCCAGCGTGGAGGGCAGTGGTAAGTGGAGTGGTACTTCGATCCTAGCCACTCACAACATACATTGGTGATTTAGGCGAGGAGTCAAGTCTAATGTTTCCAAGTTTGCTGATGACATACAACTAGGATGAACTGTAAACATTGAGGAGAATGTAAAGAGTTGACAGTGACTCTCATAAGTTAAGTGGGTAAATACATGGCACATGTAGTATAGCACGGATAAATGTTAAGTTGTCCACTTTGATAGGAAGGTTATTTACACAGTGATCGATTTGGAAATGTTGAAGTACAATAGGATATGCACATCATGTACAAGGTGTAACAATGGCTAGTGGTTAGCATTTCTCCTTGACAGCACCAAGGACTCTGGTTCAATTCCAGCCTCTGATGACTGTGGAGTTTGCGGATTCTCCCCGTGTCTGCATGGGTTTCCTCCGGGTGCTCCTGTTTCCTCCCACAATGCAAAGATGCTCAGGTTAGGTGGATTGGCTGTAGAAAATGTGGGGCAATGGGAGAGGGTAGGAGACTGGCTCTGGATGGGATACTCTTTAGAGGTTCAGTGCAGACCTGATGGGCCAAAAGGCCCCTTTCCACACTGTAGGCAATCTTATGACGTCTGTGTGTACCTGGCCATTGAACGTAAGCATGGAGATACTTTCACAGGTTGGAATACAAATGGTAAATTGGCCTTGGTGAGACCACAGCTGGAGCAGAATGCACTGTTGGTGCATTCTGGTCTCCAATCATGGTTACAATTACTGCAAGAGGTGCAACTGTTATGTTCAAGCTAAGTATGAAAGACAACAACACATCTTGCCTGAGAACCCCAAACTGCAAGTCTACCAAGCGGTGTCCTCCATGCAATCCTCTATAGTGGTGACACCGAGACAACATGTATTTAAAGAAGAGAAATGGCTGAAAGGTTTCCATCTTTGCTACCTCAGAAGTCCCCAGCAACTCTTGTCAGGATAAGATCATCAACTCAGAGATCCTGGAATGTGTGCTAATGTCATTCACAGATACCCTACATACTCGTGTAGAAGTCAAACTTTTTGGACTATTTTTAAAGGTGCAATTTATAGGGTCAACTTAGACATGGGCACTAGTTTTGAGGAGCTGAAATTCATGCTGCAATTCGAAATACTGTATTATTAAGAGAAGTCAGTTTGATCGCACAATTAATTCCAGGGAAAGAAGAAAAACACAATGAATTACGATAAAAGCAGAGAAACAAGAATGAATTACTGCTAGTAAATTTTATTTATACATAGCGGTATGAAAATTTGACGTCAAAAGTTCATTGAAATCCTGTAAAATCACTATGTTCAACATCGTCATGGCCTGGTATAGTGGCACACTTAAAATGAAACATTAATTAAATTCTGAATGTGTAAGTGTCTTGAACTTTTTCCTGCCAAATTCTTTCATTTCCCTCCCATTTACTCTTGTATGATATGAACTTCAACAACAAATTGTTCGAAAAATGAAAGATATGAGGTTAATCTATCTCACTTTTATTTGTTTTTCTTTTCTGTGTCTTTATTCTTTCTTAACGCCTGTACTACCACCTAACAGCAGTAGTGTTTATTTTTCCCCAGCACCCATGCTCTGTGTGCAGGTGTGGGACACAGTAAATGAACAACGAGTGCATAAATCTTTATTCAGTTTCCACCACCAGGAAGAAAGGAAACACAAGAGTGACCAGTGACAATAAATGCCAATCTCAATGTGAAGGGGAAGGCAAGGATTAAATCAAAATCGAGTCAAAGGGGGAAATAAAACACTTCACTCCCTGTGGTGCCCACCTCTCCCTGAAAACCTCAAGGGTGTTGGTAGAGACCACATGCTCCTTCTCCAGAGACACCCGGCCTCGGACGTAGCCATGGAAGAGGAGCAGACTATAACGACCCCCTCCACAACCTACAGTCTGGACCTGTTTATGGCCAGTTTGGCCCACAATCTCTCTTTTTTTAAAATTCAGATATAATGGTACAATTAAAATGATTAACTTTTAAAAGATATTAACTTTTGGATGTATAATGAACAAAGTGTGATAAGTGCCAAATGACTTGGTACTGGTCTGGATGAATGAATGAATCAAAACGTGTTGTAGTAAACCAGGTCGGCTAAGTAGAGTAACGAATGAATGAATATAGGTAAGCAAAGAGTGATGAGTAGAGTTACCGGTACGAATGAATAAATGCGATTTTCTTAATGTAGGTTAATGGGAACATGCAGTTTCTTTACAAGAGATTTATAACGCTATATCATAGGGTCAACCTTTACACAAGATATATGGAAAATACAAGATTTTTTGGCCAAAAATAAGGGATCAACTTTTGCATGAGATTGACTGTGACTTTCACGTGAGTATATATGGTACACATTAGGAAGCGAATGATGTTTCTAGTGGCATGGACACATTGATCAAGTGAGTGACTGCTGTATGTCTAAAGATCTTCAGTGCAGTGAACTGACCATTGGGTCACAACCTCCTGGGCTGTTCACACCTCTGACATGGAGGTAGCAGGTATTATCAACACTGGCAGCTGGGCCACTGTTGCAGATGGATTGTGACCTCTGGAGACTCTTCATTAGAAGGGGGTGAAACAGAAAGCTCAGCTGGCTGACCAGAGAGAACACATTTTCAGACACAGTCTTTGTCTGTTGCAGCAAATGCAGCAGAGACCGCCAAGTCACGCCACCTCAGGCACCGATTAACACACAGTTGACCAGCACAGGACAAACCATTGTCTTTATCAGTCAGAAGGTTGCCATGAAGCACAGTGGCTGGAGGGGTGGCAGTGAGAAACCTCTGAATCATCACAGTCTTATGGTATTTCAAGACAGGTTTCCCCACCCCTTTTTAACCTGTTCAGAGATGTTATTGCACACACTGGCGCAGGTAGGATTTGAACCTAAATCTTTTATCTCAGATATCGGGACACTACCATTGCACCTCAAGAGCACCTCCTAATGGTGTTTCTATGGCACATTTTTGAAATCAGTGCAGCATTTTTCATTACACCAAATCTGTCCTCAAAGGCAGATAATTATATGCTGGTGGTAAGATGACCAAGGCTTCTGTATTTCAACCCATATACATATTCTGCCATATTTAAGTACACAGTGGCTCAGTGGTTAGCACTACCACCTCACAGTACCAAGGTTCTATTTCACTCTTTGGTGACTGTTCATGTAGAGTTTGTACATTCTTCCTGTGTCTGCATGGGTTTCCTCTGGTTTCGTCCCACAGATCAATGATGAGTAGGTTAGGTGGATTGGCCATTCTAAATTGCCCATCGTGTTCAGCAATGTTCAGGGTTGGCGTATTAGTCAGGAGTAAATGTAGGGGAATAGGTCTAGGTGGGTTAACCTTCAGAGGTTTAATGTGGACTTGTTGGGTTGAAGGGCCTGTTTCCACACTATAGGGACTCTGCGATGATCTATTCCATGATTCAACATACTTTTGTAAAATATTGAGCCACACATGAATAATCAGGAGAGGTGACTGACATAACTTGCCTTGTTGGTGTTCAAACTAGCAAGCAGCACTCTCCAACTTCACTTTTTTGTCATTGACTTAAATTAGTGCAGGAAGAAGTGAGGACTGCAGATGCTGGAGATCAGAGCTGAAAATGTGTTGCTGGAAAAGTGCTGCAGGTCAGGCAGCATCCAGGGAACAGGAGAATCGACGTTTCAGACATGAGCCCTTTCTCAGGAATGAGGAAAGTGTGTCCAGCAGGCTAAGATAAAAGGTAGGGAGGAGGGACTTGGGGGAGGGGCTTTGGAAA
>NC_057730.1:7061798-7126958 GCF_004010195.1 Chiloscyllium plagiosum
AGCAGGAGAATCGACGTTTCGGGCATGAGCCCTTCTTCAGGAATGTCTGCTGGACACACTTTCCTCATTCCTGAAGAAGGGCTCATGCCCGAAACGTCGATTCTCCTGCTCCTTGGATGCTGCCTGACCTGCTGCGCTTTTCCAGCAACACATTTTCAGCTTAAATTAGTGCAGCCCATGTTCACCCTATTGCAAACATTAATCAGTATAAAGGCAGGTTACGCAAGTTTTCTCCTCTTTCATTTTACAGAAATCTGAAATAACTCAGCACACCATAATAATTCAACTGCTTGTACAATAATCTTTGTCCTTCGGACATTACTAGTGAAGGGGAACGAGGAGAATTTTTCAATCCTCTGAACAACAAAGCAAAGGCGAGGAAAATCAGGCAAATCCATTAAAATAGATAAATCAGTTTCTCGATGATAGAAATATTCCAATTATCCCCGTGGGTTTAAACACGTTAAACATGAATCTCGTTAGTGAGTGGTAAATACCTTACTACTTTCTGTGCATTTGTATATTATATTAGCTAATCTCGACTCATTTCAATACAACTCCCAATTCTCCTCCCCTTCCCCAAGAAATGCCAATATTCACTTCTGGGATGTGGGCATTGCCTGGCTGGGCCAACATTTATTGCCCATCTCTAGTTTCCCTTCGGAAGGTGGTAGTGAGCTTCCTTCTTGAATCACTGCAACCCAAGTGCTGTAGGTAGACCCACAATATCCTTAGGCAGTGAATTCCTGGATTTTGACTCAGTGAAAGAATGGCGATATATTCCCAAGCCAGCATGGTGAGTGGTTTGGAGGGGAACTTGCATGTTCCCATGTATCTGCTACCCTTGTCCTTCTAAATGGTAGTACTCATGGGTTTGGAAGGTACTGAGTGCCAGTGGTGGAGGGTTTGAATGTAGATGTGGTGCCAATCAAGCCGGCTGTGTTATTCTGAATGGTGTCAAGTTTCTTGTGTTGTTGGAGTTGCACTCATTCAGTCAATTGGGAAGTATTCCAACACATTCCTGAGTCATGCCTTGCAGATGGTGGACAGGCTTTGGTGAGTCAAGAGATGAGTTTCTTCTCCTAGCTTCTGACCTGCTCTTCTAGGCACTGTGTTTATGTGGTAAACCCGAATGAATTTCTGGTCAATAGTAATCTCCAGGGTGTTGATAGTCAGGGATTCAGTGATGGTTATACCATTGAATGTAAAGGAATGGAGGTTAGTTCATCTCTTACTGGAGATGGTCATAAACTGGTGTTTGTGTGGTGTGAAATAGCTTGCCAATTGTCAGCCCAAGTCTAGATATTGCCCAGATCTTGTTGCATTTGAACATGGACTGCTTCAGTGTCTGTGGAGTTATGAATAGTGCTGAACATTGTTCAATCATCAGTGAATATCCCCACTTCTGACCTGATGATGGAGGGAAGGTTATTGATGAAGCAGCTGAAGACAGTTAGACCTCAGACATTAACCAGATGAACTCTTGCAGAGATGTCCTGGAGCTGAGATGACTGACCTCCAACAACCACAACCATCTTCCTATGTACCAAGTATGACTCCAACCTTGGAGAATTTGTCCTTGATACTCATTGATTCCAGTATTTCTTGGGCTCCTTGATGCCACACTCAGCTGAATTGGCTTTGATATCAAGGGCTATTACTCCTACCTCACCTCTGGAATTTGTCCATGTTTGAACCAAGGCTGTAATGAGATCAGGAGCTGAATGGCCTTAGTGGAAGCCAAACTGGGCATCACTGAGCAGGTTATTGCTGAGCAGGTGCTGCTTGGGAGCACCGTTGATGACACCTCCCATCACTTTCCTGATGATCAAATTGATGATGTGGGAATTGGCTGTATTGGATTTGTCTTGTGTACAGGACATATTGAGTAGTGGAGCAGGCTCAGAGTTGAATGGCCCACTCCTGATCGTATTCTTTGTTTCTATATGATAATAAGGGCATCAAAGAGAATATTTGCATAATTAAGGACATGGAGTGATGAAGATTGTGTGACAAAAGTCATTATGGGTTACTGTGGACTAGGGCCCATGAATCTCCCTCAAAAAAATCACATGGCCAAAATAAAATAGGAAAAATTGAGTTTAACGTTTTTAAAATCATAACAAACTAAGAGTGCTGTTAAAATGCAATTCTGATTATTTATTTTCCCCTACAATAGCTCCTGCTTTAGCTGACTACTATTTGTGACAGACAAAACATCAGTAAGTAGTCACATTCCAATATCCAAGACTCAAGGTGCCCAAATTTGGGTAGAATGTGCAACTAGGGAATAGGCCACCTAATTTTGTATTGATGTTTGGAAAGTCACATTTGCTTGTCTTTTTACCTGCAGCTTTTTTTTTCTTAATTGTCGCAGCTTGGAGCAGAGTATGGGAAAATTAAGGCAAAATAGCGCAGATGCTGCAAGTCTGAAACAATCAAATGCTGGAGAAACTCTGCATCTATGGAGACAGAAATAGATTTAACTTTTCTACGTGACTCTGAGAGTCAAACCAGTCTTGAAACCTTAACTCTCTTTCTCTCTCCACAGATTCCGCCAGACTTGCTGAGTTTCTCCAGAATTCTGAGTCTGTTATGGAAACATTAAGATCTTAAACGAATCAAACAAGTATATTTTAGAGTGTATTATTTTAAAGGATTTTTAAAATTTTCAAATGCATTTAGCTATTAATTCATTGCACACATAAACAACCATTGCTCCTTCTTACATCTTCATCTTTTCAAACAACTGAGGAAGGATGAACACGATATAGAAACACATGTTGATTGATTCTTAATCATACACTGCCATAGCCCATACTCTAAAATTGAATTTTCAGCCGGCAAATTGTCAATGTACACTGTAAACATGCTTGTGAAATAAATCTAGGTTATATTTTAACTAGATTCTGTGATAAGCATGTGGACCAAAAGGGGTGAAAAAGCACAGCCGATCAGACAACAAACAAGGAGCAGGAGAGTCGATGTTTCGAGCATAAGCTCTTTGTCCTGATAAGCATGTGGGTCAGAGTAATGTCAACAACGGGTTAGATTCCATCTTGGTTGAGGTTAGACAAGTTGGGGCCTACTAACCTCCCCGACCCAGTCAGTGGAAAGCAAGGCCGAGCAACCGATATTTCTTAAACAAAATGCCAACTAGTACAGCTCACGACAGAGCTGCACAATGAAACCAAGGGGAGAGCACAGTCAACAAATTAATATAAATTCTTCCAGTAAGAGAGCGGCAGAGCAGGGTTTCTTATCCCAAGGTTCATCTGCTCCGTCCACTTTTCTCTTTTCTTGTTTCTCTCTTTTTCTCTTTTATTTTACTTACTTACCTGTTGAAGAACTTGGTCATGGCGATGACCTCAAAGGACCCGAGTGGGCTCAGCAGCATCGTCGAACCAGTGGCAGCGGCGTCGGTGGCGGGTTTGGATTCCTGGCGGCAACTGTGTCTGGCACAGCTTCATGGAGACAGCAGCGGAGGCAAATTTGGGCCCAGTATGAGACCCAGCAACATCAAGAGAAGCTGTATTGGCAAGGTGGGCCCGAAGTGGATTTATGGCGACAGTAGAGCTGAGTTTGGGCCAGTGTGGTATCTGGCAGCGTCGGTAGTGCCTGCATTGGTGAGGGTATCAATGGAGGTGAGATGGTGCTGAAGAGTGGGCGACTTTCATTCCAGCAGCGATGGCATGGCAACGGACTCGTGCCTGGCCACCAGGCCCATGGCGGAGCATTTAACAAGAAGGACTGTAAAACTGAACACTTTTTCTGCATTTATAATCAATGTTTTGGTTTATTTATCCATTTTAAGAAGGTGCCTGAGAATAGTGGCACTATACAAAACTTTGCACTTATATTTTGTAAGAAAATATACGTGATAATCAATAAATCAAATCATCATGAACCTATCTTGACGCTAATTTGGTTCAACATTCTCATTTAACATTTCCTGTGTAACTAGCAGCAATGTACCTGTATTAGCATTGTAAATAGTTATTCAGTCAATGTTTTATATTATCCTTCTAACTTGCATCAGGCTAGCAGAAGGCGAGCTGTGAATTAGAGTCCAGACCCACTCATGGAAGCAGAAGGAAGAATGGAAAGTCTAACTGAATATTTTGTAGCTGCCTTCACCAAAGAAAACAATGTTGCCAAAGTCACAGTGAAAAAGAGTGGTGGTTGGGCTAAATAGTAACAAAGAGGAAGGCCAAGGGTGCTTTTGAAGTTGCTAAATCTCTGGAACGGTATAGGTCGTGCCAAAATAACTCCGTTGACATTGCATAAAAACAGGAATTGCTGGAAAAGCTCAACAGTCTGGCAGCATCTGTGAAGAGAAATCAGGGTTAACATTTTGGGTCTAGTGACCTTTTACTCAATTGAGCTTTTCCAGCAATTTCTGTTTTTATTTCTGATTCACAACACCGGTCTTTATTCAGTTGGGAGTGTGTTAGACTGATGGTTCTAAAGTTTCCTGGTTCAATTCTGGGTTCTGACAGCAAATGCATTTAAAGAGTATGTTTTTCCAATGCAGTGGTAGGGCCCCCACCACTGCACCAAGAGACTTGGGTTCAAATACCACCTGCTCCTGCCATGTGTAATGACATCTCTGAACATGTCGCTGGGGAAAAAAATAGGTTAAACAAAGTTTTTTTTAAAAAAAATAGGATGTGCCCAAGAATGCTGATGGAAGAACAGCTGAAAGTTACAGATGTATGGGCTGCAATTTCCCAAACTTCTTAATTAATAGGAAGGTTCCAGAAGATTGAAGAATTGCAAGTATTCACACCTTTTGCTCAGATGATGTATGAGTTGGTTAGTGAACAGACTTCAAGCAGAATTGTAGGAACAGGAAGGTGCATAAAATGGGCATTTTATTACTGGAAAGTGGGGAGGAAGAATGAGAAGTAACAATACAAAATAACGGACAGAATTCGAGAGGGATGCATGAATCACTGAACTGAATTTATTGTCACGTGTACTGAGGCACTGTGAAAAACTTTGTCTTGCGAGCAATACAGGTAGATCACATAATTAAATAGCATAGATAAGTAAGTAATAGGTAAACAGCGGCAAAAACAAAAACACAGGTACAGAGTTTAGAGTTTGTGAGTCCATTCAGTACTCTAACAACAGTAGAGTAGTAACTGTTTTGAATCCGGCTGGTGCGTGTGTTCAGGTTTCTGTACCTTCTCCCCGATGGGGAGGTTGTAGAAAAACATTGCCAGGGTGGGATGGATCTTTGAGAATGCTGGCGGCCTTTCCTTGACAGCGGGCCTGGTAGATGGATTCTATAGATGGGAGGTTGGCCTTTGTGATTGTTCGGGCCGAATTCACCACTGTCTGTAGGTGAAGGTGGCAGGAAAGGTGAGAAAGTGGTTCAGAAGGTAAATGTGGTCCTGAGGTTAATAAGGAGTACATGAACATGGAAATTATAAAACCCATTTCGGCCCTTCCTGAAGTATCGTGTCTAACTCTGTCCACCACACATGGTACTAGGGATCAGTACTTAAGTTACTTGAATAGATTGGAGCGGTTGATGCTGTTCTCCTTAGAGAAGGCTAGGGGAAGACTTTGAAAGAAAGGTTTGATGTTTCAAAAATCACAGCCAGAGCTAATGGAAAGAGAGAATTCTAATTGACAGAATTGAGAGAATTCTCATTGTCAGAGAACCAGAGGACACAAGTTACACTGAATGGCAGAACAGCCAAAGGAAGAATATTTTACAGAGCGAATGATGACAATCTGGATAGCACTACTTGAAAGTGCATCAGAGGCAGATTGAATCATAGCTTTCCAGAACAAGTTCAAGACAGAGAGAGAGAGAGAGAGCAGCTAAATTGCTCAAACAGGGAGCAAATATCACTTGGTAGGTCAACTAGCCTCTTTCTTCTGTACTGCAACTACACAATGGATTCTATAATAAAATGAGAATATCTGTGTTTGAAATCTGTACAATGCAGGTCTTACCCCGCCTTCTGAGACTGAGATTAACAGAAGTAGCTGAGTTAGTTGGTTCCCTGACGGCTGGGGCGAGGTCAGGTCCGGAGCAGGGGAGGTCAAGCCCTTGTGAGGACTGTGAGCCCAGTATGACCGGGTGCTTATGAACTGTGGTGTTAAACAGTTAACGTCGCCTCTTTTCCACCTTTTAGCAAGAAGGACTGTAATGTTCAGCTTCTTAACTTTGTTTCCCTTTCTTGCATTTTTAAAATTTTCTATATAAATACACACACACATACACATACACACACTCACATAATATATAGACTGTGTCACAGTCACAAATGCAGTTCAGTTCTGTGCATGTGATGCAAATATGTGTTTTTGAGGAATTAAGCCATATGTTTAGAGGTAAAGGTTCAATTTTGACCCACATCATATTTCTTGGCATTTGAGCTGTCACAAACTTCAAACTGAAATGCAAACCATTGTAGACAATGAGAAAAGTTAGAAATATTTTAAAGGACCAGAATCCAATCAGAGTGCACTCAAAATAAATGGCAAGGAATCACAATTTAATGAGCTTGTTAAAGTAAAACAACAGGATTACAAATTTACAATTTTTGAAATACATTTTCTTCTATATTTGCTGTTTGCTTGCAATTACATCTGTAGAGTTATCTTGTATTTTAAAAATTTATTCATGGAATACAGGCATTACTGGCTAGCCCAATTTTTTTTTGCCCAACCCTTGTTGCTCTAGAGAATCACAGAATCACCACAGTGTGGAAGCAGGCCATTCAGCCCGAGTCCATACTGATCCTCTGAAGAGCATTTCCCATTCCCCCCTCCCCCGACTCATTCCCCATCTTATCCCTGTAATCCTGCAGTCCCTTTGGCTAATCCACCTAGACTGCATATCCCTGGATACTACGGACAATTTAGCTTGGCCAATTTATCTAAGGTGCACATTTTTGGACTGTGGGAGGAAACCCACGCAGACACCAGGAGAATGTATAAATTCCACATAGACAGTCGCTCGAGGCTAGAATCAAACATGGGTCCCTAGTGCTGTGAGACAGCAGTGCTAACCACTGAGCCACCGTGCCAACCAGAAGGTGATGGTCATAGAATCCCTACAGTGTGGAAACAGGCCATTTGGCCCAACAAGTCCACACTGACCCTCCGAACAGTATCCCACCCAAAAAGACACCCTGTTTACATTTTCCCTGGCTGATGCACCTAACCTACACATCCCTGAATACTATGGCTAATTTAGCCTGGCCAACTCATCTAACCTGCACATCATTGGACTGTGTGAGGAAACCGGAGCACCTGCAGGAAACCCATGCAGACACAAGGAGAACGTGCAAACTCCACACTGACAGTGTGAAATTGAACCGAGGGTGAAATTGAACCCGGGTGCCTGGCATTGTGAGGTGCTAACCACTGAGCCGCCAGGCCATCCACTAGAAGGTGAGCTATCTTCTTAAACCACTTTAGCTGTCTCTCTACGATACATGGGCTGTAGTGCTGTTGGTGAGGGAGGTCCAGGAATTTGCTCTGGCGATAATAAAGGATCAGCGATATAATTTCAAATCAGGATGACTGTACCTTGGAGGGAAACTTGCAGGTGATGGTGCAACTGTGTATTTGCTGTCCTTGTCCTTCTAAGTTGTACAGGCTCTTGAAGGCGTCTCGATGAGTTGCTGCAGTGTGCCATGTAGATGGAAAGAGCTGTCAGAGGGCATTGGAGGAAGTGAATGTTGAAAGTGGTGGATGCACTTTGAGCAACTGGGCTGCCTTTTTCTGAATAGTGCTGATCTTCTTCATTGTTGTTGGAGCCACACTAATCCCAGAGAGATCTTCCTCACATTCCTGACTTGTGCCTTGCAGATTATGCCTATACAACACTTCTCACTGTATTTTGAAACAATAATACACATGACAATAAATAAATCAAGTAACATTCTAAACTAATTTTATACCTCGCAGTCATAACACTTCTATCAAGAAGACATTTTTAATTCTGACTGTATAGAAGCACAAAGAAGCACTTTAATCTCAGCACTTTATAAAAGAAGCAAAATAAACTCACAGACACTGACAGAGAAATGCTAGAAATGTTGAGGAACTGCTTTGCCTTGGATTTTACTCATTTGCTACAAAATGGATCCTTCATGAAAGGCTGAGTTTATAAAGAATATCAATACAGCTCTAAAACAAAGCTGCTCAATTGATTGAAATCTCTTTCCACCAGTGACACACTGTGGCAACAGTGTGTATTACATACAACATGCATGTAGGAAATCATCAAATCATATAGCAATGACCTCCACCACTTAGAAGGACAAGGAGAGCTGAATGTTGGGCTCACAACTCGAGGAGGGGTAGGGGGTGAGACCCCCTCCAAGCCATTCATTATACTGTCTTGGAACTACATTGTTTCACTGGCACTGGGATCAAATTCCTTGGAGACACTTTCTAACAGCACCTACACTAAATGGGCGGCAGTGATTCAAGGCAGTGGCTCATCACGACCTTTTCAAGGGCAATTTTAGATGAAAAACAAATGCTGGTCCAGCCAACAACATATCTCATCAACAAATTTTTAATAATACTCCTATTGAGACAGAGAGTAACCTTAAGAAATTCAATAATTAGACAATAGGTTAGGTGAATTGGCCATGCTAAATTGCCCGTAGTGTTAGGTGAAGGGGTAAATGTAGGGGAATGGGTCTGGGTGGGTTGCGCTTCGGTGGGTCGGTGTGGACTTGTTGGGCCGAAGGGCCTGTTTCCACACTATAAGTAATCTAATCTAAACATAATCTATTCTTCGCAAGTTCATGGCACAATGGTCTTTGACCAGCTTATACAGTTTGAGTGCTTAGTTATTGTAATTTAATGATAAATTCAAGTATCTTCCCCACGGCTAATGTTGAATTGTTGTTTACTTTAGAGGTCTGGAGTTCTCTGGAATCCCCTCATGCATGACAGCAAGTCACTGCAATCTATCTTGGAATATGTGATTACAGGTTTCCCCCGCTATGGGAAAGTAAAGTATTCTTATGAAATGTTCCGTAAGCCAAAATGGTGTAAAGTGAAGAAGCATTCATTTACATGGGAAAAACTTTGCTGTTTTTCATAAAAGCAAAAATCCTCTTCGGATTTGTGAAAACAGACACTAACGTAAGTCTTTCATAAAAGCGAAATGGCATAATGCGAACTTTTGAAAAACGGGGGACATCTGTTTGTCTGCCGAATACAGTTCGGGTTGAGAGAATTCTGAAGCTAACATTGCCAGGGACTGCTTATGTAGGGGAACCAGGAAATCAGCAGCTAGTGTTTCACAATAGGCTACCACAGAAGAACACTTGCAGCTTGAGAGATAGATACGCCTTGCCCTTCACCATCTTCCATCAGTTCCTCAATGGTTTCGGTGTTTCCAGTTGGTAAAGTTGCAGAACAGAAATCGTGGCAAAAAATAATCTTGCCAGCTCCTTTGAAGTTGCACTACAGGAAATCTTCACCAGCAACTTGTTAATTATTAATCACTTTGTCTACAGGGATGATTTAGTTGTATTGAGCTAAAACTGAGAATATTTGCATCTCTTGAACAAACTCCTCGATCACCCACAAGGAGATAATTTGGTCATACGTTTGGCTAAATGTGGATTTTTGCCAAAGCAAAGGTGATTTAGTTTGGCCACACTGTAGGACAGGGCAAAGTAACAGATGGAGAAGTAGGAAGAAGAGCTACTTTGAATTTTACCTTACATGAGAAGATTCAAATTTCTGCGATATATTGACATGAGTCGATTTCACCAGAAGCTTATTCTGGATTTCAACACTGCAGTGGTTCCTTTTAAAAATTTATTGAAAAATAGCAAAAATAAAAATGTGAATGGACATAGGACCAACCGATTCCCTCTACAAACTTGAAAGCTGTGCTACTTTGAATTTTACCTTACATGAGAAGACTCAAATTTCTGCGATATATTGACATGAGTCGATTTCACCAGAAGCTTATTCTGGATTTCAACATTGCAGTGGTTCCTTTTAAAAATTTATTGAAAAATAGCAAAAATAAAAATGTGAATGGACATAGGACCAACCGATTCCCTCTACAAACTTGAAAGCTGTGCTGAGTCACACTGGGTTTACCATCACCAAATTATTTAGACAGGCTGTTGATGCCAGTGAAACTGGTGGTGGGTGCCTTTTTACATTGAGACAAAATGGAGATTAAACAAACTGTCAGTTATTTTGTGAAGAAACTGAATGCCTGTCAACAGAAATTATCAACAGTTGGAAGAGACAGTGAATCTTGTGTTGATACACTTACTTTGCAAATTAAATCTCCAACAACTGTGAAGAAGATGCTATTCGTACATAATTTCACTTTATTAGAAAGGTTCAGGGCAAATACTGAGTTGTTTTGTTGCAGTTTAATATTCTAGCCACACTATTTTTAAAAATATTCATTTACCTGGAAAAGATGAAAGTGTAGCAGATATTTTGTCATGACGACATGTGAATTAAGGTGAATACCACTGATCAAATAGATTTATGTAAAATGAAGTTACAACAAAACTTATTGTGCATTAAAGTAAATATATAATTGTTGTTAATCTAATATAGAAATAGTGTTAAGAAGAACTCTTTAATGGGAAATTAGAATGCCTCTTAAGGATACACTTCTGATTTTCTTGGGGATGGTGAAGGGAAATGCAAATTTATTTATACACATATATGATAACATTTTTGGAAATGGATTTTAAAATAAAAATAGATGAGTGTTAGTTACTTTTGTGAAGGGTGTTCTTTAAAAATAACTAGGTCAGAAACGCCTTCCCGGATTATGGTTGAAATCTGACGTGTGTTCAGTGAGTAAGTAATTGCAGATGCCAGTGGTGTTAATAGAAAGATACTGTTAGATTTATAACTGCGAGAGTAAATATTTGAATCCAGGACGAAACAAGTTTACAAATAGAATCCAGAAGACACCAGTGTGGAGGTCATAAGTGAGGTTAGTTTCTCATTTAGAAAAGATTCATTGTAGTTATACCGTAAGATGCAGGCGCAGAATTTGGCCATTAGGCCCATCAAAACTCTGCCTTTCCCCATAAACTATGATTCACTTACTGATAAAAGGATCTATCTCAGCCTTGAATATACTTAACCCATACTCAACAGCCCTCTGCAGTACAGAACTTTACGGATTCACTCCCCTCTGCCACTTCTGCACTGCAAACATTCACGAAAGAAACTTAGACAGCACCTTCCAAACTCATGACCACTTCCATCGAGAAGGACACAGGCAGCAGATCTGTGGGAACACCACCACAATCAAGTTCCCCTCCAAGTCATTCATCACCTTGACTTGAAAATATATCATTGTTTCGTCACAGTCATTGGGGCAAACTCCTGGACTTCCCTCCCGAAGGGTCAATCTACAGCATCGTGGACTGCAGCAGTTAAAGAAGGCAGCTCACTACCAACTTCTCAAGGGCAACGAGGGATGGGCAATAAATGCAGGTCTGCCAGCGATGGTCCCGTCCCATGAGTGACTGAAAAGGAAATTCCTCCCCATCTCTGTTGTAAATGGGCATTACACACTCTGGTTCTAGAACTCTCCCACAAGAGGAAATAATCTCTCTGCATTTACCCTGTCAAGCACACTAAGAATCTTAACATGTTTCAATAAGGTCACCTCTCATTCTTTTAAACTTCAATGAGCACAAGCCAACTTATTCAACCTGGAACTGTTAACCTACTCACAGCAAGGAGATGAATGGTAGGACCCTTGAAGTACTGATGATCATAGGAACCTTGGAGTAGATGTAGACTGGCCCATTAAGGTATCAGGATTAATGGATAAAGTGATTAAGAAGGCACATAGTACATAAACCTTTATTAGCTGAGGCATAGAGTTTAAAAGCAGGGAGGTTATGCTGTAACTGTCTAAAACGTTGGTTAGGCTATAACTATAGTACTGCATGTAGTTTTGGAATCCACATTATAGGAGGGATGTGATTGCACTGGTAAGAGTGCAGAGGAGATTTACCAGAACGTTGTTTGGACTGGAGTATTTTAGTTATGAAGAGAGATGGGACACACTTAGTTTCTGAAAGCAGAGGGGACACGATTGAGATGCATACAATTATATGGGGCATAGATAGGGTAGACAGGAGTAAACTTCTCTCCCCTTGATGGAGGGATCAATGAACAGGGGCATAGATTTAAAGTAAGGGGCAGAAGTTTAAGTGAAGAGGTAACAACAAACTTTTTCACCCAAGAGGGTGGCGGGAATTTCGAACTCACTGCCTGTAAGGATGGGAGAGGTAGAAACCTTCATGACATTTAAGAAGTATTTGGATGAACACTTGGGATGCCAGGGCATACAAGGCTATGGGCCAAGTGTTGAACAATGAAATTAGAATAGTTAGGGGGTTATTTTGACAGTGTGGATGCAATGGGCCTTTTTCTGTGCTTTAGATCTCTTTGACTTTATAACCTCCCTTTCTAAGACAGTACCTTCATACCTGGAATCTGCCTTGTTAACTCTCTCTGAACTGTTAGTATATCTTTCATTAAGTAAGGACCCCAAAAAAGGAACACCTCATAAGGCTTTCAATTGCCTGCAGTGCCAGTATATCTTTTAGAACATAGAACAGTACAGGACAGTACTGGCCCTTTGGCCCTCGATGTTGTGCTGACTTTTTATCCTACTCGAAGATCAAACTAACCTACATACCCTTCCTTTTGCTATTATCCATGTGCCTATGCAAGAGTGGCTTAAATGTCCCTAATGTTTCTGACTCTACTCTCACTGCTGCCAGTGCATTCCACACACCCACCACTCTCTGTGTAAAAATCCTACCTCTGACATCTTCCTTAAACCTTCCTCCAATCACCTTAAAATTATGCCCCTTTGTGATTGCCATTTCCATCCTGGGAAAAAAGTCTCTGGTTATCCACTCGATGTCGCTCAACATTGTGTACATCTCTATCAAGTTACCTCTCATCCTTCTTCACTTCAATGAGAAAAGCCCTAGCTCCCTCAACCTTTCTTCATAAGACATGCCCTCCAGTCCTGGTAAATCTTCTCTGCACCCTCTCTAAAGCTTCCACATCCTTCCTACAATGAAGCGACCAGAACCAAACACAATATTCCAAGTGTGGTCTAACTAGGGATCTATAGAGCTGTAGCATAACCTCACAGCTCTTAAACTCAATTCCCCTGCTAATGGAAAGCCAACACACCATACTCCTTCATTGCAACCCTATCAACTTGGGTGGTAACTTTGAGGGATCTATGGACGTGGACTCCAGGATGCCTCTGTTTCTCCACGCTGCCAAGAATCCTGCCTTTAACCCTGTATTCTGCATTCAAATTTGACCTTCCAAAGTGAATCACTTCACACTTTTCCAGGTTGAACTCCATCCGTGACATCTCAGCCTAACTCCTGCATCCTGTCAATATCCTGTTGCAGTCAAGATTAGAGTGGTGCTGGAAAAGCACAGCAGGTCAGGCAGCATCCGAGGAGCAGGAAAATCAATGTTCCGGGCAGGAGCCCTGATGAAGGACTTCTAAATCCTGACATGCTATAGCTTTCTGCAGTCTTGCTCTATTTAAATAATATTTCATTCCTGCCAAAGTGCTTAACCTCACATTTTTCCATATTATATGCTATCTGCCAAGTTCTTGCCCATTCACTTAACCCATCTATATCCCTCCATTGAATCTGTGTGTTAGCCTTATCATCTGTCTTCTCACCTATTGTTGTATCATCTACAAACTTGGTGCATTAATTTCCCTTATCCAAGTCACTAATGTAAATAGAAAGCAAATAAATATGGCCCTGTGCCACTCCACTAATTACAGATTGCCATAATTCTCCAACTTCTCCTAAATCTTGGCTTCTATTTGTTAGGCGATCCCTATATCCATGCTTATATAATAGTCCCAACACCATAAGGTCAGAGTTTAAAATGCAATATCTTAACAAGCAACATTTGGAAATCCAAATATATTGCATCCATTGGTTTCCCATTATCTATCCTATTTCTTACCACCTCAAATAATTCTAATGAATTTGTCAGGCATGATTTCCCCCTTCATGTAGCTATGCTAACTCTACTTGATTATTTTATGTATTTATAAATGCTGTGCTCTTAGATCCTTTATAATATATACAAATATTTCCCAGGATAGGTGTTAATCAAACTGGCCAATAATTATCTGTTGTTTTTGTCTTGCTCCTTTTTTTTTAAATCGAAGCATTACATTAACATTTTCAAATCTTCAGGGATTTCCCCAGAAAATGGATCCACTATTTTGGTGTGTATTTCATTAATGTCCTCGGATTCAACTTAACGGATGCAGAGGGCTTATCTGCCTTTAGCCCCTTTAGTTTCCACAATACATCGTCTTTCGTGATATTCATCTACGTTCACTATAATCTTTGTTCCCACTGTGTGGACATCCATGTGCAGCAATGACTTCTGCAACTGGGTGCCAATGTCTTGACATGCACAGGACCTCCACATTGCCATACAGCTTAGCAGGATAAATGGATATTGCATTTATTGCCCCTCCCACTTTTGACCCTTGATTAAGTATTTTTGGAATGTCAGTAGTGTTCTTCTACTGTGAAGATTGATGGAAAGTACTTATTCAACTCCTCTGCCATCTTCAGGTTTTGCACCTCATTCTCCAAGGGGCCTCTGTTCACTTAAGCCTCTCTTCTCGCCTCGCCCCCCCACCCCCCGGGTCTACATAGGAGCTCTTGGTGTTCATTTTCACATTACTTCTTCATTTACCCTCAAAGTTTTTTTTTGGGGGGGGCATCTTTGTTGCTTTTAAAACTTTCCCAATCCGCTGTATTACTCCTAATCATTGTCACATTATATGCTTGTTCTTTCAACTGATTGCATTTTCCTTGGTTTGGCTTCTCTCCTTAGAATCTTTCTTTCTCACTGGATATATCGTGCTGTGAACAATTAACTTTTTGCTTTAAAATTTGTCATGTGTTCCTCAACTGCCTTTTTTGCTAAACTTTTTCAACTCTTAAACCAGTCGAGGCAATCACTTATCATGACTATCGAATAATTCAGAAATAGCATATTTCTGAACTATTCGAAATAGCCCTACAAACCTTATTTAGTTGAGCATTAATTGTCTAAGATGCAGTTGTGACAGAAACCTTTGAAATTCAACCCTGACAGTAACAGGCAGACAGATAACCACTTGGATATCCACAGGAGGATTGAACAAATAGAAAACCTGCAGGTGGAACAGGTGCTAAAGAGATGTACATAAATGAATAAAGCAAAAAAGTTAGAAACAAATCAATCCCATTGTACAGAATTGGACTAAAGAGTGACGTAGTAAACAGAGTTGTAACAGGAATAGTTAAACAAACCTTTATAAAAGGAATTGAGTTTATTTGTGGAATTGGTCTTGCTGGTTCAGAACTCAGCTTCAGTAGGTGGCGTTAAAAATAAGTGGAGGTGAAAGAAACCGATGTCACATTCTGGAACATTTGGATTATTTATTGACTGTGTTCCATAGAATTAGACAGGAAAAGGAGCTAAAGTTACAGCACAGGGGAATGCAGATGTTTCAGCCAAAGTAAGCAGCAACAGAAATAAAAATCGCAAAGCTACATTCTTCCAAGATAGATGGTACAAATAGAAATAAATTAACATAAACCACTTGTATGTAATAGCTATCAAGTTAAGGGTTACCAAGTCTGGGAATTCAACATTCAAAGATCATTGATGCACTGGAGGAATAGACAAAAAGGTAAAGGAGTCAGGGTGGTTTAGTTAATAAAGGGTGCTATTGGTACAGCAGTGAGTAGTGATATAGGTGTAGGAGATTGTGACGTGAAATAAGAACAGGGAAAGGGATAGTATTGATGGGGAAAAAGCAAGAAAGTAGAATAAAGGATTAACGGACCAGGCATGATCTCAGTGAATGGAGAAGACTCAATGAGCTGAACAGCCCCTACTTCTGTTCCTACCTCTTATGGTCTTATACTTTGGGTGGAAATAAGGAAGAGCAAAGTAAACGAGTCACAGGGGTGGTAGTCACCTTTAGGCCAAAGAGTTGCCTCACAAAGTATAATTGGGAAATAATGGAGGTGTATGAAAAGGGCACTGTAATTCTCATGGGCTATTTTCATCTTCACATTGACTGGACAAATCAGATTGTCAAGGGCAACATGGAAGATGAACATGTACAGTCCACTATGGATTGGTTTTTAGAAGCAATTTGTTACAGAATCTATGCATTTCTGGCAAGTTTAGATCTAGTAATGTTTAAATGATATAGGATTCATAAAAGAGCTCACAGTTAAGGATCATCCCGGGTAAGTGATCATAAGGTAGAATTTCAAATTCAGTTGGTGAGAAAAATCAACGGCCTCAACTTTTAAATTAGGGCAGTTAGTTTTTAAAATCGAAACAGACCGCTTGGTCAAACAAGTCCACGCTGAACATAATCCCAAACTAAACTAGTCCCAACTACCTACTCTTGGTTCATTTCCCTCCAAACCTCACCTATTCATGTATCCATCCAAACGTATTAAACGTTGTAATTGTACCGACATCCACCAGTTCCTCAGGAAGCTCATTCCACATTTGAACCACCCTCTGTATATATAAAAAAAAAACTTGCCTTTGGTGTCATTTTAAATCTCTCCCCCTCACTTTAAAAATGTGCCCCGACTCTCTGAATCTGAGAAAGAATAGTCTAAGATGGGCTACGAAAATAGACTAAGGGGAAAGTCTGTGAATGAGCAGTGACAAGCATTTATACGGTTATTTTGTCACACTCAGCAAAAATCTATTCTGGTCAAAAAGGACTCGAGGAGAAGATGAACTACCTGTGATTAACAAGAATAGTCAAGAGCATCCAATTAAAAGCTAAGGTAATACAGAGCAGTGAAAATTAGTGGTAGGCCAGAGGATTGGGAACATTTTAGAAATCAGCAGTGGATGACTAAAAGTTACAAAAGGAGCAGAAAGTAGAGTATGAAATTAAACTGGCAAAAAACAGAAACAAGAGTTTCTACAGGTGCATAAAGAGAATACTAAACTAAGTGTGGGACCCTGCAAGATGCAACCAGGAAATCACAGATCTTAAACCAATATTTTGCACTGATCTTGATATTTGAAGACACTATAAATATTCTAAAGATAACAGATAAGCAAGATGCTATTAGTAAGAGTCTTTATCACGAGGGACAATGTATTTGATAAACTAATGAGACTAAAGACAGGCAAATTGCCAAGGCCTAATAATCTGTATCTATGAGTTTTAAAGGAATTGGTTCAGAGATAATAGTCACTGTTTAAAATATTTCTGAACTCAATGGATTCCAGGAATGTTCCAGCAATTTGGAAAACTGTTAAGATGATACTTCTGTTCAGCAAGGGGATGGAGACAGACAGACTCTAGCCAGTTAACATCTATCATTGAGAAAATGCGAAAGCTCAGCAGAATTCTCACTCCTCATTCTTATGTTCTAATGGTCATGTTCAGCCAATCTGGGAAAAGAGTTTGCAACACTTCACTGAACGTTTTGATTGGCTATTTAAAACAGGGTCATAATTTGGTTAAAATCAATTTGTCAACGTGAAAGCGACTAATTGCAGGGCAAAACAAAATAGCAAATTAGCCCACATCTAAGACAAGATTCTGTGATATAATTTTTTTTTGGGCGGGGGGGGAGGAAGAGAGAAAGAGAGGAAAGTAAAGGCATGAGGTATATGTATCAGTTATGTACCATACATGTTTTAATATCGCTTTTGGAATTTGTATTTCAAAATATAAGCTGGTGGATGTTGGGTTATGACTTTTTTTTAAAATTCCGGTCAGACAGCAATACCAGGACAATGATTGAAATCAAATATTTCATTAGAAAGCAGGTAACTGCAGAAACCAATTAATAGAAAGACATTTACACTTAGATTTACAACAGCTTTTCAAACGCACAAGGCCATTTGATTTGTTTTCAGAATCTAAAGCTGAACAAGTTTTTTTTTGTAGGCTTAGTTCAGAAGACACCAGTGTTGAGTTTAAATGGTTTAGTTTGTCTCCTAGGAATAGGATTTAGGATAATACATGGAACAAGTTACCTCAACAGAAATCTTTGTGGTATGTCTAGTCCAAGAGAGTTTTGTTAGAAACAGAAAACATTCAGAATCTCAGATTTGTGAAAAGTTATCAGCAGATTTGAAAGACTCATTCACGTTCTCCAGCAATAAATTGTCAGTTAAGCAGAACACAACCGAAGCTCTGAATAAGTCATAACAGACTTGACAGTATCTCTCTCCAAATGTCCCAATGTGCCCTTGCACTTTTTAAAATTTCAGATTTCACGTATCTGCAGTGCTTTGCTTTTATATGTTCTATCAAGCTAGATTTCATTTTGGGATCGGAGTTGGTTAATTATTAGTGTCATCAGTGGGAATCAAAAATAAGTAAGGGATAACTTCAGCACTCTAATTTAATTGAGATGGGGAACTGAAAAATGGCTTATCAGGATTATTGCAGTAAGAGGTTCAGAGGGGAAAAATCTTCCTTTATTGACAGGTTAACAGAGAGAGTAAACACAGAAATGCAGTAGATGTAATTTGTGCAGATTTTCACAAGACCTTTAAGATGTCCCATAATATCCTAAAGACTAAGGTCAGAGAAAATTAGTGATTAAATGTCAAGATTGCCATGTCTTAATGACAGCCAGCAATGTAAAGGGTGGGAGTTCAGAATATTTAAAGTGGATGTAGGTTTGCTCGCTGAGCTGGAAAGTTTGTTTTCAGACGTTTTGTCACCATACTAGGTAACTTCATCAGTGAGCCTCTGGATGAAGTGCTGGTGGCATGGCCCACTTTCTATATGTTTAGGTTTCCTTGGGTTGGTGACATAATTTTCTGTGGTGACGTCATTTCCTTTTCTTTTCTCAGGGAGTGGTAAATGGGATCCAAGTCAACGTGTTTGTTGATAGAGTTCTGGTTGGAACGCCATGCATCTAGGAATTCTCACGTATGTTTCTGCTTAGCTTGTTCACTAGATTGACGATATTGTCCTTGGTGATGTTTGGTGTATGAGTCTTTGGTTCTTCTAATAAACACTTGACTGCACTATTAAAAAGAACCAAAGACACATACACCAAACACCACTAACTTCATCACCAAGGACAATATTGTCAATCTAGTGGACCTATGCCTAATCACCCACTGGGAGCTCTGATATCAGGGTTCTTAGCAGAGGCAGTAATGCAGAGACTCTAACAAACAGCTCTGCCAAACATCCAAACCAAACTCTGGGTCCGCTATGTGGATGACACCTTTGTCATTCTAAACGAAACAAATTAGAGGAAACCTTCAAGACTATCAATAATACCCCTACTGGCATAAAATTCACTAGAGAGGAGGAAAACAACAACAAACTGCCATTCCTAGATGTCGCAGTAGAGCGAACAGCCAATGGGGAACTTCAAACCAGCATGTACAGGAAAATAACACACACTGACCAAATACTGAACTACAGAAGCAATCAGCCCAACACCCACAAAACGAAGCTGCATTAGAACATTATTTCAATGAGCCACCACACACTGTAGCCCAGATGAACTACAAAGAGCAGAGGAAAATTACCTATACTGTATATTCAAAAAGAACAGGTACCCAATGAACACAGTCCGCCGATTTCTCAGCAACAAATCCAAACAAGCAGACAGAACACGTCCACAAACCCTGGCCACTCTCCTCTACATCAAAGGCATCTCGGAATGACTGCCAGACTACTCAGACCCCTTGGCATCACGGTAGCCTACAAACCCATCAATACACTAAAACAGCAACTAATGAACTTGAAAGAACCTATACAGATAACAAGCTAAACTAATGTCATTTACAAAATACCTTTCAAGAACTATAACAAACACTACACATTGGACAACCAGGCAGAAAACTAGCTACCAGGATACATGAACATCAACTAGCTGCAAAAAGACATGACCCACTCTTACTAGTATCCTTACATACATATGAGGAAGGACACCACGTTGACTGGGATAATACGTCCATCCTAGGACAAGCCCAAACACAGACACTCACGAGAATTCCCAGAAGAATGGCATTCGATCCTGAACTCTATCAATAACCACACTGATTTGGATCCCACTCACCACCCCCGAGAAGAAGAACAGGAAATGACACCATCAACCCAAGGAAACCTAAACACAAATAGAAAGCGGGCTATACCACCAGTACTTCATCTGGAGGCTCACTGATGAAGTTACCTAGTATGGTGACGGTACGTCTGAAAATGAACCTTCCAGCTCAGCGAGCAAACCTACATCCAGAACCTTAACCTGAGCTACAAATCTTGAGGGTTCTCAAAACTTGCTAACAACGATCAGTGCTAGTACCACCGCTTTTCACAAGCTATCACAACCATTTGGACTCTGAAACGAAAGCACCATTTCTAACATTCTGAATTACACCAATTTGGGAAAACTGAATGAGGGCTCAACTAGATAGTGATGGACATTAATAAACTTAGAGAATGGATAAATAATTGGCAAATTAAGTTAAATACTGATAAGTGACAGGCATTAAGCTCTGGTTAGAAAAGGTGAGGTCACAGGTTGTATGGACTAAATAATCTGTGAGATGTGGTAGAAAGGATTCAGGGTACAAACTGACCAATCCCTAAATGATGCACATGTTAACAAGGCCATTTATGACAGATTGGACAGACTCGGGTTATTTCCCTTGGAACAGCTGACACTGAGGGGGGACATGATAGAGATGTATAAAACGGGGGAGGGATGCATAAATAGGGTAAACAGGAAAAGACCTTTCCCCTTATTGGAGTGATCAATGGCCAAGTGGCAGATTTAAGGAGTACAAAGTTTACAGGGGATATATGCTGCAACAGTCATAACATTAAATAGTATTTAGATGTGCATTTGCAATGTCAACTCGGTAAAAACAATGACTGCAGATGCTGGAAACTAGATTCTAGATTAGAGTGGGGCTGGAAAAGCACAGCAGTTCAGGCAGCATTCAAGGAGCAGCAAAATCCGATGTTTCGGGCAAAAGGCCTTCATCAGGAATATAGGCAGAGAGCCTGAAAGGGTGGAGAGATAAATGAGAGGAGAGTGGGGCTGGGGAGAAAGTAGCATAGAGTACAATAGGTGAGTGGGGAAGGGGATGAAGGTGATAGGTCTGGGGGGAGGGTGGAAAAGAAGATAGGCAGGTAAGACAAGTCATGGGGACAGTGCTGAGCTGGAAGTTTGGAACTGGGGTGAGGTGGGAGAAGGGGAAATGAGGAAACTGTTGAAGTCCACATTGATGCCCTGGTGTTGAAGTGTTCCGAGGTGGAAGATGAGGCGTTCTTCCTCCAGGCATCTGGTGGTGAGGGAGCGGCGGTGAAGGAGGGGGAGTTGAAATGTTGGACCACAGGGCGGTGTGGTTGATTGGTGCGGGTATCCCAGAGATGTCCCCTAAAGCGCTCTGCTAGGAGGCGTCCAGTGTCCCCAATTTGGAGGAGACCGCATCGGGAGCGACAGATACAATAAATGATATCGGTGCATGTGCAGGTAAAACTTTGATGGATGTGGAAGGCTGCTTTAGGGTCTTGGATGGAGGTGAGGGAGGTGGTGTGGGCGCAGGTTTTGCAATTCCTGCGGTGGCTGCGGAAGGTGCCAGGATGGGAGGGTGGGTTGTAGGGGGGCGTGGACCTGACCAGGTAGTCACGGAGGGAACGGTCTTTGCGGAAGGCGGAAAGAGATGGGGAGGGAAATATATCCCCGGTGCTGGGGTCTGTTTGGAGGTGGCAGAAATGTCGGCAAATGATTTGGTTTATGCGAAGGTTGGTAGGGTGGAAGGTGAGCACCAGGGGCATTCAAGGCATACAAAGCAATGGGCCAAGTGTTGGAAAGTAGGATCAGAACAGTTAGGACTCGAAGGGTGAAAGGACATTGTATCTGTGCGGTAGACCTCTATATCTCCATAAAACCAAGTGCTGCGTTTCATTTACACAGGGACAGAATTGAAATTAGTAATTATATACTAAACCTGTGCCAAACCTTAGTTAAATCACATTTAACATATTGTGTACAGCTCTGGCCAGCAGATTATAAAAACAAAAAGGTAGAGGGACACTGGACAGTGTGAAGAAAAACTTTATTGGAGCGTACCAGAAATGGCATGGGTATACAGATCATGAAAATAATAAACAAACTATGTGTATATCCTCTTGGAAAATAAAAAGGGGGGAGCTAATAGGTTCTTTTTAAAAAAACATCCTGGAAGGTTTGAGAACAGTGGATGGAGGGAATGTTTCCTCTTGTGATGAACAGCACAACTTGAGGCGAATGTCAAAAAGTCACCAAGAAACTGAATTTCTTTGGCCAGAATGCCAAAGAGTATTGAACTTGTAAATAGAATAGACACATTTAGGAGACTGGACAAGTACAAGAACTCCAATTATGCACTGGATGCTTAAAAAGACCTTTTTTTGTAAAGTTAGAATTATTCCTTCTAGTCTTTTATCAAGACTAGTATTTGAACTTGGCACCTTTACTGTTCTGTACACCCAGCTTCCCACTGCTATTATCATTTAGAAACTACAAGCAAGTGTGTGCCTTATGCAGGGGCACTTATGAACAGGTTTCTAGGGAAGAGAACAAGAATTGAACAACAGATCAATATCTTTCCAGAAAAACATGCAACAAACTTGTTGTGTACATATGCTGCTGACAAAAATGTTCAAAATATAAATAGGATTGGATACAAGTCACATTAGTGCATGGGAATAGCAGAGTAGTGCAAGGTTGAAACTAAAAACACAAGCAGAATGGAATTAAATGAATTAGTTGAAGAACCCTTTCATAAACAAGAGGATTGACAAAGTTAAACAAACTTAAACGAGGAAAAAGATGTGATTCAAACTCATAAATAAGCATTTTTAACTGCTCTCTGCCTCACGAACATTGGAGTATTCCACACTCCGATATAGTTAAATGAAATAAACTCAAATTAAATATTCCTCTATGTTTCAGAAATCTGCACTGACATCAGCACATCGTATGCAGCACTGGTGTGAAGCTTCTGTTTGCAAATCTGAAATAGTGACAAATAACAGTGTAATTGTCATTTGACAAATTTCTAAGGATATGAATTGAAAGCAAAGCCACAACCAAACTCCAAAACTTTTATTCTATAGTTTTGGTAACTGCGAAGTGATTTAGCTTCACTAAACACTCCCTCTAAACCAAAAGAAAGGTTGTATTGACAACTGGCGCTGAAGCAATTCGGAACTTGACGGATGATCAAGTTTTGCTCCTTGGGGATTCAGATCTTCTGTCACAAGCCGGTCTCATTCTTAAGAAAAACTGAATAAAAAATGCAACTGAACAAAGTCTTAAAGACACCGCAAAACAAGGATTATACTCCTTGCTTTGTATCCTGAAGCAAATTCACAAAGCAATTCCACTGTGCTAGATTGATAGCAGGCATTATTCTACTTTGGAATAGCCTTAAGTCTGACATTTTCAGATATTTTCAAACTGTTTGAATAATTTTATAATATTGAGGCAAGAGTGACATTAACCATTTCCCTTTATTGTTGATGAGAACATAACTTTCACCAAGGGCTTTTTTTTTAAAAAAAGAAAAATGACATTTTTATTCATCATTCTCAGTATGGAAAATGAAACTGGAATTTTTTTATTGACGTATACAAAGGATGGATTGTTGGAAGAAAATGCATTTCACTATATAACTTTGGAAAAGTGTCAAAAAAAAAACAAATTGCATGTACGTTTAATTGATGATTAGTGCAATAAGAGCTACTTCCTCTTAATTACTTTCACTAATCAAATCAATTCCATCCTGTAACTTGTTAAAAGTAAAACCTAAAACACAAAAAGCTCACATTTCTAGAGTATGTCAATGAACAAAACCTTGTAAAATAAAACCCCAGACCTGTAATGTCTTAAAACTGATATGCACCACAATAAAATGCTGTTAAAATTACCAAATGTTTTTGAACTTACTTCTACTGTAAGTAGCACAGTAGAATCTGCAATAGTAATTCTATGGTTCTGGCCGCTGATCTTGAACATGCAACAAAATAATTTTACAACTAAAAGCCTTATAAGCATTAGATAACATATAAAATGCTACCTAGGTTGGAATGCTCTATTTTTACAGTTCATAAATAAAGTCATACTAAATAGTGACATTCAAATGGATTACAATTCATGTTTGCTGCCATTCTATTACATTTAACATTGCATTTAGTCTAGGAATTATGCACTGCTGGCAGATCCAAGTTATACAGCAAGTTGCATTTTGCTGTGGGTTACACTGAGCCAGGCTCAACTGGTTAAATTTTAATATTGGAAGAGTGTTGGCAACAGCTTGGCTTTTTTGATAATTAATGGGATTTTAAATGAATTTATGAAATGTCAGCAAACTGAGGGCATTTCAAATTTGATATGAACAAGGTAAATTAAATTTGATGTGCCCTGGGGTACTTTAACCTTCAGAAGTTAAACATCACATCACAAGAAATGCAAGTGCTATAGTTCCCCTCTCCCTGACTCCCAATTCGCTTGCATTGATAGCCTGACTTACGTTGTCATTCTTGTCACAATACTCACTAGAAACAACTTCAAAGTGATGCAAAAAGATGGTGTAAAAGCAGACTCCGGGGGTTACCAATGTTGATCTCAACTAAAAACTTATTTTAATGGTTCAAATGATAATTGTTTTATTTGCAGAAATGTTTATGCCTCAAGAATTATGCATACCCAAACAAAATTAATTGAATTGTTCCTAACAAATTGGACCTCAAAGCAAGTTCGCTGTCTTTTTGTCTTCAAACTTCAATTGTTGCAAGATTACCTGTCGATGAAAATATTCAGAACCAGGACATGCCAATTAGCTTTTAGATTTATGAAGTTCATTTCCCAAAATTATCAAAAGTTTCTTTAAATGAGCAGGACGACCAGGAAAATAAATAGGATTTTTGATCACTCCTGGTCTGTTGCAATTTAGGCATAAGAATTGCAGAAAGCCTGAAAGACAGCATAACACTTGCCATTTCAATAATTCTTCCACTGAAATTGCAACAATTCGTGCTGAAATCAATGCCTTTATGTAGTCAGGTACCCAGTTACAAAATCCACATATACCACTGGAGACACAAAAAATCCAGTTTTGTTAGAGGGTGGTAACTAAACTGCTGAAAAGGTACTTACTTAGAAAGTCTAAAGTTGCTTTGTTCCATGCTAGTTCAAAAGATAACTTCAATTTAAAAGAAACCATTTGGACTCACTTGTTTTAATATTCATAAATAAACTGAACCAAGTGAAAGGCTGTAACACTACAGGAAAACAATATATATCGGCAGCTATGGAAATCTAATACTTGCTCTGCCAATGAGAAGTTTTTAAATGGCAGAAATCATATATAACATGGGAAAATTCAAAGACGACTGTAAGAATATTTTCAGGTTTAGAGCTTTACATTAACTATTTAGTTCAGTCATTAATTCAAATTTCACCAGCTTCCCTTTCTTCTGGACTTGTTGCATTAAATTCTGACTTCCCATTTGTACTCTCATGTTTCCTTTCTGAAGAACTCTTCTCCTTTCGATCCTTATCTCTTGATTTTCCCCTAGGAGATCGATCCCTTGAAGACCTTGAAAAACAACACTATTATTTAATACAAACCACCAGCATTTCAGCTTCCAAAACGACCCATAAAGGCAAATTCTCCAACATGTGAAGTATGGAGCTACATTAGACGACTCCAGATTCAATTCCAATGCAATCCAGCATCAGTCTAAGTGGTTCTGGGTCCACAGATTAATGATTAAAAAGTGACTCCTGTGTAAGTTTATCAAGGAAGTGGTGAAAAATGCTTGTGGATGTTGGTTAAGTGACTGACTTGGCTTTCATGCCTTATCCACTCATCTTCAGATGGTTGAACAATCTGCCAATACACCACAGGAAAGAAAGGCTCAGAAATAGTATTGATTGGAATAATTAGGGCAAATGCCACAAAATTAAAATTTGAAATAAAGAGAAGAAAAACGTTTGGAGAGGGGAAAATAAAGTTGACAGAGGGACTGTTCAAGACTGGTTTTAAAGTAAAAATTGTGTTTTTATTTGTTTTAACTCCATGCAGAATATTATTGTAATAAAGCTACTCTCAACATTGATATGGTTATCTATTACACTAAAAACAGCGAGTGGTCCTGGATTTAAAAGGAACTGTACGAGTTAACAGTTTCTAAACAAGGAATGCCCACAGAGGAAGTTTTTTTTAACCTCTTCAGTGCACTTTGAAAAGATTCAGAAATCCCTCCCTATAAAAAACCGTTGAGACATTGCAAAGCATCGAATAAGCGATTGCTCCCCAACTTGCTGCGTTATTTCTTGCTTGAACACCTTGATTTTGATAGTGAAATAGTGACTCTTTGAGTAGTGCAATTGTTGATGAAGACCTACAGAGTAATGAATACCTGAGTCTGATTACTGAATGGTAGCTTCTGAAAATGGTTAAACTGTACAAAGAGCAGCGAATATAGCTTGAACTCGCTCCCAAACCCTTGCCACCTCACTACTTCGCTCTACTTGCCTGGTCACCTTTTCTGTATTGCCCTCCAATTAGATTCTTTGATTTCTGTATACATTACCTACCCTCTGGGTCCTCCCCTCTCTATTCCTAGTTTCTCCCCACATCACCTATTCCCCAACTACTCCACTCCTGCTTCTCATTTTCCTTGCCATCTCCTGACTTTTTCCTTTCTCCTCCTTCCATACCACCCTCTTGATTCTTTGCCACCTTTCCTCCATCTCCATCCATTATACCCCATTGTTTGATCTGGGGGGGAAAATAAAAGCCCTCTTCTACCAGTTTGCAAGGCCAATGTTATACCCCAAAATTGATAAAACACAATACCCAAAAGTTACTGTGTCCTGAGCATCTAAGGAACACAGTGCAACACCTGGGAAGAATTTTAAATCTATGTCTCATAAAAGAAGATTCTTCTCAATGGAATGTAAGCGCTGAAGCGTATCATGGACCAAAGGCAACTTGCATTGAAAATCTTGACAAATGAAGTTGAGATCAAAGAGCTACGCAATCTAATCAGTTTATAAAAACATTTGCTTGCTTTAAGTATTGCTGGGCTTCACCCCTTTTTTTTCTTAGGAAAATAAACTACCAGTCACCAAACTGTATTCAAGCATTTTAGCACAAGCATCAAGTCTGCCATTTTGAAAAGGTAAGTTTTTCTTGTAAATAATGTTTAGAGACAAGTACAGCTAAATACAAAATATTTCTCAATCACAATAGCCTAATTTAAAACAACCTGTGCTTGTGATAAAACTTTACCCATATTTCTGTAATTACATTTCTTGTAGGCAAGGTTAAAAAAAGACAATCAGAAACACATGACAATACAAACAAAACCACCACTATAACATTTTTGCTCTCAGGGGAAAGGAAATTGATTCAAAATACTGCTTTACAATTCCAGGAGTATAGATAGTGTAGTGGAACAGCTGAAGCATTGCAAGAATTACAAATCTCCAAGTGGAAAATACAATGCATCACACATTAAAGATGATCGAACTGATCAGTCTTTCAACTACTTAGATCAGAACAACAATTTTGCCAACATTTTACATATAAAACCAGTGTTCAGGTTCACTGTGTACAGACTCCCAATCTCAACAATAGAAATGAATTCAAATGAACCTGTACCTGTCTGTACAGGTCATAGCAATTTTAAAAAAAAGGTGATAACCACTGCAGTCTCAACAGGAGAATTACTAAATTACTATTATAATGATTTATAACAATATTCCAGAAATTTAGTTTGATTCAAAAATTTCACCAGTCTTACTTATGCTTTGAACTCCTCTCCCTGCTTTTGTCTCTTGAGCTGCGACAGTGTCCTCTGCTGCGGCTATGTGAACGGGACCTATGTCTTCGGCGCCTATCACGGTCTCTGGATCTGGATCTTGATTTGCGCCGCTCATGACTGGGGGAACCTGAACGTTTCCGCCTATGATCACGTGATCTTGATCTGTGAGCATTTTGAAAGTATAAATTAACTAATAGTTAATTGGTAATGTGGAGACATATGAAAACATTTCCAGCATCACGAGAAGTGATCTTCATTTGTGTAGAGAACAGAAAAACACAACAGTAAATAGTGACGGCAGGAGGCAGCATTGGGTATCCTCGTACATGAAACAACAATAAAAATGCAGGTACAACCATTAGAAAGACAACTGGTGTATTAATCTTTACTACAACAATGTTAGTCTACAAAATTGCGGAAATCTTTCTACAATGCAGGATTTTGATCAAACCACATCTAAAGAAAAGTGCATGTAATTTTGATCTCCATACCTAAAAGGGATGAAGATTCATTAGATTAATTCCTGGGACGAGGGATGCGGGTGCTTTTGCGCGTGTGGCAGTTGGAGTGGAGGGGATGGAGACACAAAAATCCAATGACAGGTGGAGTAGGATAGCCCTCCCTCTCTTCACTTGGATTCAGATGGACAAGCCAACAAGACACACAAGATTCTGACACCGAGTGGATTTGGTAAATGGAGAATTAGAGTACATAGTTTCAGCTATTGGCTGTTTCCAGCTAAGCCACGGAGAAACTTCTTCACTTGGTTTAGTATCTTTGGAATTGTCCACTCCAGAGCACAGTGGTCAGGGAAATTATTCAAGACAGAGATCAATACATTTCTGGACTCAAAAGAAGTAAAGGGACATAGGAATTAAATGTGAAAATGAAGATAAAATTGCCAGTAAGGATTTGACTGAAGCGAGGAGCAGATTCGAATGGCCACTTGGTTTGCTCCTATTTCTTTAAGTAGGACAGCTGAACTTGAATTGCAATGTGCTGAGTGTATACTCTAGTATTAAAACTGAATCCGGATCTACACAGTGCTTTCAGATGCAGGAATTTGATGAAGTCTTAATCAAACAAACATCAGATACTAGCTTTTTGCTTTGAAAGAGGAGCTTTAATTATTGAATCCTCAGCGAAACAGTGTGATGGGGTAGGCAGTTGCATAGTGATACTGTCACTGGACTAGGAATCCAAAAAAGACAGGCTAATGTACTGTGGATGCAGGTTTGAACCCCTCCACAGCGGGTTGTGAAATTTCAATTAAAAAAAAATCTGGAATTAAAAACATCTAATGATGCCCGTGAAAATCCATCTGATTCATTATGTTCTATAGGGATGGAAAAGAGCCACCTTTACTCGGTCAATTACCAGCGTCAGTCAATCCTCGATCATCATTAAGAATAGCGTTAGAAAGTGTCATCAACAGTGCTATCAAGCAACACTCTATTATCAACAATTTGCTAACTGACACTCAGTTTGGCGTTTACCTTGATCACCTGATTGTATAAATAAAACAGCTGAATTTGAGGTGGGGGGGGGGATGGAGTGTGATAGTCTGTAACGTCAGGGCCACATTTGATGGAGCAAAGCTTCAAGGAACTCAAGCAAAACTAAAGTCGAGGGAATCAAGGGAAACATTGTGATAGTTGGGAGTCATACCAAGCACTAAAGGAAGATAGTTGTAGTTGCCTGAAGGCGGTCATCTCTGCAGGAATTAATCTAGGTCCAATTATCTCAGCTACTTCAACAATGACCAATCCTCCACCATAATTTCAGAGCAGAGATGTTTGCTGATGACTATAAAACATTTACCACTAATCATGACTCCTCAAATGCTGAAGCAGTCCATGTTCAAATGCAGCAGGACCAGAACAATGAGAGATTTGGCTGACAAGTGAGAAGTAACATTCATACCATACAAGTGTCAGACAATGACAATCTCCAAAAAGAGAATGTAAGCAGAACCTGTTGACATTCAATGGCATTACCAATAATGAATTTTCCACTAACATCACTGCATTTAGCATGGACCTGAAACACATCTGGACTTGTCATATAAATACAATGGGTACAAAGGGAAGTTCGAGCCTAGAGACCCTGGAGTAACTCACTTCCTCACTCCTCCAGTCCTGGCCATCTTCTACAGAAGGCCAAGTCAGGAGTATTACTGAATACTCCTCAGTGGTCTGGATGTATGCAGCTCCAAAAACAAACAGGAAGCTTCGCACCATCCAGGACAAAGCAGCCCACTTCATTGATTCAAATTCAAAGCTGGCAGTTTTGAGAGAGTAATGTCAAAGAATACAATTTCCAATGTATGTAATCTTTAGGGATACTGGCATTCACTTCAGATCACAGAGCCTGTTTAAAAAATACAGTGCACATCACGAACATGAGATACCTTAAAGAGTTTTACAAGTACATACTTTGAAAAGTAGTTGCTTCTTTAAAATAAGAAACGTGACAGGCAATTCACATATAGCATGTTCTAAGCAATGTGATATGAAAATCACGATAATGTATCACTGTGTCAATTAAGGGATACATATTAGCTAGAATGCTGGAGTTAACTCCTCTGCTCTTTTCCAAGAGTATCAATGGGATTCTTTTTGTCAACATGACACTAAAGCTGGGCTGTGGTTTAACATTCCATTAAAAAAAACCCACCCCTGACAATACAGCACTTGCTCAACACCCCTCTGGAGCATCAGCATAGATTGTTGAGCTTAAGACTTGCAATGGGACTTGAACACAGCCTTCTCAAAAATTTCACATCACTCCATAAATGCCAATACCATATAATAGACATACCTCCTGCGATCCCTGCTACGTGATCTGGACCTGTAAGGCAATGTTTAATACTTCAATTAGAGAAATATACTGGGCAGTGTAGACAGCCTAATATTTTGCATTGCTTTAGAAAACCATTTCAGAGTGACTGATAATAAAGATTAATCATAGTAAAATCAATGTTTCTTCCATAAAGCATTTTAGCTGTGGACCAAGTGAAGAGCATCCAAAAATGCTTCCCATGTTTAGCTCCTATCACAAATCGTAAACAAGTCAGATTTGCATTTCAAATTTAAATGCAATTTAACCTACTTCCTTTTCATCCTTTCTTCTTTTTCCCTTTCTTCTCGCCTCCTTAAGCGCTCCTGATTTCTTTTCTCTTGCTTCTCTGCAACAATTTTCTACAATTGCAAACAAAGGAGGCAATGAGAATCCCAAAATATTCTCCTGGTTGTAATTATTATATTAAAGATAAATGCACCCATATAATGATGATATATGGAAACTTTCTTCAAGCGAAGTAAATAATTACATTAAATACTACACTACTTCTTTTTGACATAAAATAAGTCACAGATATTGAAGAGAAAATTGCTTTGTTAACATACGTCCCAAAAATACAATTATGCATTTCTACATTTTCCAGCACAAAAAGGGTCTCAAAATTACCTTCAAATGATCTAATTTCTCTCGGATTTGAATAAACCCCAAGTGCAGTTTGCCTCCAAAGTGATCAGCAAGCCGACGATCGTTATCATGAAGACCCAGATATGCAGAACAAATTTCACACACGCGTAATTTCTGTTGCTGGAAGCTAGAAGCAGGCATTGAATTCCTATATTCATCCTACACAAAACAAGAAATAAGGAAAACTTGAATCTGTCCAAACATTTGAAAACGACCTGTGCCACTGCTCTTCTGCATTTTTAAAAATGTGTTGCCTGTGGAGGAGAGAAACACCAGCCTGTAACTTATGGGGAAAAACCAAAAAGCAACCATTTACAGGAACTTTGAAGGAGCACAACCAATCAAAATCCTATTATACAAAATCACCTTCTTTTAATTGGTGAAACATTCATAGCACAAAAGATTAATTCTGGAAAAATGAATGCCTATGTCATTTTTTGCAACAAATTACTGATTTTCCAGATTTCTTCTAATAAAAAGTATGTGTGGCTTTACATTGAATTATTTCCAAGTGCAATTTGTGGTTTGTATGGTAAAGCATTACATAAAAGTAAGTAATTTAATGATTTACAATTTAAAATCAAGTGTAAATGCAAAGTCATTTAAAAAGATTTTAAAAACCCTCAGGTTACTGAGGGAAGCAGGAGAGGAAATAGCTGGGGCTTTAACAGATATCTTTGCAGCATCCTTGACGGGAGAATTGCTAATGTTGTTCCCTTGCTTAAGGAGGGCAACAGGAATACTCCAGATAATTATAGACTGGTGAGCTCGATGTCAGTGATAGGGAAGCTGCTGGAGAAGATACTGAGGGATAGGATCTATTCCCATTTGGAATAAAATGGGCTTAATCAGTAATGGGCAACATGGTTTAGTGTAGGGAAGGTCATGTCTTACAAACCTAATAGAATTCTTTGAGGAGATGACAAAGTTGATTGATGGGGCAAGGGCTGTAGATGACATATACATGGACTTTAGTAAGGTTTTTAATAAGGTTCCTCTTGGTAGGCTGATGGAGAAGATGAAGCCGCATGGGATCCCCGGTGTTCTACTTAGATGGATAGAAAACTGGCTGGGCAACAGGAGACAGAGTAGTAGTGGAAGGGAGTTTCTCAAAATGGAGGCCTGTGACCAGTGGTGTTCCACAGGGATCCGTGCTGGGACCACTGTTGTTTGTGATAGATATGAATGATTAGGGGGAAGGTATCAGTTGCCTGATTAGCAAGTTTGCAGATGACATCAAGATTGGTGGAGAAGCAAATAGAGAAGGGGACTGTCAGAGAATACAGCAAAACACAGATAGATTGGAAAGATGGGCAGAGGAGTGGCAGATGGAGTTCAATCCGAGCAAATGCGATGTGATGCATTTTGGAAGATCCAATTCAAGAGCAAACTATACAGAAAATGGAAAAGTCCTGGGGAACATTGATGTACAGAGAGATCTGGGTGTTCAGGTCCATTGTTCCCTGAAGGTGCCAATGCAGGTCAATAAAGTGGTCAAGATGGCATATGGCATGCTTTCCTCTATTAGACAGGGTATGGAGTACAAGAGTTGGCAGGTCATATAACAGTAGTATAGGACTTTGTTTCGGCCGTATTTGGAATACTGCGTACAGTTCTGGTCGCCACATTACCAAAAGGATGTGGATGCTTTGGAGAGGGTGAAAAGGAGACTCACCAGGATGTTGCCTTGAATGGAGGACATTAGCTATGAAGAGAGGTTGAATAGATTAGGATTACTTTCATTAGAAACAGAGAGGTTGAAGGGGGAACCTGATTGAGGTCTACAAAATCATAAAGAGTATAGACAGAGTAGATAGCAAGAAGCTTTTCCCCCCCAGAGTGTGAAATTCAACTACCAGAGGTCACAAGTTCAAAGTGAGTGGGGGCCTGGAACATGTTGCCAGTAGAAGTGGTAAAGACGTGAATGGGCAGGGAGCAAAGGGATACAGGCCCTTAGAAAATAGGTGGCAGGTTTAGATAGAGGACCTCGATCAGTGGAGGGCCGAAGGGTCTGTCCAAGTGCTGGAATTTTCTTTGTTCTAAGATGGCGTTTCCATACTACTGGTAATCTGTACAATTACCTTGTAAGTGTTGTAAATGAAAGCACAAAATTACAAAGAGAAATTGACAGATTAAGTGAATGGATGAGAGCATGACAAATAGATTTTGATGCAGGCAAATGATTAGCTTTCCACTTTAGAGCTAAAAAGGATAAAATGGGATACCTTTGGAATGGTGGAAAGCAAGAAACAATACAGGTCGAGAGACACTTGGAGGTGGAGTAGATGGGTTAAAATCTGTTGAATAGGATCAGAAAATGATTTAAAACATTAACAGACATTATCCTTTCCAATTAAAGCATCTGTACATATGGATGTACGAAACTTTGATTAGAGCACACCTGGAGGGAGCATTTCTGGTCACTGCAGCTTAATGCACTAGTTGGTCTGCAACGAAGTGAATCGAAGGTTTACTAGGACCACATCTGGAGTGTATGGGTTCATTATGAGGAGAGGTTGAGCAAACTAGCAATTTAGAAGGTTAAAGGGTGACTCGATAAAATAACTTCTCTCTACTAGCTACTTGGGTGTACTTGACTAGAAGCACAACCAAAAAAAATCAGAAGTCAAACCTTGCTGAAGTAAAGTTAGGAAATACTTTGTGCACAAAAGATAGCACAAGCTTCTAATTTTTTGACAGTTGTAAAATATTAAACAGGAGATTGATATATTGATAATTATTGAAGGATAGGCTATTCGATTCCGGATCAAATGACATGTCAATGAATGGCCAAACAGGTTTGAAGGACTGTATAGCTTACTTGGAATCCTGAGTTCTAATAGACACATGCTTAATTTAAAAATAACTCTAAATTCAGAAAAACTATAAATATACAATTGATTAATTTAAAATCAAACCATTAATCAACTTTGATATAAACCAAACTAACAGACTAAGAAAAAGAAATCAAATCTTTTTAAAACTAAATCTTTTGTATTTGTCATTTTCTTCAAAATTACGTCTTTCATAATCCTCAAAAGTCAAGATTCTGAAGGTGCAAATTTATTTTGTTCATGTTTACATAAAAAATTGCCAGTATTAACTTTATCACAAAAATGACAAAAAAAAATCACAAATTTTCAAGTTCCATAATTTGTTTTGGTCCTGTTGATGCTGTTGTTTATCACAGAATCCACATGAGCATCCTCACCTTCCCATTGTAACTATCTATTCTCTTGCCATTCATATATCAGTCTAGTTTCCCCTTAAATACTACTGAAATGAATAGTTACACAGATGTTAGTACACTGGTAGGGTGGCCCCAAGCTCTAATCAACACCAATGCAAGTTTTCCACAAGTTCCTTACTTTTCAAATCTCTCATGCTGGATTTACTTTTTTTTCTGTAAGTGACCTTGCTAACTTGTTCTGCAACTTTTACATTATTTATGCATTTGTGTTGCAAAATCCTTTGTTCATTTGCCAAACTAAAGACTTGTGCGTGTTCAGTAAGTGACTGTCCTGTTCTTCTAGCCCAAGATATATTACTTCATTAATCTGTTTAACTTCATGTGGCAATTTTGATCATCAACTAATTTCATTATTGATTATGCCAGCCCAATTTGATCTCATCTGTAAATTGAGATTTGCACAAAAATTAAGAGTTTGATAGACAAAAAACAACAATGGGAGTATAAACATCGGCAGTTCTTCAATGCACAAATCCAGACAATCAGGAAGAAATACAGAAGAGAGAATAAACATGCCCAACACCAGTTGCAAAACAGTAGATTAATTCTCAGCTATCCATTAACAGATCTTTTAAAAGCATTGCGAAACAGTACTTACCTCTGCTTCCCTTTTTTTTGTGCGTACTCTTTCTACTTCTTGCATGACCTTCTGAGATTCTTCCACATTTCCTTCAGCTCCAAGTTGTTCAGCTTTAGCCAAAAGCTTTCCTATTTCTTCATTGAGTTCATGCACTCTTTCTGCCTGTAAAACAAATGCAAAATTCTAGAACTTCAGGCCTTACACTATGGACAAAAGGTAGGAGATCATTTGCAACAGCACCTCAAGGCCACATTTTGAGTATAGTTTTATGAAGAAATTTGAAATCTGCGGCTGAATACTTTGAGGAGATTCATGGCAGTTGCTGAACACTGCCTCTTAATGAACTGCAGTAGCTTGTGGCTTAAGTTAATGATGAATAAAAATTAAACATGTATTTATTCTACTGCAAGCTCCTTCGGTTTTCAGAGCAGCAACAAATTGAGCAGTGCCAACCTTAAGCACATTGGTTTCAATTTATATAAACTTTTACCAAGTATACAAGTTTTATATCTGGAACAGATTATACCAAATATGAATAAATGTGCTCGTCATTAAACATTTTGAAGGTATCACAGCCAAATTCTGTTAACATAATTTTGAGTTTACATTTCAACGAACATATTTGGTCCAATAATTAATTTATATTGCACTTTACAGAATGCAAAATTAAGGATAGCCCGTGCATTTTACTTGCTCAGCTACACTCTGAGAAACCTTCAACACAAATGTCTGCGTCCTTTACTTGATGTCCAGTTGCTGGACATCTGGAAATTTTCTTAACACAGCTTCACATTCAAACAATATTAGGAAAGGTGAAATTGTGTCTCAGAGATGGTTAAGTCTTTGCAGGGAACTTTCTTCTACAGCAGCCGCAGCAAGTACCAGTGACCACAAAGTCTCAGCTTTCATGTTTGCTAACATCAGCAATCTTAATGCTTGGAAATAAAACCCTGCCCAGAAAATAGTGGTTGATACTCATAGAATGCTTACAGAGTGGCTATAGCACATACAGCCCACCTGATGGCTACGAGGAAAAGCACACATTCTGCAGAGCTGAGCCAGAGGTTTTAAAAAAAACACTTGAAAGGTACCACAGGAGAGACATGGAGTGACAAGTAATACCTAGATTATTTTTCTCTGACAGGACAAACTTCAGGTGGTCTTTTGGGCACAGCAGGCATTTATTTGTAGCAACTAGAAATGGGCTCTGATTTTAAAATTATTCTTGATTGTTTCAGGTGAGAGTACGGATCATCCGTATCGATGCAGAGAAATAGATAGCACATCTTCAAAATAAAAATTCTGTTGGCTGCTCTATTTTTTTTTTAATTGTGGAAATTGGTAGGTAGGAGAAAAATTCATCTTGCAGTATTAAGAACCCCCAGCTTAAACAGATTAAGGAAATCCTATGTAGTTGCAAAATTATGTTTTGAACATAAGTAGTATACCAATTGCACCAGTATGTTATCTTCAGCCACCGAATTATAGCAATTCTGCACTGTGAAACCATGTTCATTGAGTACTGAGTTAATATATTCCATATAAAACTACAAGTGCATTTTACTTCACAGCATTTCAGCAGGTACTACAGGACACTCAATTTCTTCATATGTATGTGTGGACACACTAAAGAAAATAGAAAGTTAACTTCAAAATGTGGCAAAGAAAAGTAAGAGATTTTAATCCCATTAGTCAGATGGATTAAAGTTCAAATACAAAAGAGTTGAAACAGAGTGCATAGCACACTCCAGTCTCCCATACTAATTTACTAATCAAATCGCACAGGTGAGCATGGAAATGCTTATTCAAGTGGAAGCAAATTGGAATATACCTTAGCAGCTACTTCAGCACTTATTTCTTCTTGTGTTTCTGTCAAACGCTTCTTTGCAATGTCTGTTCTTCTGTCACAATCAACGATAAAACTTTCAAGATGTTCCATGGCCTTGGGATTGAAAAAACATTATTTGAACCTATGCAGAGGTCAGTACAAAAGCATTTTTATTTTTAGGTTTTGGCATGTAATCCATTTATTACTGAAAGAGTGTATCCCAATGAATACAAATAATAGCAAGAAATATTTAGCAGTCTATCAATGATTACTCAAAATCTCAAAAGTGGATCTGGAACCAGGGTTTCAGGAGCTATGAAAAGAAATAAATTAAACAAGGGATTGTATTTTGGTCTATCCTTTTGATTTTTGAGAGTTCGAATATTTGAAAATATTTCTGGTCAGACTTGTTGCCTCAATTAAATACCAAAATTAATTAATATCAGCAATAATTAGTGCATACAAGTAAATGAGGACATGGCTTTTTAGTTCATCTTTAGGTTCAAATAGCTGACAAAAACAAAGAAAATTGGACATTCCTACTTTAAGCATCAGGATAGCAAGCTACCAACACAAAAATAAAAACATGTAATGCTCTATATTCACAAGCTGAGAAATAAATATGGTCCACTTATTATTAGCACTCCTTACACAGTACCTTACGTGGTAGAAAAGCCTAATGTTATGGCACTGGACTTTAAATCTGAAGGTCACAAATAAACTGAACCATTGTAAATTGTGAAATTGAATTCAATAAATTTGATAACTCGTGGGCTGGAAGCATGGGCACCCAACTGATTTGCAAATATCCAGAGAAGGAAACCTTTCAGTTCACTTGATCCAGCTTACTTACTGATCTCAGAACACTTGCTTGTTTAACTCAATTCTCCTTTCCCAATCAGTCCTTTAAAGAGCTGAGGCTGAAGTTTCACAGATTTGGATTTTCAAGGGACAATGAGACAGATTAAAATATCTGAGTGTAGAAGGACTACCATTGTGTGTATGGAATTGCTGTCCTGTGGTTGGATTTGTTTCTACAGGGCAATGTGAATTTTCGTTTTTGCATGCATTCCTATCTTTGCATTTATGGAGCTCATGCATTTTATTGTGTTGGAGAAATCTTACTTGCAGATGGTGCTGCTCACACAAAATAACAATGCAATTAGTTCCAATTCCCAAGTCTTTCACTATATCTCTGCAAGGTTTTCTTTTAAAAGTGTTTATCAGATTTCATTTTAAAATATATTACTGTTAAGATGGTGGAACCAAATCAGGCAATGCCATTCCAAATCCTAACTACTCATTGCAAAGCAAAGATTTTTTATCATGTTGCTCTGATTCTCCTGTCAATCACCTTGGAGTTACTATTCCCTCAGTCAGTAGAAACAGTTTATTCTTATTTGTGTTAGCAGAATCCATAACAATTTTAATCATTTCAAACAGATATCCTCCTAGGGCCTTGCTTTCTCCATTCTCTCTGGATAGAAATGATTCCATCACCCAGCACTATTCGAGCAAATCCATCATCAACCCACTCCAAAGCTTTTTTCCATTCTTTCTGGAGTACAGGGCCCAGAATTAAACAATTCCCCAGCAGGGGCTAAACTATTGCTCTCATGATTTAAGCACAACTTCGTAGTTTTGTAATCTATGTCTTTATTCATAATGCCCAGAATTGCAGTTATTGGAAAACTTGTATTAACGTGCTCAACTACCTTCAAAAGTTTATATTGAAACACCACTGGGTATTCCTGTTCTTTCACTCCCTTTGAAATTGCACCATTCAACTTGATTTGCTCTTCGTTATCCTTCCTACATTACCTCTGCTGGTGCTGAATTGCACCTTCCCACCTGCTAGAAACTTGTAATTTTATATTTATTGAGCAGTATTTAATGGAAATAAAAAGAATAGAAAGCTTTATTACTGTAGCTTTTCGCATAGCATTTCAGTTCTAAGGAGTGACTATTTCAAAGGGTGCTACATCACAGAAGTGTTATGGCCTCCTTCCAAGCCATGCAGTGATCATATCTGCACCAGCTCTCCAAAGGAACATGACTTAGCACTGTATTGCAGCCTTTTACCCCAACACCTTGGAATATCACTTCAACTGAGCAATCATGTTGCAGATCTGCAGTCACACAGGCTGCAAGGGCAGCAGGCTCACTCTCATAAGTCATTTGCTTACCAGCGACACTTTCAACAGCCTTAAGGGCATCATTAATGATACAATTTTTATATTCAATATTTAATTATTAAGCTGAAATAAAATTCACAACAGAAATGAGATTTGAACACATATCTGCAAGTTGTTAATCTAGTAGATTGCTTCTTTAGTCCCTTTGTAATTCTTTAGATTAAGAGTTCAGTGATTTAAACGTTACATTACCCTGTTAGAAGAAAAGGCGCAGGCTTATAAATTTAAGGTGACCATTTTGTTAACGTTATGTTCTGTTTCAGAGATATTTGGTAAAGATGGAAAGGTGCAATATTACTTTGTAAAAATGTATCTCTTGTTAGAATTTGGGCCATTCAGCACAATTGACACATGGTTTAGAGTAGCATGGGTGTGATTCCCATTCTAGGCGGAGGATTCTAGACTCAATGCTTCTTCGTCTGCCCAAGTAGGGAAGGCAATGCCAAACCACTAGTGAGAAAATGTATCGTGGAAAAAGGTTAAAGTCGCAGCACCAACAGACAGTGAGCCAAGGACCTGGCTTCTTGATATTAGTTACAAAATAAAAATGTCAAAATAGAGGGCCAGTGAGGATAGAATTATTCCTATATTGCGCAAAAATATTCTGCAATTTTCATGTCTTTGTTAGAACACAGATTCAGTGCTTGCCATTACATCAGAAAACGCTTAATTAATTCATAGTCAAATATTTGGTAACTCACATCCAGCTCAAAGAATAAATCTCTTTCCTTTGCAGCAATTTCATAATCGGCTCTCAGTGCGAGGTCATGAATCTTTGTGCATTCTCCCAGGTCCATGCGCTAGGAAACAGAGAATTCTAAAATTAACTACAGTATTTAAAATTCCAGTCCTTTGTGTTTACATGCAAATGTACAAAGTACTGTACTTTGTAAACACTTAAAATAACGCTTGCTATTACAGCATTTATACAATAATCAAAACACCAGTTCCACAGACTTCGCTAAAATTTTGTAAGCTTGCTCATTTACAACAAAATGTTCAACATTATACAGGTTGCATTATTTCAACAATTCTTTAAAAAAAATTAAGAACAACCTAGCTGTTTGTAAAAAAGAAGTCAATATTCTTATTGTAGACTTGTGATGTTATCTATTGAAAATCCATTTAAGAACACCCTATTGCCTGTCCACAATTAGCGTTCATATAGACACCTGACAGAAGTATAAATCAGACCAAAATTAACAACCGCCAGAGGAGGGATATGTTATGAGTGCTAATCAAAGTTTTGGCGAAAGATGCAAACACAACACAAGGGATGAGAATGAGAGCAAGTAGAAAATGTAGAGGTTTGTTGGGGGAATTCCAGAGTTTAAGGCAGCTATAAGTGTAAATTCCAAAATGACACAAAAGAAATGGGTGATTCAAAAAATCAGAGTTGGTAGAATACCAAGTACTCAGAGGATTCTGGAAATTGAGGTGGCTCGGATTTGGAAACAAGAGTCATTGAGACCCTCAAACCGATACTACAATTCGAGTGGATAATAGATGACCTCCACCTACCAGACCTGGAACTGTATCTCTCTATACCTATCCCAACCAAAACTCAATGAATGATAGCATTTCAATTTTTAGTTCAGCTAACCAGAATCACTTTGGAGGGAGATGATAATAAGGGTAAAGATCATGAACGAGTGTGAGAATTTTTAAACAGAGGTACATGTGTGCTGTGAGACAAAGGCATGTCAACAAACAGACATAATAAATAGTCCCTATATGAACAAGGCCATAGACCGTGTTTGGATGTGCTCGAACCGGTGAAAAGTGAAGCTCAGGTAGGACACCGACAAACTCACTGAATCTGCCGTAACTAAAGCAAGGCAGTGACATATATCACAGAAGTGGAAGTATTTTGTAGGAGATTAGGGCTTAAAACCTCAACTCAGAGTCAAAGGAAAAGCACAATTTTACTCTTAATTGACAATATTCCAATTTTGATGTTAGAGACAAACTGCTTTCATCCTAAATAACTGTATACGTATTACAACAGCAATGTTGCAATATTAGATTCAGCGACTGAAATTATAATGGGGTTAAAAAGCAAAGCACCACACATAAAACAAAGCTATTATTTCCATCTGCAAAGTTGAAGACACAAAACACATTCCAGAATAATGAAGCAAAAAAGGTCTTATGAGAATGTCTAATGGGGAACTAATTTATGAGGTTTGATGACTTGTACAATGGATTTAAAACAAAAAGGTCACTGCAGAAGCAATGAGTCCAATGGTTTTGATCTTTCAGAATGACGTTACTTTTCAGAACAGTTTCCAAGGTTTGGAAGGGAACAGACATAATCTGTGCTTTGTGGACAGACTTTGGAATGTCAGAAGGACAATTAATCACAATAGAATTCCCAATTCTGATCTGTTTTCATACTGCAAGGATCTATTATTTGACCTCAAATGATTCACAATCTGTAATAATGATTTAGTTGAGGGGACTGAGTAAAATATATCCAGATTTGCTGACGATAAAAATTTAACTGGGAAGGTAAGTGGTGAGAAGGATTGAGAATGACTACAGAAGAATACAAGACAGTTAGGCAGAGTGAGCACACAACTAGCAGATGACAGCTAATGTAGCAGAGCATTATGCTATTCACTTCCTGAGGAAAGTAAAAAAATAGTTTTTTGAACAGTGGTAGAGAAATGTTTACACTCAAGAATTCTGTGTGTCATGAATCATGGAAATTACACAAAGGTAGAGCATTTAGTTAGGAGGACAAATGGAAATGTTGCTTTTTTGTTACAAAGGATTTGATAACAAAGTAAAGAAGTCTTACGACATCTATATCCAATTCTTATTATTCATAGGGGATTGGGGCACCTGGTTCCCACAGATAGCAAAACCATGGGTTGCCCCAAAATAGGAATCCCTCATCTACACCGATGAACCCAAAAGTACTGCATAAGTCTGTTGATACCTGTCCATTGCAGAGAAAAGGAGGAGGAAGAGAATCACATCTGCGAGTACACAGATCAGCAAAGATCAAGTGTATACAGGGCAGTGGTGAGGCCACATCATAAGTACTGTGCCCAGTTCTGGTCTCCTCATCTCAGTCTCAGCATGGAGGGATTGGCCATTAGCGCAAAGATGAAGAGAAATTCCTCCAAGAACGGTAAAGCTTTGGAATCTACCCCAAAGAGCTGCAACGTCTCAGTCACTGAGCATATTCAATTCAGAGGTCAGGAGATTTTGGGTTACTAAGGGCAATGAAAGGACACAGGATACTGAAGATGGAATTGAACAGGGGTGCAAGCTCAAAAAGTCCAAATGGTCAACTCCAGCTTCTAATTCTTCTGACTTTATTATAGATAAAAAATTACAAGAACATTAGCACATAGCGAGGCATAAATCTGATGGAATTCATTGCCACGGAGTGCAGTGGAAGCCGGGACACTAAATGTCTTCAAGGCCGAGATTGATAGATTCTTGTTGTCTAGAGGAATTAAGGGCTACGAGGAGAACGCTGGTAAGTGGAGCTGAAATGCGCATCAGCCATGATTGAATGGCGGAGTGGACTCGATGGGCCGAATGGCCTTATTTCCACTCCTATGTCTTATGGTCTTATGACCATTGAGCAGTAATTGGACACTTAATGCAAGTGCTTTAGCTCAATTAAACTAGCAAATACTTCCTCCAATGATAGTAATACCACAGCAACATTCAACAGGGATGCCACACTAATTTTGCTTAAAACATACCATTGAAAAGTTGTTAACTGGATGTCAGGAGCAGTGATATAACAGCGGTCCCCACTGACCTTAAAGGAAACTGCTCACAAAGATTAAGTTATTGCCGTACTGAGAAATTCTATTTTCCTAATGTTAGAAAGCTAACATTCTTAGAGCTGGGAGCAGAAGGAAACCATACATCAGAAGTACTAGATTAAACAGAAACTGTGTATCAAAATATTGCATTATCCACGCTTTTTTGCATTCATCCAAAACAGTAAGAATAATAAGCAAAACTACATACCGTTCCAGAAAGAATATCATGTGGACAGCAACCAAGAAGATGACTCTTGCAAACTCTATCATCTGAGAATTTCACACGCTGTCGTGTTGCATCTCCTGAAACAAGGCAGTTTAAAGTTGATGAGCTCAAGATTGAACAGAAGTGTTTTTGAATAAATGGACTTATCACCAGGCTGCTTTACAGCCAACTTACTGTGCTAATGCCTTCTTGTGTGCAATCATGTGACTACCTCTCCATCTTTACTGCAGAACAGGAACATTCTTCACAGAACATACACAGAATTCATTAAGCATCACCTTGCGAATGTACTCTTCTTAAATCTTGGACCTCTGGAACGTTATACTCTGATCAGACCACACAGAAAATGCCGTAACAGGCATACATTTGTTTCTTCTAAAAACCGCAAAAAAAATGCCTAAACAGGTTTCAGCACTGTAAGAGAATGATGGGCAGCTTGCTTTACTGACAGCACATTGCAAGCTCAACACTTTCAGAAAAAGAACTCAGGTTAGGGTTTGTATACACACTGTGAGCATCCATAAGGTAGCACCCAGCATCTTCAATCTTTGTGCCTCATCTGCAGAGATTCTGACTTGCTGGAAAAAATTTAAAAGGGGAAGGTTTTCTGGGCCACACCTGTAGTAAGGTAGTTACAGGAATGGTACAAAGAATAAAAGTAAAGTTTAACTGTTATGTGACAATTTAATGCCATTGTGTATATAAATGTGTAATATTCAAATATCATTCCTTTATCCTTGCAAGTATTCCAATATCATTGTAGTGTTTCCCATTGTATGCAGTTTATATTTAGTCTCAACTATGTTGTTTATATTAATTACTTCTGAAAGCAAACACTTTTTTGATATTCATAACAGCTTTAAAAATTATTCATGACTCACGGCTCGATGAACATGAGGCTTTTCTGCAACTCCCTTGCAGATTGATGTAGGCAGGCAAAGATACATTGAACCTTTATAAATAAAACAAGGGGCCACAATTGTTCAGTTTGTATGAACAGAGATATGGGAAGCAAATTTCAAATGCAACTAAATCAAACATAACTGAGTTTCCTGCAAGAAAACTGAAGTTAGGTGCAAACCTCAAATTTGCACTCAATTGTTTAAAATCAAAAAAAAACCTAAGCAGGAACATACAGGTAACAGCTAGTGACTTTTCAATTTAGAACAGGAAACAGAGGACAAAAGCAAGCTCTTTGATATTATGCTTTTGTTTCTTCTACCAAGTAAGAAAACACCATTGTACCTTAAACTATTGAAAACAGAATGTTTTGAAAGGAGCTGCAATCTCATTTACCAGAGGTTCAAAATCTACCATGGACCATCCAGCCCACCCAAATATAATTTGCTGAATAAATCTTGCTCTTCTGAGAAGTTCAGTTTTTAAAATTAATCACATAAGTTAGCTATTCTAAGATTGTTTAAAGAAAAACTCAACATTTTCCATTAGACAAAAAAATTTGATCAGTGGATTACAATGGATGGATGTGGTGAAAATAAATCAACAGTACCCAAGTGTAACCATCACTGAGATAAAATTAGTACTAAAATAGGGCTCCTGCATTTTTTTTGGGATGGGGGAACAGATACAAAAAGTCAAGGTGAATTTGTTTGAAAAGGGGTTTCTCCTAACAACTTAAATCAGCTTGCTAATTCTTCACTTCTAATGTCAAAAAAACATTCATCAATGGAACCCTCTAGAAGCTGAAACTATTGTGAATCAGTCACATATTGGATTCACAAAAGATGCAACAAACATGCAAACTTCAAAAGGTGACTTTTTATTTTAAAAATGTTATAATTGACAAGGACCATTGGAGTAACTCTTCCTTTCCATGGGAAAATGCAGCATAGAACCAGACATTATAGATCTGTTGTACAGCTTCAAGCTCCAAAGGGTTTTACTGGATCTCTTTCTGCCTGTGTAATACGTATAAGTGTGGGAGTAGGATAGGAAGTTACAGAAATAAACACATTTTGCAAACATTGAAACTACGTAACCTAATGATATAATACATGAATGTACAACTCAAAAGATTAAATCAGTCTTTCAGAAGCTTAAAAGCACAAAGATTTCAATGTAATCATGTAAAGGACTATGAAATTGATAGGCACAACACGGTATTGAGCCAATAACATCTATCTCAAACAGCTTTCATAGAATCTCTTTTGCACCTCAATTTGTGTTTTCTAGCCCCATTACATTACTCCATTATCTCTTCACTTCATATAGTTTAATGGTTAGAAATAAAGGGAAACATTTTCCAGTCTTGCTGAATACAAGAACTACCAAACACATGGACATCACATAGTGTAAGTGCATTCTCCTTCTTATTGATTCAATTCCATAAAAATGGTATTGCAGTGCTTTTAGAATTTATTTAAAATGTTTGGCAGGGAGAAAATCAAACTATAAATGAGCTTTCTCCTCAAAGAGATATAAGCATGACTCACCTCATTGGAACAGATTGCAAGAGGTATTAATTTTCTTCAACCATATTTATGTTTGTTTACAATTTTTCCAACAGTAATGCTACTCTTTATTGAGGAAACAAAAGGTCTTGTAAATCAACTAAAACAGAAACTAAAACCTCACTTAACTTTTACTCAGTAGCAACCCTCCACGTTTAGAGCAAGTTACTGAGGACCTTATGTAACCAACTCTGTAGATGTGTGTTACTTTCAATTTTAGTCTGTAGGTGAGCTGGGATGGTGACACTCCAGCTGAATGCCTCAATACTGGGCAGTGTTTGAGGCCTACAATGATCCATGTGGCCTAGCCTGGACTGGATTAGTTCCCCCTTTCACAGTGAACCACACCTTGGGTACTATTGCATTTTCTTTTCTTTCGGGTTAGCGGCGAATGGGTGGCTTTGTTAACGAAAACTGATTTCAAAATGAGAACTCGCTCTGGAAAACAGAGGCGACAGGCACCGAAAACATTAAAGACGCACTTACCGTCCCTGGAGGTGCCCATTAACTGGTCCAACATCGCTCTCATTTGAGCCTGAGCAGACATAGTGGTTTGTTTTAAGATCGCAGCTTGCGTTTGGTGATAAATTTGAAACAAACTATGTCATAGAGATAAGTGACGGAAAACACTCCAGCAAAACCCTGAGGCCTAACTCGGCGCTCTCCCTCAGCAACGCACGGAACTTCCGGTGCCCAGAACCCGCCAGCGCGGTACACGCCGGGAGCTGTAGTCCACACCTCTTGTTTATTCCGCTATGGAAGGCAATGGAGGACTACAATACCCAGAGAGCATCGCGCCCGGCTCTGAGGCATACTGGGAGGTATAGTCCATGTCTCCTGCTTATCCCGCCATGGAAGGCGGTAGAAGAGTACAATACCCAGAGGGTACCGCGTCTAGCACTTGCGCATACTGGGAGATGTAGTCCATTACCTCCAGTTTATCCCGCTACGGAAGGAGATGAAGGACTACAATACCCAGAGTGGATCGCGCCTAGCGCTCGCGCATAGCGGGAGGTGTAGTCCGTTTCCCATGTTCATCTCGCTTTGGAAGGCGTGAACAGACTACAGTACCCAGAGAGCAGAGCGGGGCTCCGCACAAATGCGTCTTTCGCCGGTAGTCAGGCGGCCATGACGATGTGCTGGGTCGGTGTGTGTGTGTGAGGCTAAGAGGAGTTTGTGGCTATCTTTTTCTCTCTCTGTGTGGTTTTCTTTCTGATGGTTTTACAACAGCTGCCAATTGTAAGAATTACGTTTCCGGACGTTTATTTTCCATATGTTTTTGTGATTGTTATGTGAAATGGTAGTTTCTATTCGAGGACTCTCTTGTTTACAGCCTGTTTCCATGGGGGCTAAGCTTGTTCTGTGTTATTTTGGCTGACCCTCCCTGTAATTAGATTTATTCCTCAGATGGTCGGGCAGTGAATACTTCCAGCCGCGTAGGTTAAACACAAAGGTATGTCCTGACTTTGCTGATCTTTCCTTGTTCTCACAGGTGAGGTAAGTGCTCACATTGATGCAGGATTGTGAAATAGACCTGAGAGAGAAGTTGTCAAATAAAACTGGGGCTGTTCTTCAAAAGTTTATTTCGGTCCAAATTTATTTCAGTCGCGGACAAAGTTATCTGGAATGCAGCACCGATGATCACCTTGATATACTCATTAGCCACTGCCTGTAGGATATGGCAAAAGCTACCAAATGTGCCTACACGTTTCTTCAGTCGCCTCCTGTGGTGTCCATGTTCAGAAATATTGAAATAATAACTTCCTGGTCTCTAAATCTTTGTGTCCAACTCAGAGATACCTGTCTGATATATTTGCCACTACAGGTTTGGGGAAAAATAATTATTTGGAGTGGTTAACCATGCTCACTTGAAAGCATTTAAGTGCTGTTTCAAAAGTTATACTGTGAGAGAGGGAACAGAAGCTTTAGGTTCCCGGTTTATGCAGGTGAGATTCGGATAGGTGGAGGGTTATGCTACTTAATGTGATGGATAAGAGGCATTGGTGGAAAATAGTTACTTTGGTGGAACTGATAAATAAAGGGATGCTCACCTTATTGGGATTATACTATAGTGCTGAAAATGTGTTGCTGGAAAAGCGCAGCAGGTCAGGCAGCATCCAGGGAACAGGAGAATCAACGTTTCGGGCATAAGCCCTTCTTCGGGCTTATGCCCTAAATGTCGATTCTCCTGTTCCCTGGATGCTGCCTGACCTGCTGCGCTTTTCCAGCAACACATTTTCAGCTCTGATCTCCAGCATCTGCAGACCTCACTTTCTCCTCAATTAAACTATAGTGCCTCCTATTTGGAAAGGCATGGACTGATTATGGATAGTCAGCATGGTTTGTGCATGGAAATCATATCTCACTAACTTGATTGTCATTTCTTCAACAAACTCAAAGAGGATTGAAGAAAGCAAAGCAGTGGATATTGTTTATATGGACTTCAGTAAGGTGTTTTTATAAGGTTTCTCACAGTAGACTGGTTAACAAGGTTATATCTAGGAAGAACTAGCCATTTGTTTTATAAAATTGGCTTGAAGTTAGAAGACATGATGGTGGTGTAACATTGCTTTTCAGACTGGAGGCCTGTTAACAGTGGTGTGCCGCAAGGATCGGTGCTGGGTCTACTGCTGTTTGTCATTTATATAATTGATTCTATGTGAAAATAGTATGGTTAGTAAGTTTGGAGGTGTAGTGGGCAGTGAAGAAGGTTACCTCAAGTGAAAGGTGACATGATTGGATGAAGGAAAGGAGGCAGGAGACAACAGTTCCGGAGGGTCAACTGAAGAAAACAAAATCCCTCTGTTGTACTAGTGTAAGATGAGCAGCAGGGGAATGGGTAAACCACTTGGAGAAACCAGGCATTCCATCAGTTATCAATGTTCCCCAAGGCATGCTGAGTCTTGCCAATATATAGTAACGCAAAATAGAGTCATGTTAGATTATTGCTGTGACAATTATGCTATTATGTTTTGTAATATAATATTCTTGTAAAGTCACAAGACTCACTTTAATCTATTTTGACGTTGACATCAAACATGCTGATCACTGCTTTCTTCCTATAGAGTAATTTCATTTTTCTTCTGCTGCCTATCCTACTAATTGTAGTTACTGTGGGTTGAGTAATTCTATCCCACAGAAGCTCTTTGTTAAGGTGAACACAAGGAAGTGAAAATAGCAGATTCCAGTTGCAGCAATTTCGAAATGTTTTTAACTAAACATTCAAAATAGCAAAAAGCTTTGAATATTTTGATTTTAAACTATGTCCTTAACCTTGCAGGAAGGATAAAGGCATTGATGAAAGAAGAGAGAAGACAGTTTGTAAAAGAATTTGTGTCCCCATTGTGATGTAGACTGGGAATATGACAGAAAACCAAGATTCAGAGGGAGAGATACATCCTCTGAAAAATGATGAGGTCAGAAACCAAGACACGAATGACATTTCTAACAGGCACAAAGGAACCAAAATCAAGAAATTTACCAAGTTTGGACAGCTTTCCCATTGGAGAACTGCTGCTTTCTTTGTAGCATTATTTTTATGTCTGATTGTGGTGTTTGCATTTTCCTTCATAATTCCCTGTCCAGTGAGGCCTGTATCACAGAGGGCCTGGAACAAAACATTTGAAAATGCAGGTAATGTTTAATTGAGTTAAGTATGTTCCATGTAATGCAGGTGTCTTTTGTATAACTGAAAGGAAACATGATAATGTAAGAATCTTAATTTTGGTGGCTTTCATTTTAATTTGGGCTCTTTGTTCTGCATTTATTTCAGCATAAATTTTAATTGTTAGCTTCTTGAATAAAGCCATTGCTTACTTTACTATTTAAAGTTATACTAAAAACACTTAAGCCATGACTTGTTTGAGTTCTAAATGTGTTTGATAATTGAATAGGCACAAAGAATTCTCATGAAGTTAATGAAACAGAAGTAACTATATTTGAAACATTGTTAACCTACTGGTATTGTGTTATTTGTTTGTTACAGTGAGTTACCCTTTTTTCACTCTGTGGGATATGAACAGAGACAAAGTTAGTGATGTGATATTTGCGTTGAAGTACTCCAATAACACTATAGTTAATGGATCATGTGCAGCTGAGGGTGAGTGACTGTCACAATCACAAAAGACCTTTTCTCATTTTTATCCCAGTGTTGTTCAGACTCTTGTATTTCATTACCTCACCGTTACATTGCTTTCATAACATAACAGTTTTTCAGATCGTGATTCAACAAAGCTTTTAGAGTTATATCAATGAATGGCGGTGTCTTAATTATATATCTCTGAATGGACAGTCCCTTCAATTTTATTGGTACTGACTTCAACGCTATTCTCTTTCTGTGACAATGTTGCCACTGAAAAGCCTCGTATTCTTAGTTTAACTCCATTCACAGTTTGCAAATTTACTAGTGATGCATCAATATGTAGTTTCCCAATGTTGATGAGGAGAGGAAAAATAACCCTTAAGATCATTGAGACACTTTAACACTGTTTTTTGCAAAATGCTATGTATTATAAACTACCACTTATTGCTGTGTAATTTACAATTTTAGAAAATAAGTTTTCATGTTCCTATTGCAAACTTTGCACCAACAATTTCTCCTCACCTTAGTATATGGAACAGATGGATCAAAATCATGTCAGTACAAGTTAAATTACAGACTAGACAATATGACTTACTGTATCCAGACAAAGAAAAATATTAGTGCGAAAACGTGTATGTAAAGACAGAAACAATGAAGCTACACATGAGGTGCAAGTGTAATCTGAGGGAAATGTCTGAGCAAGGAACAGTGTTGCTGATCATTTTTTCAGATTTGTTTTCACAAGGCATTGCATGTGGTCTCTGTTCATCTCTATGCCGATCACACAGTGCTGAACTCAAGCAGCAAGGAAGTAATTTTTCATACATACCAAACCATTTAACTTGTCCAACAACATTGTGTCTTTATTCATTAATTTATTTTGCATCCTTTCTTTTTAAGGCCTTACATTTCCCTGTGCCTATGTTACGGTGCTGTCAGGAACAAATGGCAGTCTTCTATGGCAGCGAGCTTTAGCAGAGGATGTTCAGCATGTGCAATGTGGAATTGAACATCTCAGTGGTATGGAGACTTCAGGATGCCTCATCATTGGAACCCCTTATCTCGTCACTGCAATCAGTTCTTCAGGTATACATTATCTTTCGAATAGCATTCTCCTAAGAACTTTATACTCGTAAAGGTTTTAGTCATTTGGAAAGGCAGCACCATAGCTTAGGTGTTTGAGGTGGCATATGAATTTAATGAGAGAGCAAAGTGAGAGACAAGGAGAAGAAGATTAGGTCCCACAACAATGTTGTCGATTTTCAGCTGAAAGTAGCCTAGCAAGCCACTCTGTATTCAAAAATGTGTGTCACCCCCACCTCCTCAAGAGCAATTCAGAATGGACAATGAATGTTGGCCTTGTTAGTGATGCCAAAATTTCATGAATTAATAAAAAGTTGACTAGGATTTTTTTGTTGCCAGTTGAAATTAGACTAGAAAATCAAGTGAACCTTTGCATTTATGAAATTGGGAGAGTTGGTGCTCATATGAACCTAATTTGCTAAAAAATGGTGCTCTGAGGACAACGAATATGTAGTTTGATCACAGGCTTATTGCCAAACTCCATTCGAGGCGAAGAACTGAGAGCCTTGCTCTCCACTTCCTTTAGTTAGAATGGAAGAGAAAGCAGATATCTATGCCATCGTGAAGTGTTACTGTGTTGTGCATTGTTCTAGGCTGAGCAAAGTTAGTGCACAATGTTTCAGGCTGCTGGTACCTTATTAAAATTTGTCTGCGCTGCACCTGAACGTGCAGTTGTCGAGACTTAATTGTCTCAAATCCACAGCTAGAGTGTTATCAACAGTCACTGCATCTGACTGTTGGGCCTTTAGGGTCTTGTTTTAGTGCCAATTGTCTGTCTGGGTGTCGAGCTAGTAGTTACAATGCAGGAGGTCATGAGATGCAGTTAGAAGCAGTTTAAGTACAAAGTCATGCCAGAAAACCTTCAGTCAGTCTATGAAAGAGACAGTGTGTCTGGTTTACTAATTCCTCATTTATAAATAAGTGAGAGTGACTCGATAAAGTGTGGTTTACTTTGGCTGTCATTTGTCTATGAAGCAGCATTATAATGTTTTGCATTCTACCTTGATACTCTGAAATGTTTCTCAACCGCCTCCTGAAACATGCTCATGCTATTTTGGATTAAGAAAACAAGTGGGTCCTATTGTTAGACTTTCACATTATGCTGTGGTATAGTTGGCAGTTTGGGCACACTGCTAAGAGTCAAATGTTTATACTGCTTGTGGGAGTGTAATTTGAGAAAGCCATGAATGTGCGTCCTGTGCTAAAGACATAATACTGCTGGGGATTGGCAATATAAATTGTGGTGAAGAGGAGAAAGGGTAAAATATTTGCATTCTGTCATACTTTTCTCAATAACCAGTCTTCTCAATGTGCTTCCCAACCAATGAAGCGTAGCCAATTTGTGCAAAGTAATCTTCCACTAACAGTAATGAGAAGACTAGAAGATTTGTTTCTTTGAGATCTCGATTTGAGGATTAAATATTGCCCAGGATATTGAGGGGAACTCCCTTGTTCTTAGTCATTGAGTCAAAGAGATGTACAGCATGGAAACAGACCCTTCGGTCCAACCCGTCCATGCCGACCAGATATCCCAACCCAATCTAGTCCCACCTGCCAGCACCTGGCCCATATCCCTCCGTCTATTTATCCTATCCATGCCCCTCATAATTTTGTTAGCCTCTAAGGTCACCCCTCAGCCTCCGATGCTCCAGGAAAAACAGCCCCAGCCTGTTAGCCTCTCCCTGTAGCTCAGATCCTCCAACCCTGGCAACATCCTTGTAAATCTTCTCTGAACCCTTTCAAGTTTCACAGCATCTTTCCGATAGGAAGGAGACCAGAATTGTACGCAATACTCCAACAGTGGCCTAACCAATATCCTGTACAGCTGCAACGTGACCTCCCAACTCCTGTACTCAATACTCTGACCAATAAAGGAAAGCATACCAAACGCCTTCTTCACCTATCATATCTACCTGCGACTCCACTTTCAAGGAGCTACAAACCTGAACTCCAAGGTCTCTTTGTTCAGCAACACTCCCCAGGACTTTACCATTAAGTGTATAAGTCCTGCTAAGATTTACTTTTCCAAAATGCAGCACCTCGCGTTAGTATAATACCACTGGATCCTTTACATCCATCAAAACAGGTAAATGAGGCTCTCAATTTAAAATCTCATCTGAAAGACAGCACCTCCAACAGCATGACCTTCCTTTGGTATTGCATTGGATTGTGAGCCTGGATTTTTCTGGTTGGAGATGTGCCACTCTGGATTAGCTTTTGTGTACGTAATGGGAGATACGCACACACACTCCCAGATGCAGAACACATCTTTCTGTTAGACGAGAGGTGGGGGTGGGGAGCGAGAGAAGGAATTGGGATCAGGAGACAGTGGGAGTGTTCAGCTTCTGGTGGAAAGGAGGAGTACGTTTGGAGGTGCATTGGTGGTAGTGGGGCTGGCGGAGGTCACTTGCCTGGCCGAGGAATTGGAAAGGTGACCCCAATCATGAGCAAGAGCGAGGAGAGGGTATGAGGGTGTAGAAGGCAAAAGGAGTGTCGGAGGCTGAGGGGTGACCTCATAGAGGTTTACTAAATTATGAGGGGCATGGATAGGATAAATAGACAAAGTCTTTTCCCTGAGGTGGGGGAGCCCAGAACTAGATGGCATAGGTTTAGGGTGAGAGGGGAAAGATATAAAAGAGACATAAGGGGCAATTTTTTCATGCAGAGGGTGGTACGTGTATGGAATGAGCTGCCAGAGGAAGTGGTGGAGGCTGGTACAATTGCAACATTTAAGAGGCATTGGTGAGAGGGGAAAGATATAAAAGAGACCTAAGGGGCAATTTTTTCATGCAGAGGGTGGTACGTGTATGGAATGAGCTGCCAGAGGAAGTGGTGGAGGCTGGTACAATTGCAACATTTAAGAGGCATTTGGAAGGGTTCGGAGGGATATGGGCCGGGTACTGGCAAGTGGGACTAGATTGGGTTGGGATATCTGGTCGACATGGACAAGTTGGACCGAAGGGTATGTTTCTGTGCTGTGCATCTCTATGACTCTCTAACTGCTGAGCCAGGCATGCCATACCAGGAGGCAACTGTACAGATACTGTTGGATCTGTCAAGCCCTCTATTGACTGTAGCTTTTGGAAAGTTAAAGTGGAAGAGCTCGGTGGCACTGAGGCTTGCAGTAAGGAACAAGCTACCTGTTTATTGTGGATTAACCACTTGCTAAACTTGCCGCCTAAGTCAAAGCCATAGGTAAATTAGGTAGGCCTTTCCAACAATCGGTTAGTTTCTTGATCATTCTGCTGTAAGCAAGTGGATGTTTCTTTGCCTGGGAAGTAAAGCTTGGAATGATATAGGGAACCAAAAAAAAAATTTTGAACAATAAATGAATTGGTGGGAAAGATCAACGACTGATTGTAAATAGCTGAGGAAATGATTGCAATATATCTTGACGATTTTAGATGGAAAAACAGTAATTGATAGAAGGTTGCTGATAATACAAAGCTCAATGGCAGGGTAAGCTGTTGGAAGGACTCAGACTGCATAGAGGTGAGAACAGCGCATGGAACATGATGGCAAAGGGAGCATAATGTAGCGAAGTACAAAGTTACTCACTTTGATCGAAAGAATAGAAAAGCAGGATTTTTTTAAAGGTGAAACTTGTAAATCTTGATTTTCAGAGAGAATTGGATGTGTTCAGACAAGGAATGCAACGTACATCAAACAGTTAGGAAAGCAAATGCACATTAGCCTTTCTTGCAATAAACAAGTCTTGGTCCCATTGCACAGGGCTTTGATGAGATCACATTTGCAATGCTGTATGTAGGTTGGATCTCTGTATTTAAGGTAAAAAGGAAGACAGTTAGCTCAGTTGGCTGATTGGCTGGTTTGTGGTACACAATAATGACAATAGTGGAGGTTCACTTCCCGTACTGGCTGAGGTCACCATGAAGGTCCCACCTTCTCAACCTTTCCCTTCACCTGAGGCTTGCGACCCTTAGGTTAAAGCAACACCATTTGTCTCTGTAATGAGAGAACGGCCTATGGTCCTCTGGGACTATGGTGACTCTACCTTTACCTTTATTTGAGGAAGGCAGTATTTTCATTGGTGGCCATACAAGAGTTCACTGAATTGGTCCTTGGGATGTGGGAGTTGTCCTTTAGTGAGAGAATGAGTCCATTGAGTTTATATTGTTTTGAGTTTAAAAGGAGGAGAGGTGATTTTATTGAAGTACACAAGATTCTTATGATCTTGATTTAATTTTTAGACACAGGTTGATAGAAAGCAAGGAGCAACGCCCCTGCATTTACCAAGAATCATTCTTTATAATCAGATTAAACTAAGTGAAGTCTGCAAATTAAAACTTCAAACCCCGTATAAACTCCTCCTTACACGCAGATAACAGAAACCAGAAAAAAAAGGGTGAAAGGGCAACAGTTCTGTAATCTTTGTTCCCAAGACCTTTTGGGATTTTTTTTGCTGAATTCACTGTTCCTCCTTGAGATCGCTTTCACAGGGTGTTTGTTTCACTCAAGAGAAGTCTGTGACCTAAATATAAGTCACAACTAGCAGCATCTGTTGAAGGAAAGATAAGCTGGCTTTCTTCTGCTTTAAAATGGATTGTGTAGAGAACTGAGAGTTTGTTTTGCCTGTTGCAACTATGCTGATTCCTGTCCTGGTCTGAACTTCTGTCTGCTTTGATCGCAAACAATCATTTGTTGGCAGACAGAGGACCTTTTGTCATTTGGTTTGTGAACTAGGGACCAATTATCAATCAGAATTTTCATTGGTAAACAACCCTTTGACTCTAGTTTGTCTGCAAATTGCTGGAACCCACATTAAACAGAAATGAGTATCGAGTTGATTTTTAAAAACAAAAATCTTATTCTTTACTATCAAAACATTTAGTCATCCTTGTAAATATTTGGGTTTCAAAACAGCGCTTTTTCAATTCAATCCACATTTTCAAAAAAAGGTACACAAATGATCTTTACAGCACCTGCACGTAATTATAGGAACAGTAATGCTGGCTATGAGTTGGTTGTTTGTCTCCATTTCCCAAATGGAGATGTTAGGGATGTCAGGTAATATAAAGAGATATAATTTAAACTGTAAAATAAAATAAAGAACTGCAGTTACTGGAGATCTGAAATAAACTGGTTGATTAATTCCGAGATAAAATGGAGTTGGGGGTTTAGAAAATGCCTCATTAGTCTTTCTACTTGGTTACATGATCCATGTGATTCAGGTTGCTATGGAAGTGATCTTTGAGAGGTGAAAGGCAATAGGAAGTTTTACAAGTCTACTAAAACTTACTAAAATACTACAACTTCACAGACTGAAAATGCTGACCCTTGAACAAAACGCAGAAGGACCTCGCCCTCCGATTGAAGAAACGGAGTTGATGATTCAAAGGAGGCTGGATGATTTGCCTGCCTTAAGCTAGAGTGAAAGAATTCCCTGTGTAATTTTATAGGTCGTTCTGCTATAAGGTGACAGTTGTGTACCTCTATAACCTCATGCTATAGAAAATCGTGCTGCATTATCCAAACAACATCTACAATTCTTCATTCTCGTTATAGCCAATTTGCACTGACAAAGCGCGCATTATAGCAGAGCAACCTGTACTTAGCTGTGAAAGAGCAAAGTAAGTATCTTTTAGGGAGTTGATGTTAGTTCCAGAAGAATAAAATGGCCATTTAACAGAAAATGCCCCGTATAACTGTGATGAAGGATTTTTTTTGTTTTCAAAGTTAAAGAGAAAATATTTTCTGTAATTTTCAGTAATGTTACCTACAAGAATATGGTTGTGTCAATAATGCTTGTCGTTTTCGCAAATTTTAAGAGAAGTCTTAAAAATTGATATCTTGCTCTCGGGCATTCAGTATTCTTTTTAAAGGTTACTGGTCTTCCTGGGGATTGTAAAGTTGCTTCTACTATATTTCCTTTTTTTTTTGCTTCAAATCAGAATCAAATCTTTTGACTGGTAATATCAAAAGAATGAATAACCCAGAAATCTGAAGCGTTCAAATGTGTCGATTTCTGTCAATATTCTTTGGGTAACGCTGTTGATTTTTGTGGGCACTAAAAATGTCTGGTGTTATTTTTCAGGAAATACGCTGTGGATACTTAATGCTAGTTTTGCAGTGAATCTTTCTGTGATTGGACCTGCATTGATACTTCCAGATCTAGATGGTGATGGTGTTGGAGACCTTTTGATCTTTTTTACACCTAATCAGGTATGGAAAAGAGAGTTTTTCTCCTATTGATTGATTGTGTTATTGATTTTAAGGTGAGAGTATTTTTGCTTTCCTGTAATTAAGGCTGGCTATTATGATGCATATTCCTCAGAGGAGTACAGAGTAAGGCTAATTAGAAAGGTCTTTCAGAGTTGGCACCGATACAGTGGATGAAATGGCCTCCTTGACTCCTGTAGTTGGATATTGTTATTGCTCTTGTTCAGAAATCCTAAATGGAAGGATATTGAGGCCTGAATTTTATGCTCAGTTATTGTCTTTTACAACACAATTGCGCCTCTCATTATGAAAGATAGGAAAATTTAAGCACAAACTAATCATACTTAGCAGGATGAAAAATTACAGTTGGCAATTTATGTTTGTTTCCAAGCATTAAAGAAGGCTTCTGAAAGATTAAGCTGGAAGGTTTGGTTGAAACAACATTATTAGCAACAATAATTGTTTAGTCTCTACACATTTACATTTGTGATTCTTTTGGGACCCCAGTAACACTTCAACAATTTCTTCACTGCTTCATGATGGGCATCCAATCCCTGTACTCCTCCATCAGATTAGTCAGAGGCCTGACCAGTCTCCACCACCGCTCCCTCAGGCAGAACTTTGATCCCTCATTGAACAATTTCTCCTTTAACTTGTTTCACAAAGCAAAGCAATGCAGATGTAGGCACCTGCATAGGCCCCAGTTATTCCTGTCTTTTTGTGGAGTTGGTGCAACATTCCTTGTTCCAGTTCTACTCCAGGACCTCTCCCACAACTCTCCTTCTGTTATGTTCACTGTATAAGTGGTACAGGTAGTTCTTCTATAACGCGATGGTTGCATTCTTGAGGAATCCTGCATTATAGAAAAATCATGCTGTAGAAACAGCGCTTAGTGTTGGCGAAGGAATCGCATTACTGCCAACACATGTTTCAAAAGTTTGCACTTTAGAAATAGTGTCCCCAATTCGTCAATCACATTACAGCAAATTTGTGTTAACAAAAAGCGCAATTTAGCAGAATGATGTGTATTATCTGACTCTTTGCTTCCTTTCCTTGACTTCTGTTTTCAATTCTAATGATCACCTCTCTACCAATAGTCAGTATAAACCCATTAACTCCCATAGCCGTGACTACACTTTGACATACCCTGCTCACTTTAAGGACTCCATTCCACTCTTCCAGTTTTTTTATAGAATCATAGAGTCCTTACAGTGGGGAAATAAGCCATTTGGCCCATTGAGTCTGCACTGACCCTCCAAAGAGCCTCCCAGAGACCCAGCACTCCCCATGCCCCCATCCTATCCCGAGAACGATGGCTAATCCACTAACCTGTACATCGTTCGACTGTGGCTGTAGCACACTTCAGAAACCCATGCAGGCAACATGCAAACTTCACATGGATAGTCATTCAAGTCTTACAATGATTCCATGATCCATTTTTTGTTACCCCCAACACCTACTTCATTCATCTCAACTAATAACTTCCCTCGCAACTGCAGGAAATGTAACACTTGGCTATTTGTCTCCTCCTTCCTCACTGTCTAAGGTCCTAACACTATTTCCAGGTCAAGCGATAATTGACTTGAACGTCTTTGAATTTAACCCACTGTATGCACAGTTCACAACATGGTCTTCTCTACGTGGGGGCGGGACCAAACACAAACTGAGGGACTGCTTTGTGAAACCGTCCCCCTCATACAGCAAGTATGACCCCTACTTTCCTGTCCCTCATCGTTTTAGTATAGGGTGGTGCTCTGACACTCACATTTTTACCCTGATCTCCTGCAGTGTTCCACTGATGCCAAAATCAATCTGGTTATGCATTTTATAGCCTTGTGGATTCAATATTTACGTTAAATGACTTCAGAACTCGAGCTCTGAGCACGTCTCCATTTTGTCTGTTTTTGAATCAAGATTTTCCATTTTGAAATGCATGTGGACTATTTTTAATTATGTTTCTCATTTTACATATTCGGTTTTCTTCTTTAGTTCAGATTCCATTATTATACCTATTGTGGATATTAAGCTGGTAATATATAATTGCCTAGACCTGTTCTGAATATATTTCTAAACATTTAAAATACATTATCCATCTTCCAGTCCTCTGACACAACCCATTTTTCTAATAAATTAATAAATATGAATTGAATGCCTTTGCTCTCAGTTCTCTAGCTCTTCTGAAATGCCTTTGTTTATTATTCATTCATGGGATGAGGGCATTGGCTAGGCAGCATTTATTGCCCATCCCTAAATGCCCAGTGGGCAGTTTAGAGTCAACCATGTTGCTGTGCGTCAGGAGTCACATGTAGGCCAGACCAGGTAAGGATGGCAGTTTCCATCCCTGAAGTGAACCAGATGGGACTCTTAATTCCAGATTTTTGAATTCAAATTCCACCATCTGCTGAGGCAGGATTCGAACCCAGGTCCCCAGAACATTAGCTGGGTCTCTGGATTAATAGTCAAGTGATAATACCACCAGGCTATTACTTCCCCAAAGAGGTAAGGCATTTAGATTTCGGTTCTATCCTTTTTCTAGTTTTTTCAAAGCATCACTTTTGTATTTTGACTGCATTTATATAATTATTCATCATTCAATGTCATGTCTACCTGTTCCTCTATTATGTCCTGTACCAAAGCAACATAATTATTTAACACATTTGCCATCCTTCTGATGTTCCCATTCATTATCTTTTCTGTCTCCAAGTGATCTTATTTCTATTATAGTCTTCTATTTATTGATGTGCTGTAAAATATTTTAGCTTTTTCATAGTCCTTGATCATTTTTTTTGCTCTACTTTGACTTTCTAATTTTTACTTCTCTCTCCTAAACTCTTAGAATTCTGTCTTAATCTGTCGAAGTACAGTGTATATACTTTATGAACAGCTTAGTTGTGTCTTTGTCTTCAGCGATAGGGTGTTTAGTTTAGTCTTTGCCTTTTTAATGAAAAATATTTTCCTGCACTTTACCCAATTCTATTTCCACTTTCTAATTTTCCATTATCATTGCCCATTTTATTTTGCTATGTACTATTTTCTGTCCTCACAAAATCAGCTGTTCTCTAATCGGTTCATGTGGTTTAGATCAAACTCTGTCTCTTTCTTAATCTTAATGTTTACTTCTCTTATTTGAACTGAGTCATAATTATAGAGATGTACAGCACAGAAATAGACCCTTTGGTCTAACTCGTCCATGACGACCAGATATCCCAAACTAATCCAGTCTTATTTGCCAGCACTTGGCCCATAAACCTCTAAACCCTTCCTATTCATATACCCATCCAGATGCCTTTTAAATGTTGCAAATGTACCAGCCTCTACCATTTCCTGAAGAAGAGCTTATGCCCGAAACGTCGATTCTCCTGTTCCTTTGATGCTGCCTGACCTGCTGCGCTTTTCCAGCAACACATTTTTAAACTTCTACCATTTCCTCTGGCAGCTCATTCCATAAACGTACCACCCTCTGCGTGAAAAAGTTGCCCCTTGGGTCCCTTTTATATCTCACCCTAAACCTATGCCCTCTAGTTCTGGACTTCCCGACTTTGTCTATTTATCCTATCCATGCCCCTCATGATTTTACATTCTCCATCTTCCCTTTGATGGGTTTCACAAGCATTGAGTTAGAAAAGAGTCCTATACACATTACAGGGACTTCATTCCCTTTGCTCTTTACAAACCTCATTTGTCCGATTAATATGAATGTAGTTAAACTCCATCATTAATATTATGTTTACTCAATTTGCTAATTTTACTCAAACCTTTGCCTTTTATTGGAAGTAAAGTGAAAGGAATCTGTGGATTACACCCATTAAAGTGATGGCTCCTCTGGTTTATCTCTTTAGGTACTATTTTTGTAAGACTTAGTTTCTCATTTACAATTTTCCCCAGTCAAATCCTTTGTTTCCATTCAGAAAATGTCCTAATTAGGTATGTTGCCATGGGTGATCAGTGTCGTGACGTAAACCTGGATTTGGCAGGCCAAATGTACCCAGCTGACACTTGAATATAAGTAATAAAGGCAACATCATTGTGCCCGTCTGTCTCTTCATGCAAGCTCTCTCGCGCTCACTCTCTCTCTCTTCACAAGCGCTCTCCCCCTCAACCTGTGCATGCTCTTCCCTTCAATCTGTGTACAAGCTCACTCCCTCCCTCAGTCTGTGCGAGCTCGCGCTCTCTCCCTCTCTCTTTCTCTCCCTTTCTTTTTCTCTTGGTGCAAGCTTTCTTTCTGTGTCTGTTTTTGCGAGCTCTCTCACTCTGTGTGAGCGCTCTCTCCCTCACTGTGTGTCTCCCTCCAAGCTGTTGCTGTGCAGATGCCTGTATTCTCTGTTCTCGCACTCAACATTCTTTGTTTTTGTTTCTCTTGGCTCCTGTACTTGTCACTATTCTTTTAGACCACAGCACCACTTTGGAAAGGTCCTATTACTTTTATGTACATAACTTCTGCTTCTAAATGTTAGTTTTCTGTGAGCACAGGGAAACAACTAATTTAGCAGCACATGGAACAGGAAAGGGTGTTTTAGCACTTTATAATTATAAGATCTATAAATGTTGGCACATGATTGATCAGAATTTATGTTTAGAAAGCATCTGTTCAAGTCCACATAACCCAGAACACATAAGCACAGATAATAGAGCAGTCTCAAGCTTTGTGGTCATGCTTAAAAGAAGTTCTTTTTTGTTTGGAGGTGTCTGTGTCTGTGGTGATATATTGTTTAAGACAATGGCCTACGCCTTGTTCATATGTTTGATCAGAGCTGGAAAAGAAAAGAAAGATTTGCATTTGTATTTCACTGTTCACAACACTGGCTGTCCTGAAATGCTTTACAGCTGATTGGGTGCCTTCATATCGTGTCACTGCAATTATACTGGAGGCATCATTAAAAATCACATGACACCAATTTATAGTCCAACAGGTTTATTTGGAAGTACAAGCTTTTGGAGCGCAACTTCTTCATCAGGTAGCTAGTGGAGTAGGATCCGAGGACACAGAATTTATAGCAAAAGATCATTGTGTCATACACTGGAATATATCGAACAAACCTACATTGCTGTTAAGTCGTTCATCTTTTAGAAGGGGCTGCAGGTTTCAATTCATTAGTATGTAAATCCCAGAACTTCTTTTAAGTCACATTCCCGCGATAACTTAAGGTTTAATTAAAAAAAAAAGTGACCTCTCAGCTCAGACAATGCATTAAAGGTTAGAGTCTGTATGTATCATGGCAGCCAACTTGCATGAGTTTTTAATGTTTGCCAAGACACCAGAGATAACCTACCTGTTTCTTCAAAAAAACGTTTACATCTATGTGAGCAGGCAGGTTAGAATGTGGTTTAACATTTCATCCTAAAGTTGTTACCTCTGACAGTGCAGCATTCCCTCTGTACTGCATAGGAATGTCAGCCTGGATGTTTGTGCTCATGTCTTGGAGTGGAATACAGACTTGGTACCTTCCAGTCATTGGTGTTATCAACAGAGTCACTGTAAACACTTTCAGTGTTGGTCAGCAGTTAGGTACAAGGAGGGGAAATATGGCATTTCTTTCTCTCTGTCCATGATCCAGTCCTTAACGAATGTTAGATGAAATATAGAGCTGCCATAATCTTTGCTAAGATTAACATATAACCAGGACTCGAGCGTGGGTTTTTTTATTCAAAATAATTCAGGCCATTTTATCCCTTGAACTAATAGCCTTTTCCCAAAATTGTAAGGCACTTGATACTTCTGTATTACTGTTGTTCCAAGCAATTAAAATATTTTTGTCTTATGGAAGATTGTAGTACTTAGTTATGTAAACTAAAACATTGTATGTTTTAACATATTGTACATTTTCTATCAGGTTAGCTCTGTCAGCAAGTTGATTTTGCAACTGTTGTCTGGAAAGAGTGGAGATCCCATTGGTCAAGAGGTGTACCACAACGTTACTGAAAACTTTGAACCTTTAAGCCCATTGATTCATATTACCAACACCGGTGCCTACTACGTTCTCTTTATTGAAGGTAACTGAAGAGCAAGTTAATCTCTAGGTTTTTTTTGCCCTCTTAAATCCCCCCTCTTCCAAACCTACTTTCTTTACAAGCCTCATTACTGGATATACCCTTAACCTAATCGCCATTCTTCACGTGAATGGTGTTTGTGAATTATTTTGCAATAATGCCACAGTTGTGAAGCACAGGCAGCCTAGTCATTATAATGGATGAAACAAATTAACAACAGTGAGTATAGGGGAAAGTGAGCTCACAAAAAAACATGCAAACTGTATCTTGTATTTTGTAACAGTTTTAAAGCAGCAAAAACTAAAGTGTTCTCTTTGGTTCTTTTCCACATTCCCAATAAAGCGTTACATTTATATATCACATATTGGGGCTGAAAATCTTGGATTAGGAATGTCAGCTCACGATGTCAGATAGATTTTAATGAAGGAAACCTTCTTTGATCTAAATTTGATTTAAATTTCCTGGCAAGTATTTAGTACCTAAACTGGGATAATCCTGTATGAAAAGGTCTGTAGGTAATATAAAAGGAAATAGGGAAAGGTTTCATAAGAAATATTACTAGTTAAATAACTAATGTAGAATATACAGCCTCTCAAAGAAGAGGATGGAGTAAGGTCATCTGATTTAAAAAGGATGATGGAAAAAAAACTTTATCAACTGTTATGACAGTTTTGAAATTTCAAGTGAGAATGTGGAGAACATTCTTAAGTAATTGTGATAAAGGAATTGTTCTGATGAAAAGTTGAGTTTAGTGTCTTGTATGCTGATTTTCATCCTGGTGTTTTAAGTGAGAGATGAATGCTTTATCCATCCATAAATATGTAAAATGTAGCAGGGTGAATGGTTAATAATGTAACATCTCTATTTGGACAGAGAGAAGAATGTCAAATAAATCAGTTTGGTTAATATCAGTGGTAAGGGAATATCCTAAAATCAATAAAATTACTGAGCATGTAAAAGGCTGTGGGATAATCAATAACAGGCAAAATACCTCCAGTTTCTGTAGCACAATGAAATGTAGGTTCTGTTTGTGAAATTTGTGAAACTTTAAAAAAATATATATATAGGGAAGTGTACAACATCATCGATTATCTAATTTTATAAATTTCACTGGATCAACCCTACAAAATCTTTGCACCTGTAAGGTAAGCAGATCAAGGTGTTTGAGCCTAATCTTACAACTGTGATTATTTAAGCATGGAATTACTCTTGTAGCCTTCTAGGTCTCTAGATCCTTTTCCAAGATTGTTCTATCACCATCATGTGAAGTGCCCACAGCCAGGCACACTGTTATAATCTGTTCAGCAAGCTGTATAATGTTCTATTTCGAGAAACAGGCCAATTGGCCCAACCAGTCCATGCCAGTGTTTATATGCCATTACTCCACTCATCACTTCTCCTCGAAGTTTATCATCATATCTCTATATCCTTGTCTTGCTTCCCTCTGAATTACATTAATCTTCATTAATCACTTCAGCCACTCCTTATGATAGTGAGTTCCACATTCTAGCCGCCGTTTGATAAAGATGTTTCTTCTGAAATCCTTGCTGATCTTATTGAAAAGATCATGAGTGTACTTAACAGACTGAATGCTGAAATGATGCCCTGGTAGAAGAGTCTAGTACGAGGGAATGCATTTTTGAAAATATAGGAATTTCTCATTCTTCTAAGCTGTAATGTTTCCAAGTTCACACTGGTCAACTTTCTCTCGTAAGATGACCTTTTCTTGGGAAGGACACTGTTTAAGTGGATCTTGCTCAAACTGTTTCTAACATATTTACATATTTTCTTAAAGGAGACCAAAACAGTACACAATGCTCCAGATGTGCCCTCAACAGTGTTCTTTACAACTGTTGCAAAGCATCCTATCATTATAGGTAAAAACAATGACTGCAGATGCTGGAAACCAGATTCTGGATCAATGGTGCTGGAAGAACACAGCAGTTCAGGCAGCATCGAGGAGCTTCAGCAAAATCGACGTTTCGGGCAAAAGCCCTTCATCAGGAATAAAGGCAGAGAGCCTGAAGCGTGGAGAGATAAGCTAGGGGAGGGGGGGGGTGGGGAGAGAGTAGCATAGAGTACAATGGGTGA
>NC_057730.1:7130055-7159335 GCF_004010195.1 Chiloscyllium plagiosum
ACCTATCCACTCCACCCTCTCCTCCCTGACCTATCACCTTCATTTCCTCCCCCACTCACCCATTGTACTCTATGCTACTCTCTCCCCACCCCTACCCTCCTCTAGCTTATCTCTCCACGCTTCAGGCTCTCTGCCTTTATTCCTGATGAAGGGCTTTTGCCCGAAACGTCGATTTTGCTGAAGCTCCTCGTTGCTGCCTGAATTGCTATGCTCTTCCAGCACCATTGATCCAGAATCCTATCATTATAACCCATTCCCTGGGTAATAAACGCCATTGTTCCATTTGCTTCTATCTATGCTAATATGTTAACCCCAACACCATGTATTCAAACTATTTGAAGTAACCTTTTGATGTGACACCTTCTGGAAATTCAAGTACTGTACACCCATCAGTCCCCCTTTTACTGTGTTGCTACTTCAAAAAACTCTGATTGAAATAGTCTGATATTTCCATGTCAGAGAACCATGTTGTCTCTGCTTTAAGATCTCCGAAGTGCCCTGCTATAACCTCATTAACAATAGTTTCCAGCATTTTCCTATCACAGACTAAACTGTTTGTAGTTTTCTACATTCAATCACCCTTCTGGAATAAAGGATTTGCTTTTCGAGCTGATAGATCTTTCCAGAGTTGAGGGAATTTTGTAAGAATAGAACCAATGCATTTACTGTCTGCACAGACAGTTTTTTTTTTATGCTTGCAGCTCAACAAAATAGATTAACTCTCACTCTTGATTTGTAATAGTAAGTTGTGGGTTCAAACCCACTCCAAAGTACATAATCTTGTCAGTTCTCACAACTTAATTTATAGCTAATGGCCTTCCTTCAACTCCCATCACTAATATGAATTAAATGGCTGTTTATGTTACTGTTGTTTGCAGAACATTACTTCGACATAAGTGTCAGGCAATGACCATCTCCTGTTGACAGTAAATACATGATCTGTGGTAAATCCATCACTATCAACTTCCTGCAATATAGGGTTAGGCTTGTTATCACTGAATAACTGCTTAGTAACTGAAGTGAGCCAGCTCTATCAGCAGAATGCTGGGAAGTCTGAGTTGATCAGTTCGTCTCCTAATTTCCCAAATCCCCTCCATCGTCGAAGTCAGGAGTGTGATGGAATAATCTCCATGTGTTTGGATGAATGGGGCTTTGACAACACTCAACATGCTCAACACCATCCACTTGATCAGAACCGCACCAACAACTTAAATATTCACTTCCTCCACCATCATTGTGCAGCGGTAGCAGTGTGTACTGTTTGCAAGACACACAGCAGCACTTCAAGGTTCTTTTGATAGCACCTTCCAAATCCTCAACTTGTGCTGCATGTCCTCCTGACTTGGAATAGTATCTTCATTCCTTCACAGTCACAGAATCAGCATTCTGGAACTCCAACCTTAACAGCGTTATTGTTTATGCAATAATTTAGAGTTTGAAGTGTTTGGCATGGAGCATGAAAAAGAGAGTCATACATTCTTTGAAAGAAAGAGAAGGTAAATTATAAGGCAATATCTGGAAAGGGCATGGTGATTGGCTGAATGGCTTTTTAATGATGAATGTATTTATGACAATATTTGAAATTGGTATTTTTTATTTCAGCTCATAGAAATGTACAGCGCAGAAACAGACCCTTTGATCCAACTCGTCCATGCCGACTCGATATCCTAAATTAATCTAGTCTTATTTGCTAGCATTTGGCCCATATCCCTCTTGAACCCTTCCTATTTATATACTCATCCAGATGCCTTTTACATATTGTAATTGTACCAGTCTCCACCACTTCCTCTGGCAGCTCATTCCATATACGCACCACCCTTTGTATGAAAAGTTTGCCCCTTATGTTCCTTTTAAATTTTTCGTGTCTCACCCAAAACCTATGCACTCTAGTTCTGGATTCCCCCAAGCCAGCAAAAAGACCTTGTCTATTTATCCTATCCATGCCCCTCATGATTTTATAAACCTCTGTAAGGTCACCCCTCAACCTCCGATGCTCCAGCCTATTCAGCCTCTCCCATATCTCAAATTCTCCAACCCTGGCAACATCCTTGTAAATCTTTTCTGAACTCTTTTAAGTTTCATAATGTCCTACCAAGAGGAGGGAGACCAGAGTTGCACACTATATTCCAAAAGTGGCCTAACCAATGTTCTGTATAGCTGCAACATGATCTCTCAAATCCTATACTCAATGCTCTGACCAATAAAGCAAAACATACTAAACACCTTCTACATTATCCTATCTACCTGAGATTCTACTGTCAAGGAGCTACTGCACTCCAAGGTCTCTTTGTTCTGCAACACTCCCCAGGACCTTGCCATTAAGTGTATAAGTCCACCTCACATTTATCTAAATTAAACTCCATCTGCCACTCCTCAGCCCATTGGCCCATCTAATCAAAATCTCGTTGTACTGTGAGCTATCCTCTTCACTGTCCACTATTCCTCCAATTTTGGTGTCATCTGCAAATTTATTAACGATGCCTCCTATGTTCAAATCCAAATCATTTATGTAAATGACGAAAAGTAGTGGACCCAGCATCGATCCTTGTGGCACTCCACTGGTCACAGTCCTCCAGTCTGAAAGGCAGCCTTCCAGCTTCCAGCCAGTTCTGTATTCAAATGGCTAGTTCTTCCTGTATTCCATGTGCTCTAACCTTGCTAACCAGTCTCCCATGAGGAACCTTGTCGAATGCCTTACTGAAGTCCATCCGTTGCTCCCGATGCGGTCTCCTCTACATTGGGGAGACTGGGCGCCTCCTAGCAGAGAGGTTTAGGGAACATCTCCGGGACACCCGCACCAATCAATCACACCGCCTCGTGGCCCAACATTTCAACTCCCCCCTCCCACTCTGCCGAGGACATGGAGGTCCTGGGCCTCCTTCACCGCCGCTCCCTCACCACCAGACGCCTGGAGGAAGAACGCCTCATCTTCCGCCTCGGAACACTTCAACCCCAGGGTATCAATGTGGACTTCAAAAGTTTCCTCATTTTCCCTTCCCCCATCTCACCCTAGTTCTAAACTTCCAGCTCAGCACTGTCCCCATGACTTGTCCGTACTTGTCCTACCTGCCTATCTCCTTTTCTTGCTGCTCCTTGGATGCTGCCTGAACTGCTGTGCTCTTCCAGCACCACTAATCCAGAATCAGGTTTCCAGCATCTGCAGTCATTGTTTTTACCTCCATATAGATCATGTCCACTGCTCTGCCCTCATCAATCCTCTTTGTTACTTCAAAAAACTCAATTGACTCATTGAAAGAAGTGGACAACTTACTCTTTGGCATGCTTTTAGTTTCTATGCAGATAAAGGTCCAATATGGAAAATATAGTAAATAAAATTATTTTCTGAAATCACAGGAACCGTGCAAGGAGTGGCACTGAAAGATATTTATTTGCAAGCAACTGGAATGTTGCAGACAGCAAACAAACTAAATGCAGATGTTCTCAAATCAGATTCTGAGTGGGAGAAAAAGACTGATCCAGTGTTGAAAAAAATTCAAATCCATAAGTAAGTTTGCCTGTATATTTCTCCCATTAAATGACTACATACCTTTTTAAAAAAATGAAACCTTGAATTTATTTCATCAGTTTTTGTTGTGGTTCTGTTCGCCGAGCTGGGAATTTGTGTTGCAGACGTTTCGTCCCCTGTCTCGGTGACATCCTCAGTGCTTGGGAGCCTCCTGTGAAGCGCTTCTGTGATCTTTCCTCCGGCATTTGTAGTGGTTTGACTACAAACCACTATAAATGCCGGAGGAAAGATCACAGAAGCGCTTCACAGGAGGCTCCCAAGCACTGAGGATGTCACCGAGACAGGGGACGAAACGTCTGCAACACAAATTCCCAGCTCGGCGAACAGAACCACAACAACGAGTACCCGAGCTACAAATCTTCTCACAAACTTTGAATATCATCAGTTTGTTTACCTTGGAATTTCTTGGGGAAATTAAAATTTATTTGACAAATTTCAAAAATATTGCTTAATGCATTTTCACATTGTAGGAATTGATAATATTGGTTAGTAAAATCCAGGGAGGGGGTAGAGAGCATGAAATAGACTGATTTGTTAACCTTCTGTAATTTTTTCTCTTGTTACTTCTCCCATGCAGTTCCAGAACAGCTAAATATCTTCAGGTGGTCCATGCACAAGGAGAGAAGGCTGGAAAACTGTTAATCAGCACGGAGGACAGGGTTGAGCTTTTGGATGGTCAAAACCTGCAGACATATTGGCTCCATAATATATCTCACCTTCAAGGGTATATCATTATTAAATCTATGGCTGGGGCAATATTACTTCCTATCTACAGAATTACGAGATACTTAGGGTCAGTAATCTATTCAACTATTATAGGTAGGGCCTTGTCACCTCGAAATCATTGGTATTGTTAAGAGCTCCGTGGTTAGCACTGCTGCCTTGCCGAGCCAGGGACCCAGGTTCAATTCTATCCTCGGGCGACTGTCTATGTGGACTTTGCATGTTCTCCCTGTGTGGGGCTCCTCCCATAATCCAAAGTTGTGCAGGTTTGGTTGATTGGCCATGCTGAATTGTCCATAGTGTTCAGAATGCGCAGGCTAGGTGGATTAGCCATGGGAAATGAAGATTTACAGGGATAGAGTAGTGGGGTGGGTCTGGGTGGGATGCTCTTGGTGGGTTGGTGTGGCCTGCCTGCACACTGTAGTGATTCTGTGATCTTCTATTAAGTGGGCAGCATACACTTTCAGCATAGAGTAATTTCGTTTCGCAATGGAGATAGGAAGAATATGCGGTTCAGCAGCTTGAGCCTGCACCACCATTCACCTGGCTGGTTCTTGTCTGACCTTATACCTCAGTCCCATTTTACTGCACTAATATTGAGGAATCTATCAATCTCTGTGTTGAATGGGTTCAATGTTTGAGAATCCACAATTTCTAGGATAGAGAATTCCAAAGATTTAGAACGCTTTGTAAAGAAATTCCTCATGGCCTGAGACTGCTTTCCCAGATTCTAGGTCCCGTAACCAGGGCAGCCATTCTTTCTGACTCTATTCTGTTGATCCCTGTAAGAGTTTTGTACGTTTCATTGTATGGTCCAAATAGGAACCTACAGGTCGTTCTGCTATTGTGTGCGTTTCACTAATGCAAATTTGTTATAATGCGCTTGATGAACTGGGGATGCTGTTTCTAAAGTGTGAGCTTTTAAAACGTGTGTTGGCTTTAACATGATTACATCACCAACACTTGAAGTGCTGTTTCTGAAGCATGATTTTTCTACAATGTGGGCTCGCACAAAAATACAACCATCACATTATAGAAAAACTACTTGTATACAATGACATAACACGGGCACATATGAGCCTGATAGGCTTGTTAGACAAGACAAAGGTCCTATATTATCTAATTTACCTTCTACCATGCTTCTGGTCACAGATTTAATTCTTCAATGGGATATGAGTGTTGCCGGTAAGGCTAGCATTTGTGACCTAACACAGCTTGCTGTTGCAAATTGAATGGTTTAGTAGGCTATTTCAGAGGGCCCACCGTTCAAAGGTATTACCCAACTTCCTTCACACCATTTAAATAAAAATTTTGTTTAAAAAAAACACACCCTGCCTATTCTCACCTGCGCCAACTCTTTTATGGTATAAGCGGAGTAATGAGCTCACTTGACCCTTAATTACCTGTTTTCGTCAGCAGCTGATTTTGGTGATTGCCCTCCCTCTAATATGGGATGCGCTCAAGGGAAGGTGGTGAGCTAGTCACCTAACCTATTGTATTATTCAGCTCAAACTTTCAATTCCAGATTTGATTAATCACATTTACATTCCACAAACTGGCATTGTGCATTCTGAACCCCTGGCCACAGAGCATTAGTTTCAACTCTGGGTTACTAGTCCTGTGACATGTCGTTATACCACCACTTTGGGCTATCCCCCACTTGCCCCTGTAATTTCTTTGAAACAGGAATGAGTAAACACATACGAATTGCTAAGCTGCTTTAGTTCATGCTGGGTTAACATACAGAGCAATCATTATCATGAGACATACTCAATGCAACTTATATATCCATATTTGTTATATTTGATGTAAACTAGCACCTAGCAAACTGGTTAAAGTTTGACTTCTCCGGTTTCTGTTTACAAATTCGTTTCTTCTTCTTCTTCCTATATTCATATCGCCATTTACGTCAGTCACCCACTTTGCAATGACCGTGAATAGCAGCCTATCACGATGGCTGGGAGATGTTCACTGATTGCTTTCAACATTCTTTTTTACTGTCTTTGAGAAAGTATCTAATATTAGTTTTATTTGTATTTTAGCTACCCTTTGAATGGCACCTATTTTTATTAATATAAAACCTTTCCCCAAATGTTTTTTGTGTGGAAAATGATACAGTTGTAATTACGTATTACTTTTTATTTTTGTTGAGCTTTCTTGGATTTACTCAAGTAATGAAAATGGGTTGGTTTTACTGAAAATAATTTTAATGTGCAGCATTTATTACAATTTTTAAAAAAATTTATATGCTGTAACTTTAATTTCAGAGCGCCAGTGTCTGGTTACTTCAACGCTGATGATGTTTTTGATTTCCTAATTGAAGACTTCATTGAAAAGAACAGGAAGAAGGTTTGGTGTAACCAATACTTCTATACAATATCATTTAATTATTTGAATGAATAGACTACTTAATTTGGAATGCAACAGCATATGTAAAGTAAGCTTATTTTGTCTTGGGAACTCCAAATAGATTTAGATTAGATTAGATTGCTTTACAGTGTGGAAACAGGCCCTTCAGCCCAACAAGTCCACACCGACCCGCCGAAGCAAAAACCACCCATACCCCTACATTTACCCCTTACCTAATACTACGGACAATTTAGCATGGCCAATTCACCTGACCTGCACATCTTTGGACTGTGGGAGGAAACCGGAGCACCCGGAGGAAACCCACGCAGACAACATGCAAACTACACACAGTCAATCGCCTGAGGCGGGAATTGAACCCGGGTCTCTGGCGCTGTGAGGCAGCAGTGCTAACCGCTGTGCCACCGTGCCGCCCACAAATAGTTTGATATAAATTGACTCTTCAATGGGTTCTCTGGATTGGAGGTTTTTCGCTATCTTGACATATATGAATAAAAGTCAACTGAGCCACAGAGTTACAACTCAACCTGACTGAGTCATGTAGCCATGGCTTGAAAGCGGGTGGTTTACCTTCTGTCTTATTAGAGGAACAAAAATGGATGGTACTATGAATTTTAGATGAGAAAAATTATATTTGTTTTCTGAAAAGTAAAGGAACTTATAGCACCCTATTGGAAAACAGCTACTAAGTAAAATGTATAAGTAATTAATTCAGTGTTAATCTTGTTTCAATCCCATCTGGAGGTAATAATAGACAACTCAAATTCCATAGTGAAATCTGGCTTGACACATCATAGGTTTAATCTTTGCACTGGATTACTGTCTTGGTTAGTTACAGAATGTATTCATAAAAGGCTGCCAGAGTTCTTTAAAAACAAATCACAAAAAAAGGGAAAAGTCAGAAAAGAGTTTAGGAAGAATTTAACATAAACAGCAAAACATAATTTCAAACATTTTCTTAGCAATATCCTTTATGCGCACACACAATCCCAGTGAAGTGGCACTCCTATCTTTACTTTTTTGTTTCTTTCTTAATTGACTCTGTCCGATGGCATAGAAACCTCCTTTGTGGTTCTGATGAAATTGATTCCTTTTAACTCTGATAGCTTGAAAAGTTTCAGTTGAAAAGTGTGGTGCTGGAGAAGCACAGCCGGTCAGGCAGCATCTGAGGAACAGGAGAGTTGATGTTTCAGGCACAAGCCCTTCATTAGGATGGGCTTGTACCAAAACCTTGATTGTCCTGCTCCTCGGATGCTGCCTTACTGGCTGTGCTTTCTCAGCGCCACACTTTTCAACTCTGACCTCCAGCATCTACAGTCCTCACTTTCTCCAGAACCTCATTTCAGTCTGACAGTTTAAAACCCTTTGCACAATCTCTCGCCTTTCAGCTGGGTGAAATTATTCTTTTGAATTGCAACCTGATTCAGAACTGAATTTTTTAAAAAAATCTTGTCTATTCTGCTGAATATCCTCGAGTTTGTGAAGACTTCCTCAGTGAATAGATAGCCAGCTAAGCACAAGTCATGTGCCTTGTAGAGTCATACAGCACAGAAACAGACCTTAGGCCCTGCTGGAAGTTATGTATTTAGTTCACTATTTCAAATGACTTTCTGACCTCTTTAAAATAAAATATGTTCTTCCTAGAACTGAAGCCACAAACTTATTTTGCCACTACTTAAAAAAAACAAATTTCAGATGATGTACACCTTTATCACAATGTAAGACCACTTTAACTCAGATTTGTTTTACGATTTTGACACTGATTTGCTCTATAGATTACTATTGTGGATGGTAAAACTGGCAAGATTCTATGGGAAGAGGATTTAATATGCAGAAAAGACTGTCCCAAACCATCCACTATCAACACTGTATCCCGAACAGCTTTCCTTTTCTGGGGTGAACTTCCAACACATACCAATGGCTCTGTAAGTCTGTTATTCCATAGTAGTAAAAGGAGTATTTATGTGAAGTTTGGATTTATTGCTAAAGCAAAGAATAAATTCAAAGACTTTTTAATGAGTGCCAATGTTGTGAACGGTACAAATTAACACGGCGTTGTTACTCATGATGCTTTTAGTCAAATTTTTAGATACAAATCTGCTGGTGAAATGTTTAAACTAGTTGGCAAGTGTATGTTTTTATATTGGAATTGTTGATAGAACATTACTGCATCAAGTGTTGCATCAGAGTGCAGTCTTCTGTCTGACCCTTTAGCAAAATGTGTTTCTCATTTAGCGCAGTCTTAGAAAATGGAGACTGAAATAACAAGTCAGCTAGAAATTTCTCATTGTAGAATAACTATTAAGATCAGAATTTATTTCTTGTACTTTGTGTTTATCATTGGTAATACTTTATTTTATTGGGCACATTACATATAGAATCAGCAATAGTACCAGAAGCTAATATGGTGAATAGTATAGTATTCTATGTGAAATGAGCAATATATAAGTAAAGGAACAAAAGAGAATGAAAGAGGAATCTTTATTTATTTTAATGTGGGATGTGGGTGTCTCCAACCAGGCCATTTTATTACCCATCTTTAACTACCTTGTAGAAGGAGAGCTAACTCCTTGAACCATTGAGGTGTTAGTACATCTACAGTGCTGTGAGGAATTCTCAGTGTCTGACTTGCTCGCGGTGCCACAGTATTTATATGGCCAGTCCAGTTCCATTTCTGGTCAGTGGTGATGCTGCAGGCTGTTGACAATCGTGTGGGGATGAGTCAGTAGCTCTAATGCTATTGTATATAGAAAAGAGATACTTAGGTTCTCTATTGGTATGAATAGCTATCATCTGGTGATTATCTAGTGTCAATGTTATTTGTAACTTAGCAGTCCAAGCTTGAATATTGACCAGGTCTTGTTGCATATGGGCATCAGCTGCTTCAGTGCTAAACCAATTCTGACCTTATAGTGGCGGGAAGGTTACTAATGAAGCAGCTGAGCACCCATGATCAGATAAGCATCTAATGTCTTCATGAGCTGTTTTCACTTTGAGAGCAATTCTTTAGGTTATCTTGCCCTTGTTTAACTTTAGTTTAGACTTTTTAGAGGCATATTTTTTCATCTACTGATGCTTTATATCTAGTACTGACACAGAAACCCCATTGTGTAGATGAGTGCAGCTCCAACAATATACAAGAAGCTTGACACCACCCAGGACATAACAGCTCACTTGACTGGCATCATACCCACAAATATTCGCTTCCTTTGTCATCAATACTCAGTAGCTGCAAACATTCACCAAGTGTCCTTAGACACGGTTTTTCAAAGCCACAATCACTACCATCTAGAAGGACAGATGCAGTAGACACATGGAAAAACCACAATCTGCAACTTACCTTCTAAGCTACTGACCTGCCAAACATGAAAATGTATCACCATTCCTTCATTGTCACTGGGTCCAAATCCTGAAACTCCCTCCTTAACAGCATTGTAGGTCTACCCTTACCAAGTAGACAGCAGCAGTTCATGAAGACAGCTCGCCACCACTCTTTGTTCTGGAACAACAGCCAAAACGTGAAGCTAATTAGGGATTCTAGGTGGAGTGGGGAATCGACAGGCCTGCACCGTAATATAAATGAGATCACATCTGTAAGACTGTCATTGTGGAGGAGAGCTCCTAAATAAAACAGTGTGCAGCAAGTGCTCTGGAAGACCTCAGCATACCAGCTTCTGCTGGGAACCTGGCTGTAGTCAATGGCCTGGCTTAGGATTCACCCCTACTAGAGTGGGAAAATTTCACCAGATTTGTGCTGATGCTTTTCTTCAAATGGGCCACCTGGTCTGACCTCTCCTTTTCCATATTAATATCTCTCTCAAAATACTTTATGGATGCTGTATGTTTTAATCATTTTTGTATTACTCAGGTGCCAGAAGATTTAACTGAGAATAGACATTATCTCTACATGGCTCATCCATCACATCCATATGTAATGCTGGAGCTAAAAAACACCACTGAAAATGTGCTTTCCTTTACTAGTAAGTTCTTACACCATATATTGAATAAAATTGCTTACAAGAATGAGTTAGTTATTTGATATACTATGCGTTTTGTTTGATAACTTATAAAGACCAAGAATAAATAGGATGTGGTCCTAGTGAAAATTGCTTTATCCATATGTTAATGTATGTCCTCCAACTTTACAGTTCCCACAGGAACTACATCGGTAAAGGCATAGCTGAGGTATAACAAACTGAAAGTGTCTGACCAGTTATCAAAATAATTGAACAGATTCAGCCATAAAAGCAGCAAGAACCTTACTATTGCCTGCAGTACTTCAAACTAGACAGGAATAAATCTAGTTCCTGTTCCTGATTGCATTCCATTAATATTTACAGTGAAGATCCATATTACTGTCGTATCACAGCATCTTTAATATTCTCTGGAGAATGTTTCAAGGTGCTTATATAAATAAAATATAGGATAGTTGGGAGCAATATGTAGTACTGATACAAGTCAGCATATGAAATCCAGTTAATTTAAATGTTCCCCTTACCCTATAGAATCACGTTGGTCAAGTGGAAGAAGTTATAACTCCATCCATTCCTCAAGACCTTTTTGTTTCCCCGTACGACCTCTTTGACATTTGTCTATATTTGACCAACTCTGTTCCATGTTCTGGCACTAACAGGCACTGTCCTGTCTGACAGATTGATTCCAGATCTATTAATTTACTTTAAACAGAAATGGAAATTGCTGGAGCAACTCAGCAGGTCTGGCAGCATCTGGGGTTAGAAACCAAAGTTAACTAATGCAGTTAACTGGAGTTCTGAAGAAATGTTGATGCTGAGTTTCTCTAACAATTTCTGTTTTTTGTTTCAGATTTCTAGCATCTGCAGTTCTTTGTTTTGTCACCCATTTACCTTTCCCCTTATGGGATTTGATTTCTGCATTCTCATTTCTGGGCGAATGGTGAACATAGTTACACTCAGTTCCAGGCAAGGTTTTCTTATTTGTTTTGATTTCAGACTGCACACAGCAGATTGTTAAGCTCCTGAGCGAGGAGGCAGGAACTGATACTCTTCTTCGTTCATTTGCCCCCTCAGTTGGTTACAACAGGGTTGATTTATAAAGGGACCCATCCCTTCTCCATACCTTTCTGAGAGGTAACCTTATAGAAGTTTATAAAATAATGAGGTGTATAGACACGGTTAATGGTAGTTGTCTTTTTTTGAGGTTAGGGGATTTCAAGACTAGGGGACACATTTTAAGATGAGAGGAGGGAGATTTAAAAATTCATGAGGGACAAATTTTTCACACACAGGGTGGTTAGTGTGTGGGATGAACTTCCTGAGGAAGTAATGGATGTGGGTACTATTCCAATGTTTAAAAGGCATTTAAATAAAGACATGACCAGGAAAGGTTTGGAGGAATATGGGCCCGGTGCAGGCAGGTAGGACCAGTTTAGTTTGGGATTATGTTCGACATGAACTGGTTGGACCAAAGGATCTGTTTCTATGCGATATCACTCTGAATTGTTTTTACCAGGTTTTCTTGAGGTAACAATTGAGTGAGTTTTTAGTTACTAAATACAGGAAGAAATAAAAAAACATTCAACCACATTGCAGGCTATAGCTCGCTAGCTGTTAAGAGGGAGTCTCTTCAATCCACCTTAGTCTGAACTTTCACAGGAATACAGTTGTATCCTATATGGCTGTATATTTAAAACGGTATTTTGATGTTTGGTAGGTAGCTGCACTTTTTTTATATTACTTAGCCATGTATTGTATTTTATGGAAATGTCTCACAATATGGTGGCTCCACTATGGTTCTCGAAACAAGAATCTAAATCTGTTATTGGGTAACAGTCCATTGTGTGTTGTCTTTGTCTCGGTACCTTGGATTTACTTCCTTAATGAAGGCATCTAGCTCTAGCTTATAGTTGAAATAGCAGACTGTGCAAGCTAAAAATCTTCCTCAGTCATCTTAAGTCAACTGAGAACTACTTTCAGCCATTTTATGCTGCTTCAGTCCTGGGCAGTCTTAACAGTACAATATTGTGGCCATTGGCTTGGTTATGGTTGTGAGGACATTAGTTGTTGAGCAGTCCATTCCAAGGTTCTTGGTTTTGTAGGTTGATTGAAAGTTATTTTGACAGTGGCTGGCTGATGGCATGAGATAGTCACTTTTCCATTTTCTTTCCTGCAATGTACCGGTGTTAAATGGCTGCTCTCAAACTGTGACCTTGACAGCACATTAGTCAGGCCATTAACACACATGGACCTGGATTTCAGTCAAATTTTTAAACCCATGTTTTATAAATCCCTGGAAGGATAGAAACAAACCTGCCTACATGAAATGGCTTCCTGCTAAGATGGGGAATAGGTGGTTAGCCCCTCATTTATACTTCCTTTTTTGGGTTTTTCTGTTTGGAGTTTCCTAACTCTATACAAGTGTGACAACATTCACTCTAAGTCGTGTGTGTGTGTGGGTGTAACCGCTCTGAAGTTCTGCATAATGCAACTGTGACTTCCGATTCCGGAAGTTGTTGCTGAATGGAGGTCGATTCAGAAGCAAAATAAAAATTAGCGGGAACGGTGGGCATGACAATCCATGGGTCCACTCAGGACTCTGTCAGATGGTCACTGAATTTATATCCAAAGTCGTCATTTGGTTGTAAGAGTCATTTTTCTTTTAATATGCAAGTGCAATATGTCTGCAAATATTTCAACATCCTGATACCCTATCATGACAACAGTTTGTCTTGTTCAATTTATAAATTGACTTAAAATAACTTTTATACATCAGTGAGTTTGCTTGTCAGAATTCTCTTCACAGTTATGAACAACCTGCTTCTACCTATCTTTTTGTCGGCCAGATGTGTGGCAGTGAATGTCAGTTTGCCAATTTCTGTATCTGTTTTAATACCCTTCTTACTATACTGTCCATGAATGCAAACAAGTCTACAAATAATTGTTGCTCTGTTCAGGTTCAATATCACCTTTTGTGTTTATTTAATGATCAGTGCAACCCAAGAACCTGTTTTCCTTGTTAATCATACATGTTTCAACAAATCACTTCTTGCTTTTTGACAATTCAGTTTTTTCGACATCCTCCATGAATTGTATCTTCACCAGCTGTTGCAGAGCTCAGCCATCTTACTGTTTCCATTGCAGTTGATCTAATGTTAGCTCAATTGAAACCTGTTTGATGTGTTTTCTTTTTACTGTGAGACTTGATATTTGATTATTGACTTGCATCTGCCAATTGTGAAACTCTCCTTACTGACGAAATTGACAACATGTATAGGAACAGTGTAGAAACCTTCTCGTATAATAGAAGGCCCCGATTGAATTTTCTGACTAACATTGATTATATTGCATTCACCTATCATTCATGAGATTTGCCATTGTGAGGGCTGGGCCAACAATAAATTTGATTATTAACCCATGAATATTGTTCAGTTCTTCCCTTGTTAGTGGATGTGACATGTATGTCCAGTAGGGCTGTGAATTGTCTGCCATCCAATGTCCTTGAATGTGAGTTTATGGGAATTCTTGAACTGCCCTTTAGGATATTTAAAAGTTTAAATTGAAGAAGGACATTTAAGAGTGCATTTTGCTCTAATAGTCACAATAGAAACAAAGTCTTCCATTTCTTCTTGATAAAGTTCCAAATATGATGTATATCAAATGTCTAGTTACAATGATACAAGTCAGAAAGTGGAACAGTCTTGTACACACCTTTTCAGTCTGCCTCCCTCAGCCAACACCCCTTCCCCCGAAACAATCCTCCTTTATTTTACCATCCTTCCCCAACTTCATTTCTCTCACCACTCCTCTCTCAGTTGTGAGGTGTCATTGTTACACAGCCCAAACCCTTAAGACTGTTAAAATAACCATTACGAAGAGCGAGGGTTACTCCTGGTCTGCAGAAATGTAGAGGGTAGTTCCAACCTTGAAACACCTAGAGGGAAGTATTGTAAAACGGAAATCTGCACTTCTTCTGAAGCCAGGTGAGATTAAAATAACCCTCATGCCTTCTGTCAGCTGCGTTCTGCTGATAATAGATCAGAGAAAAGTCTTTAAAAATAGAATGATAAATTGAGTGAATCTCAGCATTCTAAAATGGGACAAAAGGGTGGAGAAATGTGTGAATTTGAAGTAAATGTAATTATCACATGTCTGCCGTTGACAACTGTTACTTCAGTGTTATTTTGATGGCACCGAATTATTATTAATGTTCCTGATATAAAAATAAAGCCATATGATCTGTTTTATTTCAGCGGCCTTATTTGAATCAAGTAGACATGCTTGCAATGTCCTGCTGTTAGGGCAGCCTGTAGGAAGCAAACAAGGACCATTGACGATCATCAAACAAAAACTCAAAGAAAGCATCTCTTTCAGCACGGTCAGACGCCTAAACAAGGGGCACGATGTCTTCAGTGATGCTGAAATCAAGGAATACTACTATAGAATAAGATACAGGAACTAATGGTAAATGAAAAACAAATCAATGAAGAAATGCCCTGCTGTCTCGTTGCTAGATATATTTATGTACTTTGTTTTGTTCTTCTTGCTGGCAAATAAAAATTTGCCTGCAAAATATTATGTACTTTTAAGATCCATTCATAATGAAGCCTTCTGGTTTCAGAGTTTCATCTGATATTTCGCTTTCAAAAGGTGAAAGTCAAAATTAAATCCTAAAACAAGGTTGATATTCATAAGCAATTAGGGTAACTGTAATGCCGGTACTCAGTGATGTGTTTCATCAGCTTACTTTTTAAAGAAAATTCTTTGGGGGGATGTGCATGTTACGACAAGGCCTTCCTTAAGTATCCTCTAACTGAATGGCTTGCTAGGCCATATAAAAGGGCAGGAAAGTGCCAGCTACATTGCGGTCGGTCTGATGTCACCAAAAGAAAGGCCATTAGGCAGATGCAGTGGTATGGCAGTAATGTTACTGGAGCAGTCACTTCAGATTAATGTTCTGATGACATGGGTCCAAATCCCTCCAGAAAATGAAATTTCAATTCAATAAAAATCTGGAATAAAAAGCTAGCCTAATAATGGCCATGTAACCACTGTCAATTGTTATTAAAATCCATGTCATATGATATTGCCCTTTAGGGGTGGACATCTGCTGCACTTGCATACGTCTGACTCCAGACCCATAGCAATATGGTTGACTCTTAAATTCCCTATGAACAGTTAGGGATGGGCAGTAAACCTAGGCTTCGCCCATGACACCCATGTCCCTTGGATGAATAGAGAGGTTTTTTTCTGAGAATCAATTATTGCTAAAAATGTTAGTGTACTGATTCACATAAATATAGGGAAAAAAATGACCATATCCTACAATAGTGCAACTTTAAAAGGCTGACTACTGTTTTTTTTTGTATATTCTCAGGTCTATTTAAAAATGCAGGTACTAATTATGATATTGGAACCTGAGTGCAATACTTTAATTAGTGCATCAGCAAGAGTCTGGGCATTCTTTGTCTATAGTGGGATCCATGAATGGTACCTTAAAATCAGTCTAAAATGTTTTTGTCACAGGAACGACACATTGAAGAAAGCCTGAGTACTCCTCTCCTAAGAATGAATAAGTTACATATTAATGGGCTGCCAAGTTACATGCATCCATTCCAGTACATGCATCATCACTGTGCTCAGCAGGCTTTTGGCAAGTTCCTCAATTGTGTCCGTTTCCCATTTCTTGCCTTTCTGTTCGCAGCTCTTCCTCTCCTTCCAACAAAGACAGCATTCCTCTTGTCCTCATTTTCAATTATATCAGCTTTTGCATCAAAAAAAATCCCAGCCTCTGTTGTTTCTGCTATCTCCAGCACAATGATCCACATTTGGTCATGTAGTCACAGGCAGTACGAAGCCTTTTGTTCACATCTTCTCTTACTCTGTCTAACGCCCCAAGCCCTCCTTCCAGGGGAAGCAACAGCTTCACTCAGTTCGGACAACTGCATTTGCTTCTCACAGTGCAGTTCACAATGGCAGGAGTAATCTCCAACTGGACTGATCATATTGCAGAGCACTTGTTCCTTAAACGTGATTCTGAACTTCCATGATGGATGCTGACTATTTATTTCACCACTCGCTCCACACAAATTTGTCCTTGGCCTGCTTCAGTGATGCAGTGAAACTTGGTAGAACCTCGAGGGACAGCACCTCATTCTCCACTTAGGAACTTCTGCACACAACATTGAGTTCTGTGATTTCAGACTGTTATCTTTGATTCTATTCTTCTGCTACGTGTCATAGAGCCAAAGAGATGCACAGCACTTAAAAAGACCGTTCAGTCCAACTCCTCCATGCTGACCAGATATCCTCTAATCTAGTTCCATTAGCCAGCTCTTGGCCCAAATCCCTGTAAACCCTTCCTATCCATATACCCATCCAGATGCCTTTTAACTGTTGTATTGTACCAGCCTCCACCACTTCCTCTGGCAGCTCGTTCCATACACGCACCATCTTCTGTGTGAAAAGTTGCCCCTTAGGTCCTTTTAATATCTTTCCCTTCTCACCCTAAACCTATGTCCTCTAGTTCTGGACTTCCCCACCCCAGGGAAAAGACCTTAACTATTTACCCTATCCATACCGCTCATGATTTTATAAACCTCTATAAGGTCACCCCTCAGCTTCCAATGCTCCAGGGAAAACAGCACTAGCCTATACAGCCTCTCCCTATAGCTCAAACCCTCCAACCCTGGCAACATCCTTGTCAGTGTGAATCTTTTCTTGTTATTGTTTACAAACAGAACTATCCATTATTCTGGCATTTAAATTCACTTTGGACAACTGTTTTTGTTGCCTTCATGTCATTTCCTATGCCTTTTGCTCCACCACATCTTTGGTATTTAATCTTTCCCAGCCTTGACTCTATGCCAGTCCTTCCCTTTTGATCTTCCACCTCCTTCGCTCCTTTCAAAGGCATAAATCCCATCACACTTCTACTTGCTGTCAGTTCTAAAGGACGCTCCTATTCACCTCAAAGCATTAACTCTGTTTCTGTGTCCACAAATGCTTCTGGACCTACCAAGTATTTCTAGCATTTACTGATCTCTATTTCAGATTTTCAGCGTTTCTTTGGTTTTTTGCTTGATGGGAATTCGATCAATTGTTTGTCTTTCATAATCCTGACTGCCAAATGCTGGGAGCCAAAAATTTATTCCGAAAGAGTTGCAAAATTTACAAATGTAGCTTTTTGTTAACATGGGAATACCTTGTATGTTTCTTTGGGAAATCCAGAATGGGCATTGGTAGAAATTGTGAAGTCTGTTGCAGCAACTACAGTAGCGCCTCGACTTACGAACTTAATCCGTTCCAGGACCCGGTTCGCGAACCAAATCAATTTTTCCCATTTGAATTAATGTAATTCCAATTGATCCGTTTCGCCATGTCGTACTGCTGAGCGGGATCAGAAACGCGAGCACCATTCTCGTGTTTAGCTATTATTTCCTTCTTCGTTTCCACTGTAATACGTTTAGGCTTCTTAACATCACTATCACTACCACTTTTCACTTTCTGGGAGCCATAAATGAGGGCTAATTTAATGCAAAAAAACAAAAAAACATAAGAATGCTTGGACGTAGCAACGAACGATGTTCACAGTGCGCGCACCAAAGACGAACTGAATGAGATCACGCGGAGCCCGAGAGCTTTTGCGTTCAAAGCGCGCGTAGCAAAGCAGAACAATGAAACCACATGGTCGCACACAGGCTTTTTGTGTTCGTACCTTGAATTTCATATGTATGTTGAAGCAAAAGTTTATGTACAATCCTGTATGTAAACAGATTTGTTCGTGAACGGGGTCGTTCGTATGTCGAGGCTCTACTGTATTTAAGTCTTCCATAGCTGTCGTACAAATGGTTTAAATTGGTCCTCCCTTCAATACTGCAGTTTCTGCTGCTATGCTGGTGGGAAAGCATATATCATTTAATCTCCATATGTGAATTATACCAGGCATAACTGATTAAACAAATATGCTGGCATAATTTAGTGATGGCTATTACAAAGACGGATTAGGGTAGGCTTATTTTCTTCATTGCTTCCATGTATTCCCACTGCTAGACTGTTCAAAAAATGAATTGATTGAGTGTAAATTAGCAGGCTGGAGGGGGAAGCCAAAATTCCAGGGAAGTGGAAGTGCCATTGAGTTTAGCTTAATTCTATTTCTTGCGTGACAAGTGGCAGAATTCAGCTGTGGACCACTGGAGCCGCGTGACAGTAAGAAAAGATTGAGAGTTGGAAAGGGAGGTGAGAATTAGACCAACAGTCTGGATGGAGAGAAGAAGGGATTATGGATCTAACAATGCAGGAGAGGGGCCCTTAAATTGAGGCCAATGGGTTACAGGTCAGTGGAGTCCAACACATCACAGCAGCAAGGAAAAACTAATTGAAAGGTGGATCTCTCTTGACTCATAAGCAGTGTTCAACAAAACACTGAACTGTAGCACCAGCTATTTTGATCTTCAGTTAGCTGTGGGTTTTTTTTTAACTCCAGGAACCTTGATCAGCAAAGCCTTTACTAAATTAATCCAAATTTGCAGTGCAACCCTGATGTAAGTATTAGAGTTCTCAACTCTCTAAAACTGCTCAGAACTGACAGTTGTAGAAGCAGCAGGTTGAAATCACATCTTGCAACTTCTCATTTTTAATATTGCCCTCAGTCAAGATGTTAGCTGGTATATAAAGGCATTTTTAAAAAAAAACTATACTTTTTCCCTTTGGCTGTTGGAATTGAAACATAAAGATTTTGTGCAATTAGAGTGTCTTTAAATGTTTGTTACCACATTACAATGTGGTTTTGCAGTATATAAGAATGAATGTAAAATAAATGAAACTACAATATCTTTTTTTGTGTGTGTACGCTGCACTGGAGAGAGCTCACATTGCACAAATACTTTAACTAAAGGCCTTGTTTTATGAAGCTGTGCCAGAATATTTGCCATGTGCCAATTTTGATCCGTTAACCAGAATTCTACTCCGTAGTTCAGGAAAACGTGCTGTTAGATAAAATGTTGCAATTTATCTTGTACTTGTATGATAAATATTTATGGTCAGTTTGAATTAACCAAAACTTTACAATGTAATTGACCCTGATTTCTTAAAACAATTAAATTTGATCATCCCAAACTTGAAAAATAATTGAAATGCAAGTTAATGTAAATACTTTCAACATTCTTTATTGTTTTTGCATTTTTTTCAATATTGAGTTTTCTCTCAAAATAATTAATGTTTGTTTATAGTAAGAGTTAATCTTCTCAAGTATTCACTCAATTAACTTTATTCAAAACATTGTGATTACTGTTGATGGGGAATGTGCACCTTATTCTGAATCTAATAATGTATTTAGTGCACTGATTAAAATTAAACTTCCTACAACATAAAATGCAATAATTCAGTACTGTATTGCTGTTAAATTTCTTAGGAGAAATGGCTGAAGAATTAAGTGCATTACCAAGTCTGCAAAGTGTTCAAGAGATGGTGAACTAAAGTAGATAATAATGGGTAGATGAAACTAAGGCTTGCACTGTTATACAGAAGGGAAGACTGAAGTAGCTCAGAAGGAGTTCAGATTCCTGAGGTTTTTCTACCTTTTTTGATTATGGCAGCCTCAGCTCAACAGTTGAGGTTCTCTTACCAAAAAATGTGCTGAACAACCTTCAGAAATTTGGTCACTGGTTTCAAACCGTTCTAAGATAATAGAATGGTAACCTATAGTACATAACTGCACTGTATATTGGGCAAACTGGATTAAATAAGAAACTACTTAACTAACTTAATAAATTACTGATTAGCTTAATTAAATTAATTAATTTTAATTAAAGTAACTTATTTATAGTGAACAGAACTAACTAAACTTTCAGAAGCAGTGTGCAGTAAGTTGTCAGCTTAGACTCGGTTATGCTTTTGCCTCTGAGTCTGCACATAGTAGGTTCAAATCCTATTGCAGAGATGGGAGCAATTTCATTCATTCGGTGCAGTGTCACAGGAATCTTGCATGACTAAACTAGCTTTTGGATGACAAGTTAAACCAAAACCCTATCTGTTCTCTCATGCAATATTTCAAAATTCTATAGCACTCCTCAAAGAAGAGCTGAGTAGCTCTTCCCAGTAGACTAATTAATATTAATCTTTCAACCAACAGAAGTTGAAAATGCTATGCATACTCAGCAAGCCAGGCAGCAACTATACAAAGGGAAACTAAGTTAATGTTTTAGGTCGATAACCTTTCTTCAGATTCTGATTCTGGTGAAAGTTCATTGACCTAAAATATTAACTCTCTTTCATTTTCCACAGATGCCAGAGGTAGTGAGCATTTTGGTGTTCTGTTTTTATTTCGGATCTCTGGCTTTTGCAGTGTTTTTGTTGGGATGGCTTAAGATCCCATGGTGATCTGTTTGTGAGCCGTTTGAGGGAAGTTGCTGCATGAAAATGTAACTTTTGTACGTCCTTGACTACAGCAGTAATCACATTTCTAAAGTACTTATTGGCTATAAAGCACTTTAGGCTGTTCTGAAATCACAAAAGGTGCTAAAGAAATGTAAGTATTTCTTGTTTTTTTTAGGAGGGAACGGAATTGAAATTTATGTGGGAAGAATGGAAAGATTGCTTTTGAGGTCACTGAAGAGTGAATTGTTTCTGACTGCTTGAACTTTATGGCAATGATTTCATGTCAATAAATTTTATTTTATCTAAACTTAGAATTTTATTTGTCTTCAAACAGAAACCAAGGACAAGAGTGTTCATATATTTCTTAAACTTCTCTTAATGTAGTTGGATACTGAGCTTTACACAACTTATTAAAAATTACATTTTGATAAACAGTATTTATCTTTACAAGATTGATAGAAATTGCTAAATTTAGGAATTCTCAAGACTTCAGCTTTCTATTTGCCTCACTAAATAAAGCTTGCCAAAAATCAAGTGAATAACTGAATTAAACCTTATTGTGGAGCAGAGGAATATTAATATATAAAAATAGCAAACCAATTTGAAATTGTAATATAATTAACATTAATGAACTGCCAAAAATAATTTCCTATTGTATTCTTTGTAGGGGATTTTATATGTAAACACAGTATCAATTGTTTTCGCTGTGTAACTATATTAAATTCTTGGTTTCATGTTTGCTTCAATGTATATATGTGAAAATATCGGCCTGATTCTAAAGTGAAATATTCCATTTGTTGTCAGTACATTTCACAATCAATTTAATAGTTTAATGATGTGCTGACTCTTTAGGGTGCCTTGCATTTATAAGATCATGTGTTTATTTGTATAAGTAGTTTGTCCTTTTTCTTATACTGTACATTGTTTTTCCAACATTTCCAAAGAAGCTTTGTTCAAAAGTTGAATGCAGTAGGAAGTGCTTTGCATGTGGTTGTCATATGACTTATAACAAATACTTCTGTTCCATCGTGCAATAATCTGTTGTTTGCTGATGTAACCATGAAGAGATTAAACTTGCTTTGTGTTGTGATTGTGTGGATTTTGTGTTTGAGTTCAACCTGTATGTAAATAAGTAGACTTGTATGGTTCGAGTACAGAGAAACCGATCATCAATTGTGACTACACATGTATACCATATAAGCAAACACAGGTTAATGAAAGCATGCATATTTATGTTTTATTATCCAAAGTTTAATTACAGAGTAATGACAAAAGCAGGAAGCTGTGGAAATATGAAGTAGAATAGCTTTGGTACTTTGACAGTACCTTCCAACTGCATGACCTCTACCACCTAGAAAGACTAGGGCAGCTGATGCCTGGAATGACATGACTGCAGGTTCCCCATCAGACCACATAGCATCTTGACCTTGACATTTTTTTTAGATTACTTAGTGTGGAAACAGGCCCTTCCGCCCAACAGGTCCATGCCGACCTTCTGAAACGCAATCCACCCAGACCCATTCCCCTACACCTAACACTATGGGCAAATTTAGCATGGCCAATTCACCTGACCTGCACACCTTTGGACTGTGGGAGGAAACTGGAGCACCCGGAGGAAACCCACACAGACACGGGGAGAATGTGCAAACTCCACACAGCCAGTTGCCTGAAGCGGAAATTGAACCTGGTTCTCTGGCACTGTGAGGCAGCAGTGCTAACGACTGTGCCACCACGCCGCCAGTATATACCTAATATACTCGAGTAACAGTTATTTTTGGCCAAATAATCTGGAATTTTCCATATATCTCGTGTAAAAGTCGACCCTAGTTCTTCACAGATCAACATTTGAATCAGTGTGCCAGCTGTCATGTTCCTCTCCAGTCTGACAGTTGTTCCATTCCTGTCTTCCAGTCCACTGGCTGTTGTGTTCCGCTCCGGGTTTCCAGAATTACCATAATTTTCTTTTCCTTTATTCATTTAGACATCAGTTGGGCTTCTGTTAATGATATGGTATGAACTTTGACGGGCATGAATTTCAGCCATTCAAAGGTAGCATTCATGTTGTAGTCAATCCCATAAATTTAACCTTAAAAATTAGTCAAAAAAATTAGACTATTACTTGAGTATATGCGGTATCACAGTCCTTTCGCTTACAATGGTCAAAATCTTGGAACTCCACGCCAATGACAGTAATGGTTTGAGAAGGCAGCACACTGCCACCTTGCAATACATTTTGGCCAAGCCTGTGATGCCATTGTGGGATATAGGTGAATTAATGTTATTTCTGCAATTATAAGTTCTGATACAGAGTAAATGAATTCCCATTAGTTTGGGATTATTTCGGACGAGAGCTGACTTAGCAAAAATGAGGAAACATATAATCCGTTAAAGAAAATGGTATGTTAGCATGAGACGTGATTACAGAACAATGGTGGATGTATGGGCAAACAGGAACAACATCTGTTTCCTCACTTGTACAGAGACACAGGAACAAACCCCAATTAAAAGGGCTTAGTGATAAGATGCTGTGAGGGGCAGAGCAGATAATGGTAAGGAAAGGATGGGATGACGTCAAACACCCTTATGGGAGCAGAGATAGACATTTGTCACTGACAAGGCCGGATAAACAGAAGTTGTGGGATCAGTCTTAAGGAAATGAATGACGTAAGCGAAGCAGGGAACAAACAATGGAATAAGGAAAACATATGGGAAAAAACTGTATAAATTGCGAGAGTTTGTTGGGGTTTACTGTGCATTTGTCATTGCCTTACCTGGCAATTAGACATGGCACCCACTTGCAAGTGTACAAATAAACGACTCTGATTCAGATATTTGGTCTCGGACTGAAATTATTAAAGTGAGTGAGCTTTTGTTTCTCACGCCATGATCCTTGATTGATTTAGAAAATACAATATATGTAAAGCTACAAGGAAAGAACAGGAGACTGAGGGTGTTTGATAATTGTTTCAAAGAATTTGCACAGACGCAATGACCTTCCTGTGTACTATATGTTTTTTTTTCCCCACAGTTCTCTACATAACTTTATGGAAATTGTTTTAAAAAAGTAAATACATAAATTCCTGTTCTGTGGGCGAGGAGGGCTTATAATACAAATAAAAGATTGCAAAATATCTTGTTTTCCTTTAAGTGTTGGGGAACTAAGTATTCACAAGGTTTCCGAATTAAGGACGCATGCAGTATAATACTTGAGGACTGGACGATAGTTGTACTGTTCCAGAATGGAGAGAAAAGGAATTGAGAGCTGATTATTTAACACACTGGCAATAACATTTACATATATCCTGTTGAATAACATTCATATTGAGCCAAGTTGTTTGACAGAAGAAGGTTTTAGAACCATTAGTTCTAGGAATGGTGATAACTAGCCACTGTTATAACCATAATGGATCAAAGTTGTCCCTCTATTCGGATGGGCAAGTAATGATTTAGCATTTTGCACCAATTGTGGGCTAGGCAGGTCTCCCTCAACTACCATATCAAGTTTGAGGATTGAACCCTCCTCATCGGTATCATTCCACATCACATTTTGATCATTTAAACAAGTGCACTAGCCAGCTTTACAGGGTCCACTTTAAACATAAGCAGAAAATAGTGCTCAAATTAGCATTGGTCAGGTTGCAGTGCCGCCAAATTTTAAGTGCACATTTAATTATTGTCGTCATGATGAATAATTGTAACCATTAGGGTAGAAGTTCATCTCAAGCACTGATGTAAAATAAGCCTGAGACCAGCCACTTAGACACTGCTCTGGATATTTAATTCCAGTGGTGTTAACTGGTCAGATACTTCATAAATTCAATCTTTTTAGATTTGAACACACTATTAGAACCTGCCTGTGAGTTTCTATGTATCTAAAAACTATTAAAAATCATATCTCAAAGCAGTGTAGTTGGCAGAATATCACAATTTTCTCCTGAGGCTGCCACCAAATTAATGCATGAGAGACAATTCAACCAAATTGAACCCTGAAAGATTGCGTGAAATATAAATATACATGGTTTTAGTTTTAATTGTCAATGCTTAGAATTTCACATTGGATCTGCAAATTCCTCTCAGTGGTTAGCACTGCTGCCTCACAGCGCCAGGGACCTGTGTTTGAATCCAGCCTCGGGTGACCGTCTGGGTGGAGTTTGCACATTCTCCCTGTATTTGCGAGTGTTTCCCCTAGCTGCTCTGATTTTCCCCCACAGACCAAAGATGTGCAAGTTAGATGGCTTGGTCATGCTAAATTACCCATAGTGATGTGCAGGCTGGGTGAATTAGCCATGGGAAATGTAGGGTTACAGAGATAGGATAGAGGTGGGGTGGGTCTGGGCGGGACGCCCTTCAGAGGTTCGGTATGAACTTGATGGACTGAATGGCGTGCTTCTACACTGTAGAGATTCTATGATTCCAACAGCAGAAACTAACACCCCACAAACATGTCTTATAACCCCAGGGGCTTCTTTGGTGCTCTGGCAGTGTCCTGACCTTTGAGGCAGCTGACCTGTGTTCAAGTCCCACCTCCTCTAGAGGTGTGTAATTATATTTCCCAGGTTGATTAGGGGGAAGAACATCTAGTTTATTGACAGTTTGTAATTCTCTGCAAAGGTAATTAAGTTGCATTTCATATGGACTTACAAAGTGTTTGATAAAGGTTCTGAAGTGAGATTAATAAAGTTGAGTGATCAGATCAGATGGAACAAGAGATGTACACTAATGTCATTAAACTTTTGATGGCATGGAACTCTAGGATTGGAAGGTAAAGAAAGACTGAAATAATTCACAGATGCTGAAGCACAAAGTGAAACATCTAAACAAAAGAGTGACAATAAGCAGGGAAGGGTTTTATTAAATAAATGAATCATGAATATGTTAAGATTTGAACTGGAGAGCTATTCTACTGAGTCACCCAGGAAGCAATGAGCTGACTGGTTAATAAATGAAAACAATTTAGCAATTATTATTAAAACACTCTAGTAGAATCTGGTAGGTGGGCACCCAGTCATACTGAGTTCTGCATACATTGGAATAGCACTTTTAGAATATAGCATGGTCAATCTCAAACAAAAGATGCAAATGATGAGAAAGGATGGTGACCATTTCATGTCTTGGAGACTAAAGTCAGAGGAAAGGCTCAAGGAGCTAACATGTTTTGGTGAACAAATGTGATTTTTTAATTACACCCACAGCCAGAGAAAAAAAATCAAACACTCTGTGATTGTTTTCTTCTTTACCAAAAATATGTAACCCTTGATATTGAAATCTCCATGTTCTTTCTTTTGTCCAGTCTCTTTGTCCACTATTTGTCCTACAATAAACAGCATTAAAACGGGTAATTTAACTTTACTTCCAAGCTTTCATTATTTTTAAATAGAATAATTTAAATAAAAACATGCTGCTCTGCACCTTAAAGATGATAAGTCACCAGGACCAGATGAGATGCACTGAAGAGACTGGGTGATGCAAATTAGTAAAGTACTGGCTGCACTCCTCCTGCATTCCAGGGGGTGATGTAGATCACTGGAGAATGGCAAAAATTACACACCTGTTCAAACTAAAATACTCAAAAATACACCCAGCAACAACATGATGGACTTTGGTGATGGGAAAGCTTTCAAAAATGATCATCTTAGAGAAAATTGACAGGACATAACCAAGTTCAAGAAAGCTAGTATAGTCTTGTTAAGGACATATCATGTTTAACTAATTTGAGTTTTCAATAAAGTAACAGATGGTTGATGAAGGACAGATTGGGGCTGTCAACCTTGTAGCTGAGGAGATTGAGAGGAGACATGATTGAGATGTTTAAAATTTTGGGAGGCATACTGAGAGTAGGTAAGAAAACTGTTTCCCCTTAATGGAGGGAACAATGACCAAGGCATAAACTTAAGATAAGAAGTGAAACGTTTAGCAGAGACGTGAGCAAAAACGCTTTCACCTGTAGGGTAGTGGGAATGTGGAACTTACTGCCTGTAAGTGTGGTAAAAGCTGAAACCCTCATAACATTTAAGGCGTATTTAGATGTGCACTTGGGATGCCGAGACTATGGGCCAAGTTCTGGAAAATGGAATTAAAATAGTTAGGTAGTTCCTTTTGACCACTGGGGAATCAATGGGCTGAGGGGCCTATTTTCTCTGTTCTGTAGACCTCTATGGCTCTACCATGTGATGCAAGTGGTGTATGTGGGATCTAAAGCCATTTAATAAAGTGCCACTTAACAGGCTTCTCCCATAAAAGCAAAAGCTTATGAAATAAAAAGGACAGTGACAGCGTGGCCATCTCAGGGAATGGTTGTGAATGTTTGTTCTTCTGAATGGGGTGGGAATGACTAGTAAGGTTCCCTATGGTCTGTATCGGGTCCACTGCTTTTCCTGATCTATTTTACAGCTTAGATTTGTGAGGTGCAAGGTATAATTTCTATAACCCAGATGAAATAAAATTTGGAAGTATTACGATATGTGAAAAGAATAGCCATAACCTTCCATAAGATGTCGGCAAAGGTAATGGGTATGTAGCCAATGAAATTTAACGCAGAGAGGACTCAACTCATCATTATGGTAAGAGGAACAAGAAAAGGCAGTCTTAAATATAATACCAAAGGGGGTGGGGACAAAGGAGCCTAGATGTACATGTGTACAGACATTTAAAGGCAGCAAAGTATCTTGAGAAACTGGTTAATGAAGACATGCAGGATCCTGGGTTTTATAACTGGGGGTGTAGATTATAAAAGGATGGAAACTATGATGAATCTTAACAAAATACAGTTTTGGCCTTGAACAAGTTATTGTGTCATCTCCTTTAGGAAGGATGTGAAGTCATTGCTGGAGGGGTGCAGAAAAAGGATTTATGAGAATGGTTTTTGGGAAGAAATACTTTGCAAAGCATTACAAAGTTGGGGCTGTTTTCATTTGAGAAGAGAATATTGAGGGGAGATTTAATGGTTATGTTCAAAACCATGAGGGGTCTAGACAGGTAAGCAGAAACTGTTTCCATTGGCAGAGGATGCACAGGTTAGATGGATTAGCTGTGCTCAATTGCCCTATAGTGTCCAGAGATGTGCAGGTTAGGTGGACTGGCCATGCAAAATTGCCCTGTAGTGTCCAGGGATGTGTAGGTTATGTAGATTGACCATGATTAATGTAGGTTTATAGAGAGAGAGGGTGGGGCTGGATCTGAGTGGAATATTTTTTGAAGGGTTAGTGTGGACTCGATGGACCAAGTGGCCTTTTTCCACAACGTAGGGATTCTGTGATTCCAGAAGAGGTGAGAAGCAGAAGACACTGATTTAAGCTGATTGGCAAAAGAACCACAGATGACACAGGAAAATCTTTATTATTGTTCAAAAAGAGACATGTTGAAGCTTTTCCTCATCATCAGGACAAAACACAAGAATACCACATTTCAAACAATCACAATAATTTAGACTGTGGAAAGAAAAGTGGACAAAAAGAAAACAAAGAATTGTGGATGCTGGAAATCAGAAACAAGAACAGAACTTGCTGGGGTAACTCAGCAGGCCTGGCAGCGTCTGTGGAGAGAAAGCAGAGTTAACATTTCAAGTTTGGAAAGTCAACCCTCATTAGTTGAGGTGATGCCAAGATGGAAACTAAGGTGAAACTACAGATTCCTCAAACTCCTGGGGAATTGAAGAAAAAAATGCAAACTATTTCCTTCGTTTGAACCAAAAACAGAAGTTGCTGGAAAAGCTCAGCAGGTCAGGATGCACCAGTGGAGAGAAATCAGAGTTAACGTTTCAGGTCCAGTGACTGTTCCTCAAAACAGGAACCTGAAACGTTAACTCTGCTTTCTCTCCACAGATGCTGCCAGACCTGCTGAGCTTTTCCAGAAACTTCTGTTTTTAGTTCTGATTTGGATAAATGTGAGGTTATTCACTTTGGAAGCAAAAACAAGAAGGCAGATTGGCTGTAAAATGGGAGAGGGGAGTGTGCAATGGGACCTGGTGTCCTTGCGCACCACTCGCTGAAGGTTGGTATCCAGGTGCAGCAGGTGGTAAGGAAGGCAAATGGTATAGGAGGAAGTGAGGACTGCAGATGCAGCAGGAAATTAGAATTGACAGTGTGGTGCTAGAAAAGCACAGCCGGTCAGGCAGCATCCAATGAGCAGGAGAATTGACATTTCTGACAAAAACCCTTCATCAGGAAGGAGGTTGGGAGCCTAGAGGCTGGAGAGATAAATGGGAGAGGGGTGGGGCTGTGGGGGAGGGTAGATGAGAGTGCAATTGGTGGATGGAGGTGGGGCTAAAGGTGATAGGTCGGAGGGGACGGTGGAGCAGATAGGTGGGAAGGAAGA
>NC_057730.1:7159626-7199288 GCF_004010195.1 Chiloscyllium plagiosum
TGGGGGGGGGGGGGGGGGGGGGGATGTGTGTGGACCTGATATGGAAGTCGTGGAGAGAATAGTCTTTACAGAAAGCAGGTAGATGTGGGGAGGGAAATATATATCTCTGGTGGAGGAGTCAGTTTGTAGGTGGTGGAAATGGTGGAGGATGATGTGATATATACGGAGGTTGGTGGGGTGGAAGGTGAGGACCGGGGGTGGGGGGAGTGGGTTCTGTCCTTGTTGCGGTTGAAGGGGTGGGATTCGAGGGTGGAGGTACGGGAAGTGTTCAAAGGCATCATCAACCACTTGGGAAGGGAAATTGCAGTCTTTAAAGAAGGAGGCCATCTGGTGTGTTCTGTGGTGGAACTGGTATGGGACCTTCATTGCGAGAGGTTTCGAGTACATGAGTAGGGATGTGTTGTTACATTATACAGACCCCTGGTGAGGCCACACCTCGAATATTGTGCGCAGTTTAAATCTCCTTTTCCTGAGGAAGGATACTCTTGCTCTCGAGGGAGTGCAGTGAAGGATTCCAGGGATGGTGGGACTGACGGAGGAGGAGAGATTGACTGACTGGGTCAGGATTGTTTTCGCTGGAGTTCAGAGGAATGAGGGAGGATCTCATAGAGACTTTAAAAATTCTAACAGGATGACACAGGGTAGATGCAAGGAGGATGTTCCCGGTGGTGGGAACCAGGGATCACTGTCTGATGATTCGGGATGGAGCATTTAGGATGGAGATGAGGAGACATTTCTTCACCCAAAGAGGGATGGACCTGTGGAACTCATTACCACAGGAGGTAGCTGATGCCAAAACATCTAATGTATTGAAGGGACGGCTAGATATAGCACTGGGGGGGAAAGCAGAATTAGACTACTGAGTTGGATGATCAGCCATGATGGTGATGAATGGCCTCCTCCTGCTCCTATCATCAAGGTTTCTATGTTACAGCATCTTTCGGGTTTTCTTTAGTTTGAACAGTGGGTCTCTGAATTGACAAAATGATCTCTCGTTTGAAGCTTGTTAATTTTGTATTAATATGGTGTCAATCTGCATGCATAAGGTCATCTCTAACCAGGCAAGTGCCAAGAATTATATAAACAATTAAATGTGGTTAATCATTAATCTTTTTCTTGAACTAGCGCTCACACTCTTTAGTGAATAGTTGAAATCCTGCGTTCACAAATCTGCTTTACATTCTCCTGTATGTTGCAATCTTGCTTGCAAAGTTCCCTTACATTAATTAACTTGCTGCTTCCCCTCCTCTCTCTAGTTCCTGTTCCGGGTAAACGCACTTCCTTAACGTTAAATTAAACGTGTTTAAAACGTACAGCTGTAGGTTTGTTTCAGCCTGCTATCACGTCGGTAAGCGTCCCGATCAGAAACGGCTTATTAATCATTGAGTTATGTAGGAGTGGGACTGGTGGTGGAGGGAGGGGGTGTTGAATTTCTGCTGTAATGCGCCATTCGTGAGTAGACACGGACCTTATAGTGTCTTAGTCACAGTGTAACTGACACGGAAGTGGAGTGGAGCTGAGCTGTTTTCTTGTACATTTCACTATCGCTTTGGACTGTAGGTAAGATATGGCTTCTCCGCTATAATGGAGCAGTCAGTCTCAGCGAAGCGGCGATGTGAGACATTGGCAGCCAATTTGGAAAGGCTCCTTGTCTTTCGAGGTTGCATTGTTTCTGAGTGGTCGAGGGAGACTGCTTTCGGTTTGAGGTTTTAATTAGCGCCGAGGCGAGGCGGTTCCCTGCATTGAGCGGGGTTTATGTTGTTTCAGACTCCGAACTCGCTCGCAGTGAAATTTCAGACAGAACCACCATTACAGCTCAGCGCCTGGAGCTCATTCGAGACTCGTTAGTAAATTATAGAAGGAATTTGCATCACTTTAGTGTGGACCCAGGCTTGCCCTTCTCAATGTCACTGCAGGCCTGGGTAGGATTGACCTTGTGAGGGGAGAGGATGGTGTCCGAGGTGAACTAGGGGAGCTGTAGGCACTGAGGGATGGGGAGTTAAGATTGAAACAGAGACTGTGACTCCAATCCAGTGTAAACCAGAATGGGAATTTAAATATGAGCATCTACCCTGCTTCATTTCTGCTATTTCTTCACAGCACAGTTCCTGTTGAGTGTTTTTTTAATTGTTTTTAACTAAAACAGTGCTGAATGGCCTTGCTTAACCAGCTGTGTGCAGAGGGAACTTGCCCTTTGCTGGATCAGAATGGATTAGGATATCTGTCTGGTTAGGCCTTGGCTCCTGTGCTTATTTTCAGCTAGCCTGCCCAGAGATCTTTCCCATCTCTGGAGCCCCTCGGTCCAACTCTTCCATACCAATCAGATATCCTAGATTAATCTAATCTCATTTGCCAGCATTTGGCCCATATCCCTCTAAACATTTCCTATTCATATACCCATCCAGATGCCTTTTAAATGTTGAAATTGTACCAGCCTCCTCCACTTCCTCTGGCAGCTTATTCTATACACTCACCACTCTCTGAAAAAGTTGCTCCGTAGGTCCCCTTTAAATCTTTCCCCTCTCACCCTAAACCTCTAAGTTTAAAAATCACACAACATTAGGTCATACTCTGGTGTTGAGTTTTAACTTCGTCTACTCCAGTCCAACACTGGCACCTCCACACCTAAACCTTTAGTTCTGGACTCCCCCACCATTGGGAAAGACCTTGTCTATTCACCCTATCCATGTCCCTCATGATTTTATAAACCTCTATAAGGTCACCCTTCAGCCTCTGACGCTCCAAGGAAATCAGCTCCAGCCTATTCAGCCTCTCCTACCAACCCTGGCAACATCCTTGTAAATGTCGTTTGAACCCTTTCAAGTTTCATAACATCCTCCCTTCAGGAGGGAGACCAGAATTGCATACAGTATTCCAAAAGTGGCCTAATCAATGTCCTGTATAGCTGCAATATTACCTCCCTCTTCAGTGCATCTCATCTGGTCCTGGTGACTTATCATCTTAAGTGCAGAGCAGCATTTTTAAATTTAAATTATTCTATTTAAAAATAATGAAAGCTTGTAAATAAGGTATCCATGTACTTGTAGCAGGAATACTGAGTGAAAGATTTGGAGGTGGATGTAGGCCTGGACTTCCATTTAGTGTTTAAGTCTGAGCTGTTGGGGTTCCTCAGCATACAGTGTTGAGCCTGATCACATTGAGCCACAATTTTAATCAGTTAAATCAAATAAAGTGTTTAATAGTATCCACATTTAAATAGGGTTGAACTTTCTCAAGTTTTGATGTTACTGGGACAGTGATACCCAATGCAGACTGGGTGACTGTTCAGTTAATAAGCATGGTATGAACCTTTGGCCACTGCCCATTTTAATACAGCTCTTCACTCTCCTGCTTTCTATTTAGTTGTGCTGCTGTTCCAGTGAAACATGAAACAAGCTGGAGGAACAGCACCTCCTTTTCCCTTTTGGCTATTTTATAGCCTCTGGATTCACCATTGAGTATAACAACTTCACATGCTGAACATGTTTTCCCCCTCCATTATGATCGCTCCCACCTCCCAAACAACTGGTTTTCTGTTTTTGGCAAAACTGAGCTATATTCTACCATTAACACTCACCCAGCACCTCACTCTCTTCTCTACAACCAATACCATATCAATTGCCTTTTGTTCTATGACACCTGTGAACTCTAATCTCCCTTGTCCTCTAACCTTCCCCTTTCCCCCTCTCATGACTTACCTGTTTGGTCCACTTGCTCTCAAACTTCTTCTCCTAAGATAAAATCCATCACCTTTTTTTGTCTCTCTTTGAGTTCAAAAGGAATGAGACAGATTTGAAACATTAACTCTGTTTCTCTCTCCACAGATGCTGCCAGACCTGCTGAATTTCTCCAGCACTGCATTTTATATTTCAGATTTCCAGCATCTGCAATATTTTCCTTTTGTGTTACTACAATGCAATGTTACTCAAAAGCAGGAGTTTAAGTGGAATTAGATTCAAAGTGTGTTTAATACCCTTTTTTAATTGCAGGGTTCAGATATTATACCAGTGACAGTGAAATTAAGTTTAAAATAAAAAAAAGAATCTGTATGTGCTTTTTTATTTATTTGTGGGAAGTGGACATTGCTGGCTAGGTCAGCATTTATTTTGTATATCTAATTGCACTGGAAAAGGTGGTAATGAACCACCTTCTCGAATCATTGCAGACCTTGGACTATAGTTACACTATTGTTAGGGAGGATGTTCCAGGAAATTGTATCAGTAACACTGAAGGGACAGTGATATAGTTCCAAGAGAGAATACTGTGTAACTTGGAGGAGAAACTGTTCCCTTTGCCTGCTGTCTTTGTTCTTCTAGCTGAATATATTGTGGGTTTAGAAGGGGCTACTGAGTTACTGCAGGTACATCTTGTAGATGGTATACACAGCTACTGCTATGTCATCGGTGAAGGGTGAATGCGGTGCCAGTCAAGCGGGCTGCACTATCCTGGTTGGTGTCAAGCTTCTTGCCCATATTTGGAGCTGCACCCACCCAGGCAGGTGAAGAGTATTCCATCTTATTCCTGATTTTTGCCTTGTAGCAGAATTCCATGCTGTTGTTGCCTCGGTATTGTACATAGTGAGTCCACATCAGTTTCCGGTCAGTGGAAACACATAGGATGTTGATAGTGTGGGATTCAGTGATGATTATTGAAAGTTGTGGTGAGATTCTGTTGGAGATGGTCATTGTTGGCATCTGTATGGCAGGAATGTTAGTTGGTCAGCCGATACCTGGGGATTGTGCAGCACTGGCTGCATAGCGGCATGGACTACTGCAATATCTGAAGAGCCACCAATGCTGCTGAATGTTGTTCAATCATTGGTGAATGTCCCCAGTGCAGATCTTATGACGGAGGGCAGTCATTGATGGTTTAGGTGATGATTTTGTACCTTGGATAATGTCCTGAGGAGATCTTGTAGTATTGTCCTTAGACTGAGATGACTGACCCCAAAGTGACCCTAACCTTTGTCAGGTATGCATTCAAATGGTAGAGGCATTTCGCCTGAGCTCCAGCTTTGCTAGGGTTCCTTGTTGCTCCAGTCAGTCCAGTGTTGACCTGAATTCCAGTCTCTCTTGTCTCATCTCTGGAATTCAGTTCTTTTGTTCATGTTTGGACCAAAGCTGTATTAAGGTCAGGAGCTGAGTGATCCTGGTGGAACATGAACCGAGCAGGTTATTGCTGAGTAAGTGTTGCCTGATAGCACTCAATTAATTCCATTGTTTTACTGATGATTGACCAGTTGACTGAGCACTACACAGTGGATTTATTTAGATTTTTTTAATGGGTAGGAGTAATCATGGGCGATTTTCCACCTTGATGGATAGATGCCTGGGGTAACAACCGATGCTGTGATGGTTACGGTTAAAATCTTGAGCATAACGAAACCCAGTAACAAAGCCTTTTCCAAAAGCATTTTGAAAAGCATTTTCCAAACAAACGGACTTTTGGCTGAGCAAGTGGCTGAAGAGCAGGATGCCAGGGGTTTCATGATCCAAGCTGTTGCACACTGTTAGAAAAAGCCCTGGAAGTTCAATTTGTGTCTCATTCTCTAAAAGACATTGTTTTTATATTTGTGCTTGTTCCTCAGACACGATGGCAGAGGATATCCAGACCAAGTTGAAGAATTACAAGACGGCACCTTTTGATGCCAGGTTTCCCAACCAAAATCAAACCAGGAACTGCTTTCAAAATTACCTAGGTGAGGAATTATTGTGAGAAGAATTCTCCTTTTGACCAGAAGCAGAAAACATGGCTCGTAATTTAGCCTGGAATTGGTTTGTACAGTGTTAAACCCCCTACAATACTTTAAAAATTGGTATTTTCCTTTCAAGGAATGGCAACATTTCTGTGATTATTTTAGTTTTCTCAAATTTGCCACTTTTTGCTGGAAGTAAATGGGATTTAACCTGTTCACAGAAGGTTTCAAACAGATAAATGAAGCTTAATTCCAATGCCGGCAAGATACTGAAATGTACAGAATCTAATTAAAATGCAGTTGCGAAAGTGGTAATCCTACTTGGCATTTATGTAAAGTGTTTCCTCAAAAAGGTCTGGCTGCTGGCTCGGGTCTACCTCAGTCTTGAGAATTACAGTTCTTTTTCTTTTTTCAGCAAGGGCACTCACAAGCAGCTTCCAACACTTTTTTTTTCAGGCAGAATTGACAGTAATTTATACCATGGAGAAAGTGAGGACTGCAGATGGTGGAGATCAGAGTCGAGAGTGTGTGGTGCTGGAAAAGCACAGCAAGTCAGGCAGCATCCGAGGAGCAGGAGAATTGACGTTTTGGGTAGGAGCCCTTCATCAGGAATGCCCAAAGTGTTGATTCTCCTGCTCCTCGGATGCTGCATGACCACCTGTGCTTTCCCAGCACCACACACTCAACAGTAATTTATACCAAGCATTGTAACAGAATATCGAGCTAATTTTTGTTTAACTGTGATCAGTAGGTTTTGGTTTCATTTGACTGGTGTTGGAGAATGGAACTATTTTCTCCTGTATCAGAAATGACCGCCCTTGTGGTGCATTTGTAATGGCCTGGATGTAAATCAATTTCTGGAGTCAGCGCTGACTTGGAATAAAATGCAAGTTCATAAATCATTGAATCCCTCCACCATGGAAGCAGGGCATTAGGCCCATAGAGTCCACAGTGACCCTCTGAAGAGCATCCAATGCAGACCCACTCTATTCTCCATAACCCTGCATTCCATGAATGATCCACCTAGCCTGGACACGACGGGCAATCTAGCATGGCCAACCCACCTAAGTCTCGCAGACACGAGGAGAATGTACAAGCTCCACAAAGACTGATGCCCGAGGCTAGAATCGAACCAATGTACCTGGTGCTATGAGGCAATAGTGCTAACCACTGCGCCTCCGTCCTGGTCAGTTAGTGCCGAACAGTGAGGTTTTCTAAATGACTTTAAGAAGGCGTTTCAGTTTGCTGCATCCATTATGATGTCAAACCTTGGTTGTAAAGTGTTTCCTCAAGAAGGTCTGGCTGCTGGCTCGGGTCTATCTCAGTCTTGAATTACAGTTCTTTTTCTTTTTTCAGCAAGGGCACCCACAGCAATTAATGCCATAAAATATCACAAGGTGCTTCATAGGACTTTGAAAAAAAAACAAAATTTGAAATTGTCCCACTATTGGACTTTTGGCTGGTGATTAAAAGATTGATCAGAGAGGTGGAGATTGAAGAAAATGAGGTGATGAAATTTAGGGAAGGCATTCCACAGCACAGTTGTCACTGGTGGAGTGAGCAACTAAAACAGAGCGATACATGGCTAGAAGTGAAGGAATTATTTCTGAGGGTTGTGTGCTGGAGATTAGTGATAGGGAGGGATGGGAATTAAGAAAAGGACCAGAACTTTCAATTTGGAGCATTGCTTAACTGAGCCAGAATAGGTCACAGGAGCAATAGGTGAATAGGACTTTGTTGAGGTCAGGATATGGGAGGCAGGGTTTTGGGTGAGCTGAAGTTTATGAAAGTGGAATATGGGGCATGCACTAAGATTGATAAGGAACTGAGCTGCACCAATACCTCATCAATAGTTCTAGTTATTCGGGGAAGAAGCAATGGCTTAGTGATATTTTTGCTAAACTATCAGTCCAAAAACTCAATGTTCTGGGGATCTGGATTCAAATTCATGGCAGATGGTGGGATTTGAATTCAGTAAAATCTGGAATGGAGTCTAATGAAATCCATTACCAATTGTTGGAAAAACCCATCTGGTTCATTAATGTCTTTTAGAGAAAGAAACTGCCATCCTTACTCCAGAGCCACAGTAATGTGGTTGACTCTCTGGGTAATTAGGGTTGGGCAATAAATGCTGGCCTAGCCAGAGGTCCACATCAGTGAGTGAATATATAAAATTTGCCAGAGGACTGGTCTAAGCCTAGTTTAGGTGGAGTCAAGTAGAACAACTGCAGCCCAGTAAAGGTGCCAGTAATTCATTGATATGACAGTGTGGCTTCGAATCAATGAGCACTCTCCTGAATATTTAATCATCTAAATTGTTCATTGCTATTGCACTCCTGTACATCCTAGAGATGGGCCTGAAATCGGTTAACCCCCAATTGTGCTAATAATGAATCATCAGCTTTATACTGCAGTGATTTTCTCTTTTGTTTGAGTGCAGTATATTTGTGGATGGTATTATAATACTGTCCTCCTTGTGATTGTCTTACAGACTACCATCGTTGTACTAAAGCACTGACTGCAAAAGGAGCTGATACTTCTCTATGTGAGTGGTATAACAGGGTCGCGAAATCACTCTGCCCAATCTCCTGGGTATGTAATGGCACAATGTATAATACTAAAGTGTTTTTAACAATAGGTCGTGCTTCTTAAAGTCAAATGTTGATCATCTAAGCTATTTATTTTGGAAGTCTGAACTAACATTGGTTTTGTATTGTAGTTAATGTAACAAAAGGAAAACAATGTTGCATTGCATTTTATATTAGGAGAAAGTGAGGACTGCAGATGCTGGAGATCAGAGCTGAAAAATGTGTTGCTGGAAAAGCGCAGCAGGTCAGGCAGCATCCAAGGAGCAGGAGAATCGACGTTTCGGGCATAAGCCCTTCTTCAGCAACACATTTTTCAGCTCTTGCATTTTATATTTTGTTGTTATATAAGCAAATGAACTGCAATAATCATTCAGGTAGTTCAACACCTGAAATTCTGCTGATTGTATCATCGTATAACTATATATTTATTTTCCATCTTTTAGATAAACAAATGGAATGACCAGTTGGCTGAAGGCACGTTCCCTGGAAAAATCTAAGGTGTGAATGCAACCTGATTGATTGAAACACTTACAATGTTTCCAAAGCTTCCAGCCTTCACCAAAATAAATACTGAATATTAAACTGGTTACTTTCTTACCTTTTTTGTCCTTCTTATTTTGTGTAAGTCAGGGGTACATGTAGAGTAATGGGGAGGGGAAGGGTCTGTGGGGGGGGGAGCTGTGGCATGGCATGGTGTTACTCTTTGGAGGGTTGGTGTGGACTTGGGTCAAAAAGGCCTGTTTCCACACTGTAGAGATCCTATGTTGTGTGATTCTAATAACATAGGATGCAATAATTCCACATTCTGGGGCTGGGGGAGGTTTCACATGAATGGAAATAATCATGAAAGAATTGCTCTGTATTAGTTTGCAAACCTCTAGACAAATTTCATCATCTTTCCTAACTGCACTGACTGGCCAGAAATCCCAGGGCAGTCCCATTGTCACCGTTTCTGCTGAATCTTACCAGAGCTCCCATCGATTCAGGAATGCTGGCCAAACAAGGGATTAGCTGCTTGATCATACCCAGCAGGATGACTGAGGGAAGGCAGAGGCTGCAGAAGCTAGAGCAGAGGCAGGTATCTCTTGCATAATATCTTATTGGTGGGAAGAGGTTCTCTTGAGGGTGACCTCCTGACCCCAATTCTAGGCACTTAGCTTCTTGAGGTGGTGGTGGTGGTGGGGGATGCAAATATGGTATATGTGTACCCTGTCACTTGTAGGATATCAGAGCAAGTGGGATGAAGCCTTTTAAAGGTAACCATTTAACAGTTATCATTAAAGTAGAAGGTTGAAAGGCAATCTGATAAAAGTTTATAAAATAATGAGAGGTATAAAGAGACTTAATGGTGGTTGTCTCCTCCCCCAGGATGGGGGATTTCAGGACTGGGGAGTATGTTTTTAAGTTGAGAGGAGAAAGACTATATTTTTAAAAAAAAGACACTAGGAGTAGTGTTTGTTTTACAGAGAGTGTGGTTTGCCCGTGGAATGAACTTCCTGAGAAAGTGGTGGACGTGGGTACACTTACAATGTTTAAAAGACATTTTGGGTTGATATGTGAACAGGAGAGGTTTGGAGGGATGTGGGCCAGGAGCAGCAGGTGAGACTAGTTTGGGATTCTGGTTGGGCCAAAGAATCTGTTTCCATGCTGTAGGACTATGACTTCAGGCCAATAAGGCTGTCTACAACCATTCTTACCAACAGCTGTGGATCCACATGCTTCCGTGGAGGAATTAAACTCCATACTAGTTTTGCTTATGGTCCTACAGAGATACATAGCACATCTGCAGTTTCCGTATAGTGATCTTGCTAAATGAGTACATTGAAAGCAAGGAAAGTAAATGGTGGGGTTGCAGTTGTGAGAACCTCTCACTGATCGAGAGGTTGGAACATTGCAATTTTACTCAGGCCCATTGATAAAATACTGTCAGTGGGTATTGGGAAATAAATCATCTCTGCAGGAATTTCTCTGGGTAGTGTCCGAGGCCCAACCATCTTCAACTGCTTCCTCAATCCCTTTTCCCTCCATCACAAGGTCAGAAATTTGCTGATGATTGTACAACATTCAGCACCATCTGTGACTCTAATACTGAAGCAGTCCAAGTTCAAATGGAGCAAGATCTGGACAATATACAGGTTTTGGCATGTTAATTGGTAATGCATATTTGCATCACAAGGGTCAGGCAACGACCAACTCAATGAGAGAAAGTAAACATTTTCCCAATGCGTTACCATCACTGCATGTCCCACTAACAATATCCTGGTAGTCATCATTGATCAGAAACCGAATTGGACCAGCCATATAAAATACTGTGGTTACAAAACAGGTCACGTACTAGGAATTGTGACTCCCAAAGTCTGTCCATTATCCAAGAGGCACAGCTCAAGATACAAGGGAATTTCTCTGCTTGACTGGCACTCCAATCACCACTTTCAACATTCACTCCCTTTATCACTAACTCTCGGTGGCAACACAGTGCAATCTACAAGCAACATTGCAACAGCTCACCAAGAATACTACCTTTCAAACCTATGACCTGTATCACCTAGAAAGACAGGGGTAGCAAATACATGGGAACACCATGACCTACAAGTTCCCTGTCAAGGCTCTCACCAGTGGACTTGTTGGGCCAAAGGGCCTGTTTCCACACGGGAAAGTAATCTAATCTAATCTAAACTCTTTACCTAAGAGCATTGTGGATGCTCCTATACCCCATGGACTGTGGCAGTTCATGGCAGCTCACCACCACCTTCACAAGGAGCATTAGAAATGAACAATCAGCAATACCCACATCTTGTCAAAGAATATATTAAATCTAGAGTGTAGTGCTGGGAAAGCATAGCAAGTCAGGCAGCATCCAAGGAGCAGGAGAATCGACGTTTCGGGCAAAAGCCTTTCATCAGGGGGAATGAGGCTTGTGGGTTGGGGCTGAGATAAATGGGAGGGGGTTGGGGTTAGGGGAAGGTAGCTGGGAAAGTGATAGGTGGATGAAGGTGAGGGAGAAGGTGATAGGTCAGAGGGGGCAGTGATGGCAAACCTTAATAGGAGTGCTATCAATTTCATGAATACAGAGGTAAGCTCAGCCTTATAACTTGGGTTTATATGGATTAGGAACGAGTAGACTATAGAACACCTCATGCACGGTCCTCCATTGAATGGCTGTTCATTAGCTTCAACTCAATTCTTCTGCCAAACCCTAATATATTTTGACTCCCTGAGACAAAAGAAACTCTCAGCTTTAAATAGATTCCACGATGGGGCATCCACAGCTTTCTGAGGTAGAGAATTCCAAAGATTCACAACCTTTAACTAAAGAAATGTATCCCTATCGGAGACTGTGCCCCATGTTCTAGATTTCCCAGTCAGGTGGAACAACTCCTCTGTGTCTGCCCTGTCAATCCCCTTCACAAACGGGCTCTTGTTACCTGTTGTCTGTGATATAGAAGGTCATGAATGAGCTTAAACCTGAGTGCAGACACTTAACACATATTTCTCATGACATTACAGTGCTGTCCTGACAGAATGTTGTCCTCTTGGAAGTGCTGTTTTTCGGATGAGATAGTTCAACTTTGCCCTACTCATTGGGTTGGAAGAGTCTGGTAAAAGATTTCAAAATCTTGGAAAAAATACTGTAAATATCTGAGTTCATGTTCAAGCCAAAACTCCACTGATCTTAAACACCATCTCCTCTGCAGTTGAGTGTTTTGAACTGGCTGGAAGGACATCTGTCATTCTTTGCCTCTCAGTGAAGTTCTCTCAGACATGTGCAAACACTAGGGCAAAATATACTTCTAAAACACTGCAATGGGTTTTCTCCAGTGTCACACACGTAGTGTTCAAGGAATTCCAGGTCAATCCTGGAGTTTGGCTAATCCTATTCTGGAGGTGCAGATGCATTGCACCCATTGTTATTGACCTGAACTTAAAGTTAAAAACAAAAACAAACACTTACAGATACGCCGAATAGACTTAAGGTTTTTCATGTGATACTAGACTCCCTCCAACTCGCCTCCCAGCTCAGATCAGAGCTAGTGATTCCAGAACTTCACTTCAGTTCCCTGACTCAGAAAGAATGTTTTGCAGAGGAACTGTTTGAATAGTGTTTGTGGAACACAATACAACTCATAATATCTGTTTTCTTCTTAACAGTTTCGTAACACAGTCTTATAACACAGGGAGGGTGATATCATGTGCGGCTGCTAGCCAGGGTAGACAATCTACTCAAAGTTTAAAACGTGTGATACTTTCCTCCCTTAAATTATCTTTGTAAAACTTTTCATTCACTTCAGCTCTTCTCAAGCTAAAAACAACATAAAGCTGTTGAGAAAACAGTAGCAAACCTACTTCTGGAAGAATCACACTGACAGTTTTATTGGAATTTATCCAGTACCTTTCATGACCTCAGTGCACCTGAAAAGGTTTTTACGACAAACTAATTATAAACCTTTTGTAATGTAAGAAATACTTACATAGTTATCACCGACTGAAATCCACACACATCTCCAACCTGTCAGGATGAGAACTGAATTCACCAGATTTTTTAATTTGAAACAATAAATGTTGCATATGGTATATTTTTGCTATCATCAAGGGCCTTATTGTACAGCTATGTTTTAAGAAAAGCTATTAAAATTACAAGCAGGTTTTTTGGAAGGACTATTTTTGCACTAGTGTGCCGAAACAGCGAAGTACATGATTGAGAAGGAGGAGAGGCAATGAGTAGACTAAGAGATACTTTAAATATAGAAATATTTCATTAAATAATTCCTAATAAATCAAATTCAATAGATATATTTAGCATTTTACCAACCTTCTTCCTTCACAAAAGAATGCTCAAGTTTCTTCCCCAAACATTTCCTCTGTCACTTTGCAATATAACCCTGTACACAGTAAATTCAATATGGGGAAGAGTATATTTTGTTTGTTGCACTAACGTCAGAAACGTGGAGCAGAAAGTTGGGTCAATTGACATCTGGGATGCTATGAATGCATGCAGGGCTCTGAAATTTCACCTGTGATGTGTGCATAGTCTGTGGTGTAAATTGTGCTGGGTCTCCTATTGGTGACAGCTTCCGTGCAGTCAGAGTGAACACCTGCCGGAAGAAGGCAAAGTGTGACATCAGTGAGCATGCAGCAGTGATTTGATGCTGGTGTTGCTATTTTGGAACCTTTCAGAATTTTAGAATTCCAGTTAATACTCTCACTTAACCTCTGAATATCTGAGCAAAGGTTCAGTTGTCTGATACTACCCCTGCAAGAGTTATTTCAAACTACTTACAGGTTGTTTGTTGTTATTTTCCAATGTTTTTGCTACAATTTTACACATAATTGTTGTTTCATCCAGGCAATTTGGTTATGACAGAAAGGTTCACATTAGGAACACATTACACACATGAGGAACTCTACTGAGAATAATGCAACATGTGAATGTAATTCTCATAAATGTACCTTTTTCAAATAATGGATTCATAATTAGTTTGCTGCATTAAAATTGTTAAGTTATGGAGGAAAATAGATTTCATTATAATATATATTTGTTGCTTAGAAGTTGATATTCATTTAAACCAGAACATTAAAGCTACTTAAATTGCTCTTTATATTTGAAAATGTTTTTTTTTAATAAGTATTGTCATTCTTTACATATCACATACATATGTACAATTATTACATGGAAAACATTAAAAAGAATAAAGTCTGATATGTGTCCAAGTACAAGACTGTATGGGTATGTTATATATTTCTTCAATGCTACAAAAATTGTCACAGAGTTCGTGAGACATCAGCACTGGTTTTGTGCAATGCACTTAATCACGTTTTGAAGTTAGATTGTATTTGGATTTTGCAATAGTTGCGTTTCCAAGTGAGGCATTACTAAGAGTTCTCAATGTGAGAAGAAGCCATTTTGACTCAGCACAGCTGATGAATATACATAGTTGTATGTTGCTTTTTCATTACTCCACGGAATTGCTGGAAGGATAGAGTCATCAGATTACTTGATAAATAAATTTTTCAGTAGAATATTAGCAGTCAGTGGCTTAAAGGTTATTTAGTGCTCCTTGAGTTTAAAAAGAAATTACTTATTGAAGTAGTGATAATTTGTTTGGATTGATACTGATTATATTCTCATTACAGGAATACAGTTTACCAAAACAGGCACTGGAACTAACAAGTTCACAAACCTCTTGGAACAGAGTATGCATAATAAACAAACTACAGAATTTCTTAACAAAAATATTCAGCATAGGACTTGCTTGAGTACAGCATGTTGCAAGTGATTGAATATTTGTTTAAACATAACTGTCATGGATTTTATCAAATTGGAGGGCAATTTACTTGACAGAGGCATAGACAGATGCATTTAATCTTGACTACATTTCGAAACATTGATTTTTGTCAAATTACAACCAAGTTAAAAAGATGGGACTAATAATTACTTGCTATTTTGTTAAAATTCAATTTTGCAAGGACACAGTTTAATGGCAACAATGTGCAAATAGACACAAATGTTTGGTAAGACAGGCACACCAAAGTGAGATAGGGTTGGGGAGGGTGCATATATTACTCTTATTAGCTCATTCTGCCACTTCAATTTCTTTCCAGCGGATATTGTGCAGACAGCTCTTGTGAATACAGTAAACAAGGTTCACTGGGTACTTGACTCGAAGGTGCTGAAATATAATTGCAGGTGACCCAGCACTTTCTTTGCCTCTGTTAACAGACTAAACAGCCAAGAAAACGCAAAGGAGAAAATAATTAAATGTATGGGTATTTAAACCAATGTCAGATAAATAGTGTTTAAGTTTGGTTAATCTGTAGTTGCTTTGAAGACAAATTCCTGTCCGCTTTTGTAAAAAGAAAGCAAAACTATGTTTCAAACATAGACAGCACAATCCAAACCAAAAGCAATAATTTGCAGATAATTCACCATGATGAGATCTTTATAAAAACCTTCTTCTCCCAAATGATCCTCTGTCAGTCATACATGTCTTTGGACGTAGAGCTAAAAGAAAACCAAAGATGGAATCTATTGGTAAACGGAGTTTACAAAGAGTAATTGTTAAATTAACATTAACAAAAAGGAAGCTTAAAATCAACTGCTTCCTTGCAATGTTTTTTTAATAGAGACTGAAAGTATTTCTTTAAATAAAACCCCCAGTAAATGCCATTGCGTAAAATGTACAGCACGGAGAAACAATTCAGCCTAACCGGTCTGTCTGTTTACCCCCCAATTCTGCAAATCATCCAAATTACACTAACACATGTCTCTTGATTGCATTTTCCCTCATCTACCTATCAAATTCTAATCTCAAACAACTAAACAGATTCTGCCTAGACCAGTAAGTGAATTCTACAGCTTAATAATTGTATGCAAAATGAGCTTTATATGCTCTGCTCCAGACCCTTTAACTTCTTGAACCATCTTCTATCGAGGCTGCTCTGTCGATTCACAGTTGTAAACACTTCCACCTTGACTGTATACTGCATTTTCTGTTATCCAGAGCTCCCTGATTGGATCTGATTAACAGCCACAATCAGGGAACTCATATTTTATGAGGTCCACCCAGCTGACCTTGTTACAATCACTACAGTCACCTCTTCAAAAATCTCAATCAAGCTGGTGAGACACAATTTCTCACACAGAAAGCCATGTTGACTATCCCTAATTAGTCCTTGCCTTTACAAATGCACACAAATCCCGACCCTCAGATTCCCCTCCATCAACTTACTGACCACTGATGTAAGGCTCAAAAGGCTCACCAGTCTATAGTTCTCGGTTTTTCCTTAAAGCCTTTCTTAAATAATGCTACCACATTAATCAATATCCAGTGTCCTGGCACATCATCTGTGGCTGTCAATGATACAAGTATCTAATCAAGGGGCTCAACAATCACTTCTCTAGCTTAATATTTCTTCATGTGATATCAGCCTCATGACGAAGGCCAGCATTGTTGCAGGTCCTCACTGCCTTTGAGACGTTGGTGAGCCACAGTCCGCTTTTGGTGCAAATTTATCCCAACTGCAAGGGAGGGGAGCCTGCAGTTGGTGGTGTTCCCATGTATCTGCTGCTCGTGTGTTACAGATGGTAGAGGTCACAGGTTTGGAAGGTGATCTTAGAGGAGCCTGGGTGAGTTGCTGCAGTGTACGCTGTAAAAAGTATACTATTTGCGACTTTTGAGAAGATTTATAGCTCAGGTTGAGGTTGAGGTTGTAAGTTTACTCATTGAGTTCTCAGATGTTTCGTCACCATGCTAGGTAACATCATCAGCGAGTCTCCGTTGAAGCGCTGGTGTTCTGTCCAGCTTTCTATTTATGTGTCTGTTAAGGTGAATGATATCATTTCCGGTCCTTTTTCTCAGAGGTTGGTAAATGGGATCCAAATCAAGACACATAAATAGCAAGTGGGACAGAACACCAGTGCTTCAACGGAGACTCACTGATGATGTTACCTAGCATGGTGATGAAACATCTGAGAACAAGTCTATCAGCTCAGTTAGCAAACTTACAATTAGTATATACTATTGCCACTTATGTCAGTGGTACAGCAAGTGAATGCTTGAAGGTGATGGATGGGGTGATGGTCAATTGGACTGTATTCCATTACACCCCTGACTTGTAACGCAGATTGAATGCAGACCAGGGGGAATCAGGAGGCATGCTACCTGGGGCAGAATTCCCATCCTCTGATCTGCTCTCACAGTATAGTATTTATCTGACTAGTCCAGATAAACGTTCGGGAGAAGTCAAAATACAAACGAAAACTGACATTATTTCACACAATGTCCTTGAGGAAAAGCACGTAGAGAATGTTTGGTGGATTGTAAAAGATACATCTTTTGGAAAGTGCAGAAGACAAGCGAATTGCAAATGATCCTCTAGCCGCATTTTTATAGATCAGATAGAACAAGAATCTGATGAATACAGTACACTTTAATGTCTGTGACCTCTGGTTATCGACGATGTGGAGGAGCCAGTGTTGGACTGGGATGGACAAAGTTAAAAATCACACAACACCAGGTTATAGTCCAACAGGTTTATAAGGAAGCGCTAGATCCTTCATCAGGTGGTTGTGGAGTATAAGATCATAAGACACAGAATTAATAGCAAAAGATTACAGTGTCACACATATCACAATCTTGTATAATATATCTCTGTAATCTTTTGTTCTAAATTATGTGTCTTATGATCTTATACTCCACAACCACCTGATGAAGGAGCAGCGCTCCGAAAGCTAGTACTTCCAAATAAACCTGTTGGACTACAACCTGGTGTTGTGTGATTTTTAACTTGTTTATCGACCAGTCATACCACTGGGAAGAGTTTCTCCTTATTTACTCCAGTTAAATGATTTGTGATTGTAAACATCTCACTCAAATTTCATCATCTTAGTTCTAAGAAAAATAAATTCAGGTTCATTCAATCCATGACTATAATCTTTATCCTAGGAGCCAGAGTAAACATCTCATCTGTACCTTCACCAAAGTCTTCATACTGAGTGTTGCCCAGATCTTTTTATTGTTGAGCACAAAAGCAGTCAATGACGAAATCCAGAGCAATTTTTTGGCAAAGAATGCTGATACTATACACAATAAACTTAGTGATAATTATAATAGACAAAAATAACACTAGTAGAATTACAACTCAGTGGTGAAATGTATGCTTTCTGATTATAGTTTTCTACTGTCAGCAGAGGTGTTATTCTCTATAATATATACTTACTATATTTAACTCAACATTTCAACAGTATGTGGAAGGGCCAATTTAAATCTAACAATGGGGCAGGCCAAATTGCATGTTTAAACACTGTAATCTGATATAGGAAATATAAATCTCTTTGGTGATAGAAAAGTTTTGTTCTCAATGATTACCTTCAGCACACAAACACAAATCTCAAGAAATTAACAATAAAATAGCACATTTAAATACCTGACAACCCAAAACTAGATTAGCCAGATGGACCAAACTGATCATTTTGAGACTCTGCATTTTATGACATTTCTAAATATCACCAAGTCCAAATAAAACACAGACCAACAGGAAAGAATAGGTTAATGGAAATAAACTAAAACTGGGTACCACTGGTAGAAAATTAATTTCACCCTTTGGATTACTTGCAGTGTGAGTTTCAATAATGATCTCTGAAATAAAATGATGGAACAATTGCTCAAATCTTTTGTTGCTTCCTTCCACTCATTGGACATGAAATATAAGTGAGATATTTTTCAGTATTAATTTTATTATAACCATGTACACCAAAAACCAGTACCACTATTCATAAAAAAAAGCATTTTTAAAAAATATACGTCTTCATCAGCGAGATGGGAGCATCACTGCCATTTATTGCCCAGAGGGCAGTAAGGGGCCGACCACATTGCTGAGAGTCTGGGGTCATGTTTAGACCAGTAAACTGGGTAAGGGTAGTAGATTTCCTTCCCTAGTGAACCAGATGGGTTCTTACAGCATGTTCACTCGCGGTCTATTTCAGATATTTTAAAAATTCAATTCAAAATTCACTGTCTGCCATGGTGGGACTGGAACCCACACCCCTGAACATTAGGCTGGGGTTCTCGATTGAACGTCCAATGAAATTACCACTATACCACTGCCTCCCTGCATGTTGTCTACATTGTAATTCTTCTCCCCACTTTGACATTTTGTTGGAAACAAGTGGCCAGAGTACATGTGCATGTTACATAAGCTATCATCGAATCCAGCTGTCTAACCCAACTATGCCTCACCGGCAAACTCTAATCACCTTCTTCAGTCTGTACCTCTTGATAAGCACCTACTAACTCTCAACGTTGAATTACCTGTTTCTGTCAAAGGACAGCGCAGAACCCAACCCATTGTCAATTTTTATAGCTCTATCTGCCGCATTTTGATAAGATGTGTCAGAGCTTCTCAGTGTGAGTTAATCAGAGTATGGGTGAATGTGGGTGTTTAAGTGGCAAGGGAAGAGGGTGAAAGCTGGGTAGAGTTAAAGCTGCAAAAGCCTGGCAGGGTGGTACCTGATATCAACTGGCGGCTGTGGTTTCGGAAGAGGTACGGGGATTGGAGGGTTGGGAGGGCAGTGTCAGCAGGAAGACAAAGGTAGAGTTGGGAGGGTGTCAGTTGTATCATCAACTAGGAGTTAGATCTGACAGGAGGAGAGGTTACATCACACCTTTTAAATTCTCTACCCCTATTTGAGTGTAAATACAATCCTTGCAGTGTGGAAGCAGGCCATTTGGCCAAAGAGCATCCCACCCAGACCCACCATCTCAGACCTACGTCCCTACTGTATTCCTCTGTAACACTGCACTGTCCATGGCTAATCCAGGAGAAAGCGAGGACTGAGGATGCTGGAGATCACAGTCGAAAAGTGGTGCTGGAAATGCTCAGCAGGTCAGGCAGTATCCGAGGAGCAAGAGAATCGACATTTTGGGCATACGTTCTTCATCAGGCTTATGCCTGAAAATGCGATTCTCCTGCTCCTCAGCTGCTGCCTGCTGTGCTTTTACAGTGCCACACTTTTCGACCATGGCTAATCCACTCAACCTACTCATCCCTGGACTCTTTGGACAGTAAGAGGAAACTGGAGTACCAGGAGTAAACTCACGCAGACACAGGGAGAATGTGCAGGCTCCACACGACAACCAAGAAATTGAACCCAGCTCCCTGGCACTGTGAGGTAGCATTACTAACCACTGAGCCATCACACCTCTCTGTTGAGGCCGAGAATGATTTATGATCTCAGGGAATCAAGGTACAGAGGGGAAAATGCAGCTGGAGGTGAAGATCAGTCATGAACGCATTGGGTGTTAATACAGGCTCAAGGGCTTGTTTGGTTCACTGCTGTCCCTGTTTCTTATGTATTCTCCAAACTCCAGTGAGAACTGGAGAACTGTGTGCACTGGATAACTTTAAGGTTCCCAAAAGCTATACAAACCAAGTTATAACTCAGGAACTATCACTGATGTTATGATGCCAGCTGATAACAACATTGGACAAGTCAAATCCCAGAGTGAAACCTGGCTTGATAGTTTATATGTTTAATTTTTGTGGTTAGTTGCTACCATGGTTAGTTACTGAATATATTCACACAAAGCTGTCAATGTGATTTTTTCTGAAATAATCATGCTTATTACACAAAAGGAAACCAAACACAAATGTAGAAAGGTTTACAGAAATTATACTTTAACCTTTGCAGATACTAGATCCACTGAAACATGACTCTGATTTTAACTCCTCAATGTCTTATCTGGCTCTTTTTAGTTTTGTTGCCCTAAGCCTCTTTTTAGTTCTGCAGGTTTGAACACCTATCCCACGCACAGCTTGAAGACTTGGCAAACCCTCACTATCTGGATATTCTACAAATTAAATTCTCCCAGTCTGGAGATTTCCACACAATGAACAGATTTACCTTCTGCTGAATATAAACTAATCTCTGAACTAGGCTCAAACCACGAATGGTTGCTGGTCTTTTTTTCCCCCGTATGTCATACAAGTTCCATTTTGTATAGACAATCAATTAAGCTCCAGGGGGACGTCATAGCCTAGAGGTATTGTCATTAGACTAATAATCCAGAGATCCAGGCAATGTTTTTGGGACCTGGATTTGAATTCCATCACATCAGATGGACGCACTGCCCCACCCTGCTCAGCTGATGTATCAGTATCATGTTGAACACGCTGAGTGTGAAAACAGCTTAGAATATATTCTGGGTGGGAACTTCAATGTCCACCACCAACAGTGGCTCAGCAGCTGCACTACTGACTGAGCTGGTTGAATCCTAAAGGACATAGCTAGCAGACTGGTCTGTGGTAGGTGATGGAAGCCAAGAGGGGAAAACATACTTGACTTCAATCTTACCAACCTTTCAGATTCAAATGCACCTGTCCATGACAGTATTGATTAGAATGACTTCCACACAGTTCTTGTGAAGATGAAGTCCCATATCTCATTGAGAATATGCTCCATTGTGTTGTGCAGCACAATCACTGTGCTAAATGGGATAGACTTCAAACAGCTCCAGCAACTCAAGAATGGATGTCCATAAAGTGCTATAGGTCATTAGCAAGCAGCAGAATTGTACTCTAACACACTTGTAACCTTATGATAAGGTGTATCCTTCACTCTACCACTACCATCAAGATGGGGGAATCAACCCTGTTGTAATGTAGAGTGCAGGAGACATTCCCAGGAGCAGCACCAGAACCAAAACCGATGGATCAGATCTAAGCTCTGCAGTCCTGCCACATCCAGTCGTGCATGGTGGAAGACAATTAAACAACTCACTGGAGGAGAGAGCTTCACAAATCTCCCCATCAGTGCAAAAGGCCAAACCAATTGCAGCTTGAAGTATTAAGTGGATAACCCATGTCAGTCTCCACCAGAGGTCACCAGCATTATACATATCAGTCTTCAGCCAATTCAATTTTCTCCATTTGATATCAACAAAAGCTGGCTACTATAAAAGCTATGGGTCCTAACAATATTCAGGAAATAGAAATGAAGTGCTTCAGAATAGCCACAACATAGCCAACATGGAAAATTGCCCAGGTTTTTCCTAACAGTACAAATCCAAACTAGCCAATTATTGTCCCATCAGTCTACTTATGATCATCAGTCAAAAGTACTATCAAACATTAATAACAGAGCTGACTTTCAGAGATGAGATGGGAATGACTGCCCTTGACACTTAGGCTGCATTTGTGAGAGTATGGCATTAAGGAGTCAGAGCAAAACTGGACTCAATGCAAATCTGGGGAAAACTATCTGCTGGCTAGTCATACTTGACACATGAGAAGATGGTTGTGAATTGTGGAAGTCAGTCATCTAAATCTGACATCGCTGCAGGAGATACTCGTGGTAGTGTCGTAGGCCCATCTATCTTCAGCGGCTTCAGTGATCACCTTCCCTCCAACATAAGGTCAGAAGTGGGGATGTTTGCTGATGATTGCACAATGTTTAGCACCATTTGTGACTCCTCAGATACCGAAGCAGTCCAGGACTAAATGCAGTAAGACCTGAACAAAATCCAGGTTTGGGATGACATATGATATTGTCAAGACACACAAATGCCCAGGCAATGACCATCTATAACTAGAGACAATCGAGTCATCACCCCTTGACATTCAAGTGGCATTAACACTGTTGAATCCCCAATTATCAGCATCTTGGGGGTTACCATTAGCCAGAAACTGAACTGAATTAACCGTGTAGATACAAGAGCAAGTCAGAGTCCAGGAATCCTGCAGTGAGTAACTCACCTCCTGATTCTGCAAAGTCTGTTCACCATCTACTAGGCATAAAGGAGAGTGATTGAATACTCTCCACTCTCCAACAACACTCAAAATCCAAATCAATTTCCAGGATAAAGTGGGCCACTTGATTGGCCCAAGTTCCCTTCAGGCCTCTCACCGCTTTGACTGGCAAACATAAATGCTGCCTACATCAAATGGACTACAGTGGTTCAAATTAGCTTATCTCTACCACCCTCTTAAGGGCAACTGGGGATAGGCAATAAATGTTGGCCCAGCCACTAAATCACACATCCCATGATAAAACTAGAAATCCTGCAGGCTGAAATCAAAGCTTTCTTCGAACTGATGCATTAACTTTGCCATTCCAAATGACTTTCTGAAAAGAAACATTTATATTGACAGAACTGAAAACAAAATCTGTGTCTATTTTAAAAATCTAAATTATCAAATGATAATGTAGATACTATGTGCTTTTACCAGAGGAGGCCAGACATCACTGATGGTAAGAAATGCATCAAATGTGTCTAATCTCCCCAGTGAGCTCTAGATCTTTTTTCAAATTTGTCTCCAAATTCCTAGGACATTGAGACTGCACTTCTACAATGGATCACACGAGATTAAACCAGAAAATGCAAGTGTTACATTGCTGATCTGCTTTGAGGCTTATAGATTAAGTAACTTCGATAGGGTTACAGCCCTTCTCCCATCAATGCTGAGTCTGTGACTATCCAGCTAAATCTGGTTTTCAGACCAGGCCCCAAGATCTCAGTAAGTTTCACGGGCCTTGAGAAAGGTGCCTGATGTAGACTGCTATGGCCTGCTCCTCTCTGACGGGATCATGGAGACAGAGTTGGTTTGGTGCAAATTAGCTGCTGCATGACCAGAGTGGAAATGACCTAAGTTTTGAAAAGTCACTACATAAACCAAGTCTTTCTCTTTCCTTAACCTCCCTTTAACTAGTTGAAACAGAGAAAAGGGTGAAAATCTAACCTGGGTCAGCCGCTTGCTTCTTCTTGGCTCGTTGAATAATTTGGTTTTCATTGGTCATCTTCACATCCTGATCTTCCACTTGGTTACTGTGCAAGAATAATTAAATAAAACATCAATGAACATGTTCAATGGTGTAAGGGAGATATGCTGCTTTTTGAACTGAAAAATGCTGGAGATCACAGTGGGTCAGGCAGCATCCATGGAGACAGAGCAAGCTAACATTTTGAGTCTAGCTGATTCTTCATCAGAGCTTTCTCAGCTTATGCTAATTTTCACTTGATCTCTTCATAAAAGCCTAAACATATCCAATTGTTGGCATCATAATTGGCACAGAGCCTCAATTTTTAAACAAAATTACAAGGGCCACAGTAGCACCTCATTTTATTTCCCTTTTCATGCAAAGTGAAGTATAAAATCTCTCTGCATATACAACAAATACATACACACATTTAAAACGGGGAAGTATACCTTTGGGATTGTTACAGTATCAGGAGATAATGGCTATCCTAAATAAAATAGCTGCCAGCAAATGACTCAGGTTACCAGAAATACTCTAGGTACTGTCAGAACTCTACTGATGAATATTACGCATTTTAATATTTTGCACCTTTTTAAAGATGTGGCATGTACTGCCTGAAAGGGTGACAGAAGCCAATTCTGAAAGAAACTGCATAAATATTTGAAAATGAAAATCTTTACAGGGCTATGGGCAAAGTATACAGGAATTGGTAAAATTGGATAGCTCATTCAAAGATATAGCACAGACATGATGAGCCAAATCACCTTCAATGTTGTAATATTCTATAAATTTTCAATCTCCCACTGCACGGAATAGATGTTTAGCCAACAAAACAAGAAATAAAAAGTTTTACCAGTTCGCTTGGCACCTGTTAATGGTTACTAACTATAACCTTCAGGTCTCAGTAATGAGTTTCATCATTTTACAGCATGAACACTTTCTTCCATGTTTATTACCCATCCCTACACCCACGATAGGTCACGACAGGAGTTGCTTTCAGCATAGCCAACCCATTTACACACAGTCATAGCCTCCATATCCAGCGGCTTTTCTTCCCTGGCTTACGATCTCAATGCCTTCGTTTGTCTAACTTTTTTTTTCCTCTTTCTCTCTTCACAAAGCAGCTCAGTCCTTCGTCCCCACCTCCCCAATTCCCACACCACCATCATCATGCTACCTTTTCCTAGCTGCTACCTGAAAAAGGATCACTGGACTTGAAACAAACTCTGCTTTCTCTCCACAGATGCTACCAGACCTGCTGAGTTTGTGTTTTTTTTTAAATATTCTTTTGGGAACAGATAGTATATGCTTGTGATTTTTAAAAATTTATTCACAGGATGTCGACATGACTGGCTAGACCAGCATTTATTGCCAGCCCCTATTTGTCCAGGGGACAGTTAAGAGTCAACCACATTGTTGTAGGTCTGGAGTCATTTGTAAGCCAGACCAGGTAAAGATGGCAGTTTCTTTCCCGACAGGACATCAGTGAACCAGATGGATTTTTCCAACAACTGATAATGGATTCATGATTGCCATTAGAGTCTTAATTCCAGTTTTTTTATTGAATTCAAATGCCACCATCTGCTGAGGCAGGATGAAACCCAGGTGTCCAGAACATTACCTGGGTATCTGGATTAACAGTCCAGCGGTAATACCATTAGTCCGTTGAGATATGAGATATCAATGGATGGAAGACTGTGTTAACCAAGTTTGAGTTGAAAATGACATCACCTCATATCAATTCAAACTGGGACTATGAATTTCAATGAATGGAAAACAAAAGACATGTTGTTAAGTAAAATAAAGCACGAGGTAGCCAACATATTCATGGTTGAAAATGTGTTGCTGGAAAAGCGCAGCAGGTCAGGCAGCATCCAGGGAACAGGAGAAATAAGCCCTTCTTCAGGAATTTTCAGCTCTGATCTCCAGCATCTGCAGACCTCACTTTCTCCTCAAACATATTCATGGTATCTAGAGAGCAAACTAGCTATCTTTGATGACAATGATAGGATTGAAACACTACAAAAAACCACAATTAGTTTACCACATACTCAATTGTTTTTATTGTTTTGTGGCTTTAGATTAAAGAAGCAAACATTAATTTTAAGAAGATTGTATTGACAGCTAAAACAATTTATAAGGTCCCCCGAAAATGGCTCTTCCCTTGCAAAGTTTATTAGTTGGCAGTTAACGTAAAACAGTCTCCTCGGCATTGTTCATTGCACTGTTGAAGTTTTTGCAAAGAATAATTCACTTCCTTCTCTAGTTACTCAAGATATTGCAATACAATGACACAGCATTTTCAAAACCCACCCTCTGGTGTTTAGACTCTACTCCCAAAGAATTGCAGCTGATTGAATTCCTTTCCCTTAATATAGTGGCTGACTTCCATTAGTCACAATCCCAAATCCTTTAAAAGCAGATGCTACCATCAATTTCTATAAAACTAACCATTGAGCCTTCTGCCATTGAAAACCACTGTTCTCAGCCCTAATTTCCTTTAATAAAAATCGAAAGAACTGCGTGATGCTGTAAATCAGAAACCAGAACAAAAATTGCTGGGAAGGCTCAGCAGGTCTGGCAGCATCTGTGCAGAGAAATTAAAATAACCATTTCGGCATCCAGTGACCTTTCCTCAGAACTGATGGTAGCTAGGAAATGTCAGTTTATATGTAGAAGGTGGAGTAGGAGGGGGAGGGGTGAGGAGTAAACGAAGGTGGGTTTAGAGCCCAAAGACAGAGAAGAACAGTTGTACAGGCAAAGGAGTGGTTAACGATCTGGCTAGGAGGGTGAATTGCTATTACTGGAGACAGTTAGTGGCTGACATTGGGCTGTGTATATTCACAGACTATGTGATTACAAGGTCTGATGTGTGGGGCTTGGCCTAAAGTTGTTGAACTCGACAGAGTTCAGAAGGCTGCAAGATCCCCAAACGGATCTTTCCAGCTTGCATTGAGCTTTGCTGGAGCACTGCAGCGTGCTTGAGACAGAGATGTTGGCCAGGGAACAGGGTTCCATGTTAAAGTGTCCGGCAACTGAAATTTCCCTTACCTGTCCACTGAGCATTGTTGCTTTAAAATCTATTCTGATTATTTCAATTTGAATCTCACCAATCATGTATTTGTCCAGTCTTAGCGCTACAGCCAAAGAGATAATCTACACCTTCAAATGACCATGACCACAGTACATTATTTCCCTTGTTCACTCTGCAGTCACAAATTTCTTCCAAAATTTCTCCGCCATTATCTATCAAAGCAGGACTACATTCAATTGATTCCACAAATATGAGGCACAGAAACTTTATTTAGCAACAATAAATAATCTATTTGATTTGATGTACCTTATAACAGTATTTCTCTCTCTATGTGTAATCCTCTCATCATTGGTGAAAAGGATAGTATGATATGGGATAATAGGTTCACAAGTTGGCAGGATACCACGGGCCACAGGACTCACAATATTTAGGATTCCATTGTAGACTAATAAATCATCAACAAGTAGCTGTGAAACAACAGAATATGAAGTAATCATACAAGTAACACTAAACACCAAATTAATTTTACATTTTGCATCAATAGATCACAGAAATTATGCTAATGTAAAACTTAAAAAAAAACTGTTTCATTATATTTCTAAATGACAATTGCAATTCCCAAGTCTTTATAATTCATTTAATTCTATTTTAAAAAGGTATGGCTGCAGATCAAAATTCACTAGTTATATTTACCAGTTATAGCATCAACAATAATGCACTTACAATCTTTTCTTAGCAAACATAGGCTGCAAAACAATGGCTGGCCACAGTGAAATTCCTGAAAAGGTATGATTATGTTATATAAATTAGATAATTATGCTGATGACATGGGTGTATCCAGTATAACCGTTGGCTACTAAGAAGCATACAAGTAATAACTTAATTACTTTGATGCATTTATGATGACATACCCCAAATTCTTTCACCCCTCTTTGAGGGGTTTTTGAATAATTCCAGAGTTTAATCATTGAAACTGCAACAGGTTGATCAAAAATGATATAAACCCGATTTACCTACAACAGAAAAGAGTAATTTATATTCAAAAACTCTCATAACATTCACAACAGCATATGGATTTGTGCAAGTTGTTCTTACTGCAGTGATGAAAATGACAAGCTCTTTATAGCTATTAACATAGTTTACTACAGCATTACCCTTTATTATCTATTCATAGTTGTCCAGTTTCACAAAATGAACAAAACTAAAGACAATTAAAAAGCAACAACAAGTGCACATAATTAATCAGATCCTATTCTCTTCAAAATAGAGCAACTACTGGACAGAAATTGTGCTTCTTACCAATCCAGGAAGAATAGGAGCTAACCACATGTGTCTCCCATCATTTGTGTCATTTATTCCATCAATTAATTTGTCTGGGGTTCGAACATCCCCCGAAACACTTTCTAAAACATTCACACTATCTGGAAAAGCAGAAATGTCTGATAACGGAGAGTTAAGAACATTCTGGACAATAAATTTATTTGATCAAATTTCAACAACAACAATCATTTTTCTTTATATTGCAACAGATGTAGATTGCTTAGCTACATTTAATCAACAGCAAGTATGAAACTGCAATATTTCACTGATTTAGCAGATTAAATTAAAACATTATGAATTTTGGCTGCATCCAAATGAATGATAAGTATTGCAATAGTAAGACTGATATCCCTGCGCTCCTATGCCCTGACCGATATCTTTGCTTTATACACACAATGTGTACCCTTTTCATATTGTTTTGAATGTGGTGTACTGTACCTTTAAGAAAGTTAAAAGCTAGTAGAACTACTTGACAGTACCAAGTGTTCTGAAAGAAAAATAATGTAACATTTGGTCGAACAACTTGAATAGCTGGTTGTCTGGAGTCAAAACAAATTTGAATCTGGCCAATCAATTTAAATTATACCCCAAGATACCAACCTCTAACCAAGTTTGAATTGAGGACATTGACAATCTTAAAAGCGAATGACACAATCCAATGCTTTGGGGTTATAAGGCCAGAGAAAATTGAACAGTTGGGAGAACTGCCAAGCCACCAGCATGTAAAGACTGCCTGAAAAATAACTCTCTTAAAGGTACCTTTATCAATCGGTAACCTGTGAAGCAGAATCCCCAAGATGAAGAAAAGACAACAGGAATATAGAGAAGAACCAAAAACTGCCTGGTTTTGAGATAAAAAGCTTTGTTTTATAAATCTTAATCAGGGGGCTTTATCGGACTGGTATTAAAGAGGAGAAGATAAAAGATAGGTTACAGGAAGGAGTTGTATATAGTTGTTAGGTAATTATTCTCTGTTATGCTTTAAGAAATAAAGTTGTTCATTTTTATTTTAAATAGTTCTTGGCCTCTTGAATTTTGACAGATTACTGCATGGGATAAATCTGCTCTGTGTTGTTGGTTTAAATTAAACAAGAGGGTTTACCCCGTGTTGTAACAATATGGGATAGGATCTTAATACAACTAGTCGTGTCAATAATTCATTCCCCTTAATCAAGATTTGCAATTCCAAAAGATGAATAGTGACTGTAGGGGAACAGAGGACAGGGAGTAGATGGGTCATTAGCACAGAGGAAAGAATGCATCCAAGTGTAGTCTGAACAAATTGTTTTAGGACCGTAGAGTTGATTGGTGAATAACTAAAAAGCAAATATACCAAAAATGCTTTCAGTAAAAACACAAAATAAGATTTACAAATCCAGAATCTGAAGATTCAAACTAGCTAATTTTTTGAAGTCACTTTTGCAGTTTTATATTAATTCATTTACAGTAAAACATTCAGAAAAAAAGACTTGTAGTTCTTCGCCCAGTTCATTCTGGCCCTGGAGTTGGAGTTGTCAGAGTTTGGAAACTCAATTGCCTCTAGTTTTGTTAAACCTTCTGGTAGGTCCTCTTTAATTTTCAGCTCTTTTGTTATAGGAACAGGAGGCCATTTACAGAGTCTCACTGCACAAAAACAGACCCTTCAGTCCAACTCATCCGCACTGACTAGACGTCCCAATAGGACTTAGTCCCATTTGCCAGCATTTGGCTAAACCCTTCTTTTTCATATATCAATCCAGATGCCTTTTAAATGTAATTGTACCGCCTCCACCATTTCCTCTGAGAGCTTGTTCTGTACATACACCACCCCCGTGTAAAAAAGTTACCCCTCAGATCCTTTTTAAAACCTTTCCCTCTCACCTTAAATCTATGTCCTCTAGTTTTGGACTCCCCCACCTGATGAAAAAGACCTTGGCCATTTATCCTATCCATGCCCCTCATGATTTTATAAACCTCGATAAAATCACCCCTCAGCCAAGGAAAATAGCCTCAGCTTATTCAGCCTCTCCTTATAAATCAAATCCTCCAGTCCTGGCAAGATCTTTGTAAGTCTTTCTGCACCTTCGCAAGTTTAAAACAGCCTTCCTATACAAGAGAGACCAGAATTGTATGCAGTAATCTAAAAATGGCCTCACAATGACCTGTATGGCCACAACATGATATCCCAACTCCAATACTCAATATTTTGACCAATGAAGGCAAGTGTGTCAAATGTCTTCTTCACCACTCTGTCTACCTGTGACTCCACTTGCAAGGAACTATGTACCTGTACCCCAAGATCTCTTTGTTTGGCAACATTCCCCATGGCCCTACCATTAACTGTATAAGTCCTGCCCTGGTTTGCCTTACCAAAATGCAATATCTTACATTTATCTAAATTAAACTGCATCTGCCACTCCTTGGCTCATTGGCCTGTCTGCTAAAGGTCCCATTGTACTCTGGGATAATCTTCTTCAATGTCCACTACATCACCTATTTTGGGTCACCTGCAAACTTACTAAACATACTACCTATATTCACATCCAAATCATTTATATAAATGATGAAAAGCAGTGAACCCAGCACCAATTCTTCTGGCACATCATTAGTCACAGGCATCCAGTCGAAAAAAACAACCCTCCACCACCACCCTCCATCTTCTATCTTCAAGCCAATTTAGTATGCAATTGGCAAGCTCCAACCGGATCCCATGTGATCTAACCTTATGAACCAAACTACCGTGTGGAACCTCGTCAAATGCTTTGCTGAGATCCACATAGACAACATCTACCACTCAGCTTTCATCAAACCTCTTTGTCATCTCTTCAAAAAACTCAATTCAAGTTAGTTAGACAGAATTTCTAACACAAAGTCATGTTGACTATCCCTAATCAGTCCTTGCCTTTCCAAATCTTGTTTGTCAGAATCTCCTCCAACAACATACCCACCACTGATGTAAGGCTCAACGATCTATAGTTCCTTGGATTTTCCTTGTTGACTTTCTTAAATAATGGCACCACATTAGCCAACCTTCAGTCTTCCAGCTCCTCATCCATGGCTATGGATGATCAAATATTTCAGAAAGCTAGCAATCTCTTCCCTAACTTTCCACAAAGTTCTGGGAAATACCTCATCAGGTCCCAGGGATTTATCTACCTTATGTATTTTAAGACACTTCCTCTTCTGTAACATGAATTATTTTCAAGACATCAGTATTTCCCCAAGCACTCTAACTTCCATGTTCTTCCCAAAAGTAACTAATGACACAATATATTCATCTTGTACCTCACCCATCTCCTGCGGTTCCACATATAGACAGCTACGTTGATCTTTAAGGGGCACTATTTTCTCCCTAGTTATTCTTTTGCCCTCAATGTACTTGTAGAATCTCTTTGGATTATCCTTAACCCTATTTGCCAAAGCTATCTCATGTCCACATTTTGCACTCCTGATTTCCGTCTCAAGTATACTCCTACTGCCCTTAAAATCCTCGAGGGATTCACTCGACCCCAGCTGTCTATACCTTATATATGCCTCCTTCTTTCTCTTGAGTGGAGTCTCAATTTCTCGTCACCCTGCATTTCATGCACTTACCTCCCTTGCCCTTCACTCTCATAGAAACATACTGATTCTGGACTCTCGTTGGGATGCTTTCCACTTCCCAATTGTCCCTTTACCTGTGAATACCTCTCCAAATCAACTTTTTAAACTTCCTGTCTAATACCGTCAAAATTGGCCTTACTCAACTAATTGTGGTCACTTGCAGCAAAGTGCTCCCTCACTGACAGCTCCATAACTTGCCCTGCCATATTTCCCAGGTCAAGTATTAGTGAGTTTTGAAAAGTATTACTTCTTCTCTAGTAGGCACATCCTCATATTAAGAAATCTTTCTTGTGCACACTTAACATGATTTACATGACACTCCCCATCCCTTAACACCATGACAGTCCAAGTCTGTGTTTGGAACCTTGAGCAATTAGTAGGCTGATCCAAGGCCTAACTCTATGTCAGCCTTTGCCCCATACACCTTAATGCCTTTGGATAACAAACAATTGTGAAAAAATTGCTACTAATTTAGCATCAAATGACACGTGAAATAGATTTCCAAACTTGTCCCAAAAAGGAGTAGAGTGAAAAGGATGCAAGGATGTAGGTAGTGTGTTGGGAACAGATATAGGGGATATACAAGGCAGGAGTCAGTAGAACAGAAAGTGCGTGGAAGGTGTCAGTCTTGAATGATTGAAGAGAAATTGGAAGAGTATGTAGAAATTCAACCACAATCAATTCTTCAGAAAGTCGAGTTGTTCCTTTCATATTGATAATTCAAAATATTTGTACTATAAAGAGGTTAGGCAACAGATTAAACAGTGGCCTCAGCATTCTTAAAAGGCAGCAGTACTGGAATACGATTTTTCTATTTTAAATATTATTCAGAAGACTATTCAATAATTTGACTTTTTCATTTTGCATAGGATACTATTCTCTGTTAGAAGAATCTTTTCCCCATTGTCGCCATAGAATTCTAGTCCATTAAGACCGATGTAGTAAGGATCTCCCCAGCTTGTCAGCAACTGCAGCTGGAAAATAACTGGCAGGAGCTAGGTCAAGGAAAGTAAACTAGCCATAAGCACGAAAAAATATCAGATTAATCTTACTAGTATTAACAAAAATATTTCTGGTTAATGTTCAAATGCCAACATAATATTTAACAATAGAATTTATTTAAAACAAATGGTAAATAATCTACTCTCATGTAAACGCAAAAGATTTTGTGAAGAATTATTTTTGGTACCCTGGATTATAAATCACTTCACTAGAGCACTGGACTTTAAATACCTCCAAACTTACTACTAATACTGTCCATCTTTACAAGGTATTAGTTCATAAAATTTTTACTTGAAACTGTTAATTCAACAAAGTACTTTAAACAAGGTTATGCTGGTATTAAAATAGTAATTAGAGGACTGTCACACAAATATAATATTTGTATGTTTGTTAACATTATCAAGGTAATTCCAATTTTACACAAGTTAACCAAGGATATTTTAAGAAAGGAGAAAAAATCTTGCATATCTAAAACAGACAGCTTGCATGAATTAAAGTTTTATTGTTGAAGCAAACTGTGTGTTAGAACTTGAAATATACTGAACTTGCATCTCTAATGACACATTCATTTTACTTACATTGATTTGCACGTTATCAAACTTACACATGTCAAAACAGCACTGCATACGTTTCAAGATAAACAGTCTACTGGCCAAGCATAATATGGGATTCATAATAGGTAAAAAACTTATTTTAAAGTTAAAAATCACACAGGTTTTAGTCCACCAAATTTATGTGGAAGCACTAGCTTTTGGAGTGCTGCTCCTTCATCAGAAGCAGGATCATAAGGTGCAGAATTTATAGCAAATGATTACAGTGTCATGAATAAATCTAAATTGTTGTTAAGTCTTTCATCTTTTAGAATGGATTGCAGGTTTCGGTTAATTGACATGTAAATCTATGGGGTGAATTTGCATTTGCAAAATCATACTTATAGGTACATTCGATTTTGTTCAAAATGTTCACAATCTGAAGGCAATCATGCAGGCAGTCAATCCATGTAATATTTTATAAATTCCTACTTTGGAAACAGAACCAGTCTGACTCAAGAGTGGGATATAGACAGACTCTAACCTCACACCTTTAATGCATTGTCTGAGCTGAGATGTAACCTTTTTTTGTAAGACCTTAAGTTATTTCGAGAATGTGACTTAAAAGAAGTTCTGGGATTTACATATTATAGAGTCATAGAGATGTACAGCACGGAAACAGAACCTTCGGTCCAACCCGTCCATGCTGATCAGATATCCCAACCCAATCTAGTCCTACCTGCCAGCACCCGGCCCATATCCCCCTAAACCCTTCCTATTCATATACCCATCCAAATGCCTTTTAAATGTTGCAGTTGTACCAGCCTCCACCACTTTCTCTGGTAGTTCATTCCATACATGTACCACCCTTTGCGTGAAAACGTTGCCCCTTAGGTCTCTCTTTATCTGGAGTAGTGTGTATAATATTGGTCATGTCATTTAAGGAAGTATGTAGATACATTGGAAGCAGTTCAGAGCATGTTTACTAGCGTAATACCTGGAATGAATGGGTTTTGTTATGAGTAAAAGGTGGACACATGAGGCTTGTGTCCACTGGAGTCTCGAAGAGCAAGCGACTTGATCAAAAAATCTAGGATCCTGCGAGGTCTATACAGGATAGATGTGGAGAGGATGTTTCCTTTTTTGGGGGAATGTAGAACTATTAACAGAGTTAACAGCAATCTAGGTTTGTTCAATACATCATTTCAGTTGCATGACATTGTAATCTTATGCTATAAATTCTGTGTTTTATGATCCTGCTCCACAGGTACCTGATAAATCTGTTGGACTATAACCTGGTGTTGTGAGATTTTTAACTTTGTCTACCCCAGTTCAACACCAGCTCCTCAACATCATAACTTACTTTAAAGGCTACTTCTGCTCATATAAACATGGCCATTAGTCATTTCAAGCAATTCAGCAAGATGAACTAAAATAAGAACTCATTTTGAGAAGGGAGAAGAGTTTCATCACAGATCATACCAATCGGTAAAATGTATCCGAACCGTGCTTCACAGTGTGCCTGATTTGCCGAAGTGGAGAGATGTCTACATTTCAGTCCAAGCTTATTTTACCTTTTGAAAAAGCAATGTGTTCAGGCCTAGCTCTGGAGCATGGGGAATGTGAACCCAGGCCCTCTGCTCCAAATGTAGGGGCATAACCATCGCACTTCAGTTCAATCTTGTTAGTGGAGGCTCAAATGCAAAATCTCATTGAAATCAGCATACCCAAACAGAGCTACTGTTCATAACTGATTACTTAGCAGCATGTGGCCAATAGAGCCTCATGTATTGTATTTACTGAGTTTCCTCTCTGGGGTGGGCCTTGAACCTGGAACCATGCAACTCAGAATAATAGAATCCCAACAGTGTAGAACTAGGCCATTCAGCCCATTGAACCCACATCACTCCTCTGAAGAGCATCGCACCCAGACCCTTGCCAGACCCCTGACCCTATCCTAGCCCTCTGACCCTGCATTTCCCATGGCTAATCTACCTAGCCTGCACATCCCTGGACACTACGGGCAATTTAGCATGGTCAATCCACCCTAACCTACACATCTTTGGACTGTGGGAGGAAACCGGAACACCCGGAGGAAACCCACGCAGACACGGGGAGAATCTGGAAACGCCACATAGACAGTCGCCTGAAGATTGAATCGAACTTGGGTCCCTGGTGGTGTGAGGCGGCAGCACCACTAACCAATGAACCACCACACTGCTACCAGAGACAAGACTGCCTGCAAACTGAGGCATTTAATTTTGTCTTATTGAAGGTTTATTTGGGAATAGGCATTTATATTTAAACTGAACTTAAGTAATTGCTGCAGCTGTACAATTACGTCAATTTATTGGCTCAGTTAATTGGTCACTGGCTTTAAGTATCAAGGATAGATAAATTCACTGAATTTAAACTAATTAAACTGAAGATAAAGTAATTATAGGTTAGTATGAGAAACAGATCCAAGCGAGGCTGCAATTGATTTCTAGTTACTGTAGCGACATATAACTAATGATGGATCAACATGGGCGGCACAGTGGCTCAGTGGTTAGCACTGCTGCCTCACAGCACCAGGGTCCCAGGGTCGATTCCAGCTTTGGGCGACTGTCTGTGTGGAGTTTGCACATTCTCCCAGTGTCTGCGTGGGTTTCTTCTGGGTGCCCTGGTTTCCTCCCACAGTCCAAAGATGTGCAGGTCAGGTGAATTGGCCATGCTAAATTGCCCATAGTGCTAGGTGCATTAGTCAGAGGGAAATGGGTCTGGGTGGGTTACTCTTCGGAGGGTCGGTGTGGACTGGTTTGGCCGAAGGGCCTGTTTCCGTACTGTAGGGAATCTCATCTAATCTAATTATAGATGAACAGTCACCCATAATGAATGCTCCCAATGGGCACAAATGGAATAAACTTGAAGTCATGGTCAGTCTTAGTGACAGGGGTCATGAGGGCCCTTGCAGCATAGTGGTAATGTCTCTACCTATATGGGTTAAAGTCCCTTCTGCTCCTGACATGTGTCATGACAGGTTGATTAAAAATATCTACACTTGAAATAGAACAACAGATTATGGAAATTCCAGCTTAAAGGGCACAAACTCATGATAACATCCAACAGTCATTTTGCTTATTTAATTTCATTCTGTTCCCAGAGTGAAAGTTATGAGGAAATTGTAAACCCATAAACTATTAGGGTAAGGGTAATACTGTTCTGGTAGCAGACTTCCTGAAGTTAAAGGATACAGCCACATGGCATCAAAGGAGATTCATAATCCATACTAGCCTGTTCCACGTTCCTAAGACAGTTCCTATCAAAATATTATGCGCAATTCAGAAGTTTACAGAAATTACTTTGTATATTACGATACAGGAAACATCATAGATGGTCATCAATACATTCTTATCTCCTGTTGGGTACTAATGATGCTGAGAGATTGATTACAGCTTCCAGTTTCATTTTTACTAACTATACAAAGTGTTTTAAATCAACAAACCAACTTTTGTAAAGCTACAATTCTATAACAATGAATAGTGGGAAAGTTATCATTTATTCTTAAAAAGCTTAAAATAAATAATTCATATATCTTCATAATATTTGTATAGTTGCAAATGTAACTAAATTAACACAAACAAGTCTAATCTAAAGACTGTTACCTTAGATTTCATGTGTTTGCAGTTAAAAAAGCTTAAACATTTGCTGCTAAGAATTACCATATAACTTTTAGCATTTATCAATTTTATATTTTAATGTTATTGGAGCTGTAAGAAATTCAGAATTATCTTGGCCTGTTTAAGCTCGTTTAAAACAATTCCAAGAATAATGTACAACCAAATATATAATGAGTAGGAAATGCTTTTACCCAGTTTGCTGCTTTGCTGCTACTTTGCTGTTCCTGTGAAGATAATCTACAAAGAGAATTTCTTGGGCAAAGTCAAAATGGCATAAGCCTGGCCCTTTTCGGAGGAGGAAGCCCTCTGGTGGTGAAATGCAGTATCCATCAAGGGTAACGTGGACAACTTTCGCCTAGGTAAGATTTAAAGGATACCAGTTTATCAAACACGCACTTTCTCTTTTTTTGCCCTGATTTATGTTAGATTGTTGGTGAAGATCAGTTAAGGAAATGACAGATGTAAACATAGCATTAAATGTCAGTTACATTCTTTTCTTCGAACAATGTCCATAAATTTTATTCAGAAGTGAAAAAGCTTTTACTTAAATGTTACAATTATTCACTAATTATGGATTACAAATTGTGCAGAAAAATGTAAAGTATTATATATGGGAAGCTAGGAAAGTGACATGGATACTTTATAAATAGTGTTGAAATTCATAAAATTATACATAGCAAGTAGGAGGAGTAGGTCATTTGACCCTCGAGCCTGATCTGCCATACATAATGATCACGACTGATTGAGTTCAATACCCTCATCCTGCCCTTCCCTCTCATATCCCTTGATCCATTTAATCATGTGAACTAGATCCACCTCCTTCTTGAAAACACAATGTTTTGGCGTCAACCACTTTTGTTGGTAGTGAATTCCACAGGCTCACTATTCCCTTGAGTAAAAAAAAATTTTCTTCATCATCTCAGCCCCTTAAACTATAACTGCTGGTTTCGGCCTCCCCTTCATCGGCAGCATCTTTCTTGAATCAAATGTGTCCCTCTAGAATTTTCGTGGTTTCTATGAGATTACCCCCTCATTCTTCTAAACTTCAGTGAACACAATCCTAACCAACTCAATCTTTCCTCAAACATTAGATCTGCCATCCCAGGAATCAATGTGGGAAATCTTTGTTATACACCCTCTACATCAAGAGCATCCTTCCTCAGAAAAGGATGCCAAAACTGCACCCAATATTCCAAGTGTGGCTTCACCAATACACTTATGACTGCAGCAAGACATCCTGTTCTGTATTCAAATCCTCTCAGTCTGACGGCGGACCATAGGATTTGTCTTCTTCATTGCCTGCTGCACCTGCGCACTTGCTTTCAAACCCCTCTCTCAATTTACAGCCATTCAAACAATAATTTGCCTTCTGAATTTTGCTACCAAAGTTGATATCTCACATTTATCCACATTATAAGATATCTTTTATGCATTTGCCCACTCACTCAAATCACACTGCAACATATTTGCATCCTTTTCACAGCTCACCCTTCCACGCAACTTTTGTCATCTGCAAATTTTGAGCTATTATATTTATTTCTCTCATCTAAATCATTAACAGGTAATGTGAATAGCTGGGGTCCTGGTATCCAGGAGTACCCCAATTGTTACTGCCTGCCACTCAGAAAAAAGAGCCATTTATTCTTACGGTTCGTTTCTGGTCTGCTAACCAATTTTCTCTCCATCTCAATACACAATCCCCAATCCCACACATTTTAATTTTACATATTAATCTCATATTTGGGACTTTGACAAAACCTTTCTGAGAGTCCAAATAAACAACATCCACTGGCTCCCCCCCATCTGCTAGTTACATTCTCGAAGAATTCCAGTAGATTTATCAAGCATGGTCTCATAGAACATAGACCAATACAACGCAGAACAGGCCCTTCAGCCCTCCATGTTGTGTTGACCTGTGAACTAATCTAAGCCCATCCCATCATCATCCACATGCATATCCAAGGACTGTTTAAATGCCCTAATGTGATTGAGTTAACTACACTGGCAGGCAGGACATTCCACTCCCTTATCACTCTGAGTAAAGAACCTTCCTCTGACATCTATCACCCCTCAATTTGCAGCTATGCCCCTCGTACAATCCAACGTCGTCATCCTAGGAAAAAGATTCTCACTGTCCACCCTAACTAATCCTCTGATCATCTTGTATGTCTCTACAATATCTCCTCTTAGCCTACTTCTCTCCAATAAGAACAGATCCAAGTCCCTCAGCCTTTCCTCATAAGACCTTCTCTCCAGGCCAGGCAACATCCTGGTAAATCCCTTCTGCACCTTTTCCAATGCTTCCACATCCTTCCTGTAATGGGGCGACCAGAACTGTACACAACATTCCAAGTGAGGCCGCACTAGTGTTTTGTATAGTTGCAGCATGATATCACGGCTCCGGAACTCAATCCCTCTACCAACAAAACCTAACACACCGTATGCTTTTTTTTTAATAGATATTTTTATTAGAAATTTAACATTTTTACAAGTTTACAAAAATAAACAAAACTCTCAAGTACAAACATTGATATACAATTAAATCTTAAATATATAATAACCACAATTTAACAAAAGAAAAATACAGAGTAAGAAAAAAACAAAACTCAATTAACTACTAATCTAACCTACAACTAACCAGAGTGTATATTTAAGTCTCTTACATTATTCAAATAAGAGAAAGAAAAAAAAACAAAAAAAAAACGGATAACATAGAAATTGAGTAGTGAGATCCATGCTCGGAATGTGTTAACATCAAATGTAACAAAACCTGTATTCGTGTGGGATTCCTCTCCCAAGGGGCCCTAGAACAGCCAGGTTCATAATCTCAATTAAATAAAAGCCCTTGTTAGGATAGCCGAAATATCTGTATTCATATAATTCAAGAAGGGCTGCCATATTTTATAAAATAATTCGGTCTTTCGGTGCACCATATTTGTAAGGAAGTCAAGGGGAATACATTCCATAATTAATCTGTGCCAATTTGAAAATCCAGGGGG
>NC_057730.1:7202618-7202740 GCF_004010195.1 Chiloscyllium plagiosum
CAACAGTATAATAAAAAACTATTTCTAAATAATTAAAAAAAACGTATTTAAATGGAGATTTTCCCCCTTGTTCCCAGGGGGTGTCACTTCTTTTCCAAAGGTCCATCGTATCCTCTCCCAAC
>NC_057730.1:7202877-7239324 GCF_004010195.1 Chiloscyllium plagiosum
CCACCCATACCAACACCTGGATATATTTGGTAATGTTAATACCATGTATAAACATATATAACTATAAAATTACACCCTCAACAAGTAATAATTAAATATAATAATACAAAATAACAAGGGAAAACAACCCCGCTCCTAGAGACAGAGGTAAAATGAATAAGGTAACCACCTCCCCCCACCAACATTAACTAAACCCCCCGGCTTATATATATATTCTTTATATAATATATATAGAATAATAAAAAAAACCCAAGGGGGGGAGAAAATCGTTAAATAGAGAACAAATAAATAAATCCCTCTCTCCACCCCCCAAGATAATATTAAACAGTAAGGTAAGAAAAAAGAAAAAAAGGGGGGGGATATAAACCGGATTGGGGGGGAAGGCAAACCAACATCCATTATCTCTTGCAATTTATCTAAGAGAGTCCAAAAATTCCTTAGCCTTTTCCGGCGATCCGAAGTTATATATGGATCCTTCATGGTTAAAGCGTAGTGTCGCTGGGTAGCGTAAGGAGTACTGAATATTTAAGTCTCTTAAACACTTCTTTGCCTCATCGAATGCCTTCCTCTTTTGGACCAGAGCTGGGGAAAAGTCCTGGAATAACATGATCTTGGATCCTTTATAGATCATGGCTTGGGAATCTTTTCCAAGATTTCTAGAGGCTTCTAGGAGTATCTGCCTCTCCCTATAGCTCTGCAGCCGGAACAGGTTCAAGCCGGGCCCGCGTATTGCGACCCGGTAGGCCCATTCTACCCTTACCTGGCCTGATCCAGCTTCCAGATTTAAAAGCTGTGGCAGCCACCGCTCGAGAAACGCTGTAAGCTGGCCTTCCTCTTCCCGTTCGGGAAGGCCCAGCAAACGGATATTTTTTCGACGACCTCGATTATCGAGGTCATCAGTATAATTCTCTAAGGTCCGGACTCGCTGTTCGAGAGTCCGGACCTGATCCACGGCCGATTGTGCTGTAGTTTCGGAGGTCATGGCCTTTAGCTCCGCCCCTCCGACTCGGCGCTCGATTTCTTTAATGTCTCGGTCGTGCTTTTGCAGCGCGGCCGAGAGTGAGTCCCATCGGCTACGGGATTCTTCAATAAAAGCGTCGATCTTCGCATCCAGTTTAGAGATGATTTCCACAAGGCTCGCCACTTAGGTAAGTCCTCCCGGGCGGCTGCGGATGCCTCTGCTGCAGCTGGAGAGGATGGGGGAAGGGTTCCTGCTTGCTGAGAACTGCAGGCTCCCTTCCCTTTAGTCATTTTTACTAAAGATTAGATTGTTAATTTAATACTAAGCAACTAATTAAACAGCTATTTTAAATGATTTGGTGAGTGTGGTGGGGGTGAGTGGCCCACTTTGCGCAAGTCTTGGGAGGAACACTATAGACTCAGACTTGCTGGGTCGCCGCCATCTTGGATCCCCTCCATATGCTTTCTTAACAGCACTCTCAACCTGGATGGCAACTTTCAGGGATCCATGTACATGGATACCAAGATCCCTCTGCACATCCACACTACCAAGAATCTTTCCAGTGACCCAGTATACTGCCTTTCTGTTATTCTTCCCAAAAGTGAATCACCTCACATTTATCTGCATTGAACTCCATTTGCCACCTCTCAGCCCAATTATGCAGTTTATCCAAGTCACCCTGCAACCTGCAACATTCTTCCACACTGTCCACTATTCCACCGACTTTAGTATCATCTACAAACTTACTAAACCATCCACCTATGTCTGCGTCCAAGTCATTTATAAAAATGACAACAGCAGTGGTCCCAACACAGATCCTTGTGGCACACCACTAGTAACTGGAATCCAGGCTGAATATTTTCCATCAATCACCACTCATTGCTTTCTTACAGAAAGCCTTTTTGTAAATCCATGTCGTATCTTATTCTACTGCTGTTCTCTAAGTGCTCTACTATGAATAGCTGATAATGGACTCCAGCATCTTGCCCATTATTGATGGCATTCTCACTGTCCCTAACTCCCTTCTTAAATAGTGGGACTATATTAGCTACCCTTCAATCTCTAGGAACTGTTCCAGGATCCAAGGAATCTTGAAGGATAACCACTAATGCACCCACTATTTCTAGGGTCATTTCCTTATGTAAGTTGTGATGTATATTAGCAGGCTCTGGGTATTTAGTAGCCTTCACTCTCATCAATTTCTCCAACATCATTTCTCTACTAAAACATATTTGCTTCAGTTCCTGCCTCTCACTAAACCTTACGTTCTCCAACATTTCTACTACATTATTCATGTCCTTCATGGAGACAGAAGTATGAATTCAGTTCGTCAGCCATTTCTTTGTTCTGCATTATAAATTTTCCCGTTTTAGACTATAAAGGACCGACTGTTTTAGGACTTAGTTTTTAACTACTCTTTTTACTAAGATAAAAGGCCTTGGTGTCAGTAAACTCAAACTGGCAATCGACTGTGGCGCAGCAATCAGAGAAGCTAATCACATGTTGATTTAGAAAAGTCAAGACAAGTCGGAGAAAGTTGTCATCAAACTGCTCTGGTCAGATCATTATTTGAACATTGTGACCAGTTTTAGTCTTGAATAAACAAGCACAGCAGACAGTGCAGGGAAGAGACAAAATTTACCCCTACTGTCAGGAGTCCGACTTATCAGAAAAGTCAAGATGACTTGGGCTTTTCACTCTTGGAAGAAAGCAAGTTAGAGGCAATCTTCCTGAGACACACAAGGAAGCAAACAACATAGAATGGTTAATACTTTCAACTGAATCATGGAAGAAGGGAACATCACTGAAAGCAAATAAAGTAATAATAACTGTATCATGAAAAATGTGACTAACACTTGGTTCAGCTTTTTGAGTGAAATTAAATGCTCAAAAGATCCCACAGAAACTCTTCTACCAGCACCCCCTCAGACAGGCAGTTTTACTTGGGAGCATCCTTTTAACATGATTTCGCCTTCCACTTTCTGAAGTTAAATTGACACCCAAATTTCTTATGAAAATTGCAGTGAGTATAATATAACATGGAAATATAAGTACAGCATGTCTCTTAGGAAGCACCGTAATTTGGCAGTTCAAAGTGCTATATTTATGAAAAAGATCTGTATTTGATTCCACTATATATTTTTATTGCAGATTACATCTTGAAGAATGTAATGATAAACTGGGGCTGATTTTATCCAAGAGTAGCACAGCATACAAGGATAGATTAGATTAGATTACTTACAGTGTGGAAACAGGCCCTTCGGCCCAACAAGTCCACAACCGACCTGCCGAAGCGCAACCCACCCATACCCCTACATTTACCCCTTACCTAACACTATGGGCAATTTAGCATGGCCAATTCACCTGACCCGCACATCTTTGGACTGTGGGAGGAAACCGGAGCACCCAGAGGAAACCCACACAGACACGGGGAGAATGTGCAAACTCCACACAGTCAGTCGCCTGAGGCGGGAATTGAACCCAGGTCTCTGGCGCTGTGAGGCAGCAGTGCTAACCACTGTGCCACCGTGCCGCCCACAAAGGATAAGGGAAACAATTCTGCACTTGGCAGCATTGAACTCAGGAGATTCTGATTTCCATGCCATATCAGCTTACCATCACTCTCTAATCCCAAATTCACGAGAGGGTTGGCAGCCATGAGCAGAATATTAGAGGCAGGAGCCACCGAAGTAAACTCACCCTTTTGGGTACCCTTTGGTGTGATATCGCTTTCTGATAGGCTTTGCCTGGCAGGAAAGTTACAATATCTTCCTCATTCAGGAAGTTCCTGAGTTTGGTACTGGGGCACATGGACTTCAATGGTTCAAGAAGGCAGGTCATCACTAACATCTTGAGAGCAACGAGAGACAGGAAATAAATGCTGGCCAGCCAGCAATGCCCAAATCTAACGAGAGAATTAAAAAAAAAGCCTGGTCTGCACACTTAAAGGGGGAAGCAGCTTCCAAAGTTATGGACATGAGACTCTTCCTTATGTTATCTGTTGATCAGAATCACTGCCTCCAACTAATTCTAGGCATGGCACTACATTTCAATAGCTTTTCTTCATAAGATGAATGTGGTTTGGACGTTTGAGGGCAGAGTAAGAGCTAAAAAGGTATTGTGTATATATTTTTAATGCTCATTTACAAAATTGATTCCAAAACTTTAGTTATGGCATTAATATTGTTCACTTTGTTTTTTTTTTGATGTCCACTATAGTCCCACGATACTATTAAAAGAAAAGTAGAGAATTCTCAAGACAAATTGCCTAATGATTTACTGAGTGTTTCAAACTGTTTTGCTTCGACTCATTACATGCTGTTGTGGAGCCATACTGTAGTTGGTTGTTGCATTTGGCTACTTAACGAAATAACTTCAAAAGTAACCTATTGGGTTTTCCTGAGTTCTAAGACACCCTAAGTAGGCATGAGATAATTTCAAGACAGGCAACAAACTAACTATATGTAACTATGATAAAACACCAAGGTTTATCCCTCGTGATGACAACATATGCTTTATCTAAATTTAAGTATAACTAGGGAATTACATTATCACTGCCGAATTATATCACTGTTAACCATGTAAATTAAAGTAAAATCTGTCTTTCGTGATCTCCCAGATCCCATTTGAAAACCCATTCCAAAGACTTACCCCTCTGTATGTATCTTCTGGTGACTTGTTATAGTTCCAGAAGCGAAGTCCAATGACAGTCTGTTGTTTATTGAAATTGATTGTGAGGATGTGATTCTCTCCATAGGTAAAAGGAATCAGCCACATGTGCTCATCCTCTGAAGTGATATTAATCCCATCAATTAACCTTAAACAAATAAGTACCAAGCATCAATTAGTCCTTTAAAGCTGTGGTTAGGTTGAATTTTTATTTTGCATCTAAGCTGTCTCCTTGATCTTCCAGTCGATGGACACTTAAATCCCCCGCTCCCTTCAATTTCATTGTGATTCATTTTCCATTTCAATTTTATCCCCAATCATCGTAAAACAGCAAATAGAATCTGAAGGGGTACAAAGGATGGGAGATTCAAGGTGGCATTGGAGTAGGTTGAGAAATATAAAAGTTGCTACTACTTTGTTTTTTAAAAGAATGAGGAGAAAGTAAGGTCTGCAGATGCTGGAGATCAGAGCTGAAAATGTGTTGCTGGAAAAGCGCAGCAGGTCAGGCAGCATCCAGGGAACAGGAGAATCGACGTTTCGGGCATAAGCCCCTCTTCAGGAAGAAGGGCTTATGCCCGAAACGTCGATTCTCCTGTTCCCTGGATGCTGCCTGACCTGCTGCGCTTTTCCAGCAACACATTTTCAGCTTTTTAAAAGAATATTTGTTTTTGTTAATTTTAGGTGGTTGAGAAGGACACATGGGGAAGAAGAAAGAGAGCAGAGTTAGAGACAAAGAAAGGAAAGTACAGGGTTAACACATGCAAGGTGACATAAACTGGTTGGAGGAAATCAAGAAATAGGGGGTACATCCATAAACAGAGAGATTAACAGAGTGGTAGAAAGTGGAGGGGGGGGGGGGTGTGTACGAAGAAATAATAAGAAAGATTGAGAATAAATCAGCAGGAATTAATCAGATGCTGACAGCAAAACAGCAGGAAGTGACTCAAACGGGATGGCATGTACTGTGAGAACTGAATGAGATTATGTGCGAGAGACAGACTGCAAAAGGAGGATAATAAAGAACAGAGGTAGAGATGGGAAAGGAAGGAAACAAGAACTTGATGGTGAAAAAGGCTTAATCAGCTGGGATAGAATTAACAGAAATTGACCCTTCTTCAGAAATGTTAACTCTGATTTCTCTCCATAGATGCTGCCAGACTTGCTGAGCTTTTCCAGCAAGTTCTGTTTTTGTTTCTGATTTACAGCATCTGCAGTTCTTTTGGTTTTAATTGGGATAGGGCTAACCTCGCATTAGGGATTAGGTTAATGTAGCTGGTAACCTTCCAGCCAAGCAGATACTGTAACAACTTGGCTAGATGTAACAGGTCGCTGTGGTCAAAAAGTGTGGTGCTGGAAAAACACAGCAAGTCAGGCAGCATACGAGGAGCAGCAGAGTCAATGTATCGGGCATGAGCTCTTCATCAGGAATATGGAGGGGAGGTCCAAGATATAAATAGGAGAAGGATGGGGCTGGGGGAAGGTAGCTAGGAAGGCGGTAGGTAGATGAAGGTGAGGGGTGATGGTGATAGGTTGGACCGGAAGGTGGAACAGATAGGTGGAAAGGAAGATGGACAGGTAGGACAGTTCAACAGAGTGGTGCTGAGTTGGAGGGTTGGATCTGGGATAAGGATGAAAGTAGCTGCTCCTATGATGCTGCCTGATCTGCTGTGCTTTTCTAGCGCCACACTTTTTGACTCTGATCTCCAGCATCTGCAATCCTCACTTTCTCCTCGATAGCTATAGTACACATTTCCTTTGGTACTACACCTAGGATGTGACTACCACCCATTACCAATGCCCGAGCAAATTAAGATACCTGCTCATGTCACATGGACTTTTCTAAATTAACCTTTCTGATTAAATAGAGCATTAACTTAGCATTCAAGATTCAAGAACAGACAAAACCATCAGACTTGTCTCTTGCACTAATGCGCTAAACTTTATCAGAGTTGAGGAAGTTGAGGCTCACTGAATCTCGGACTCCTAGTGGTTGCTATTTTTCATCACAAGCGGTAGGCTTTTCTGGCTTTTAAAAATGTTGGAATTTTATAATACCATTTATCACTCGTCACACTCATTCATAAACAGATTGGAGCTTTGGTCTTCTCTCTCCCATACAATATCAACTACTGAAAACACTGCTATTGAAAACAATTTTTTCTCATGTTGATTAATTTGCTATATATTCAAAACCGTTGATTTAATAGTTGCTATGATGTGCTTTTGTTAATCTGCCTTTCTGATTCCTTAAATGCATATTATGGATTCACCTTAACCACACAAGTTTAAATAGCAGGTCTCACTAATTGCCACCGGAAGATATGGACAGAAACAAATTTTAGCTAACTGCAATTTTGTTTTCTCAGTATAGCACTTCTTATGACCATTGGACATTTCAAAGTATTCTAAAGCCAAATAAGTATGTTTGAAGTGCAGTCACTATTGTAATGTACAAAACACATCAGTTAAGTGGATATACCAAGCTCCCACAAACAGCAGTGCAATAATGACCAGATAATCAGTTTTGTTTTAATTCAGAGCTAAATATTGGCCAGCTTGCTGGAAATAACTCCCTGTTCTTCTTTGTAATATTGCCGTGGGTTCTTTCACATCCACCCACGCAGGCAGATGGAACTTTGGACAGTGGCAGCACTCCCTCAGGACTACACTGGAGTGTCAACCTCAACTTTGTGCTTCAAGCCCTGGAGTGGGACCTGCTGCAAGATGTCTACTTAAGATGCAAAGATACAGGGAACACTATTTTCTAAGATCAACAAACCTCAAAAAGGACAAATCAACAAGTATGCCTGAAAAAGAAACTAAAATGAAACTTAGATATCTGGACCACTTCAAAGAGATGGCAATGATCAGAGGTGAAACATGTTTAGGTTTTGGCATGTGTATATGATTTTTGAAGACATGAGCAGATACTTTAAATAATAATCTAATCATTGAATTGTTTTTATTGCTGAGTTAATGAATAAGATATACTTGTCTAATGTCCTACTGTCTTCATTATACTCTGGCAATTCATTTAGATCTCTTGGTGAAGCTTCAATATCATCCATTGTGACAGGTAGTGCCTGACCATCTTTGCCAACAACTTCCAGTCCAGTCAACCCAAGGTAGTGAGAGTCTCCCCAAGTCAAAGTGAAATTTAGCTGTACACCTGGAATGCAAGGAGAGAAACTTTAAGTCTATATGACAAAATGTTAATGTTCAATTATACAAACATACATAGTTTGTAAACAAGAAGATGTACACACAATCTCATGTAAGTTCAACACAACATTTTAAAGCCGCGATGAGTTAAAGTCAGATAATCTGAAACTCCAGTGTGTCAAAATTGTCAGTCATTCCTGGAAGCAAAATGGGAAATACTAAAGGAGGATGTCCTGATAAAATGAAATTTCAGACTGACAATTCTGGATTCGCGGCAGCTTGTCAAGTGACCACACCAACCAAAATACAATGAAATTTTATTAAGATTCATTAGAACTCTTGAAGACCATGAATCAACTTCAAAGTTAACCTTGATGCAACTTTGCTCTGTCTACATACACTTACATTTCCCAGTATACTCTGCTCGCATCTGACTGGCTGTTCCACCCAACAGGAATGGAGTTTGTTCTTGCACCTGCAAATACAGACTTTAAGTAGTTAAGAGATGACATACTGTTATTTTAAATGGTTATATTACATTTGTGATTGTTTGAGGCCACTTCTAACATCACCATTATTAGCTACATTTCCATTAGATTGTTTTATTTGCAACAGTGATATTTTACTAACAGATTAAGCTAAGATACAAATTATGATGATGTTTACCCCGATACATCAAGTATTTAAAAAAAAACATGCTTTTTGTATTAAAAAATTGGAATATTGTTATGTTGACCATCCTGTCTGGCCATGCTGTGATTATTAAATCTGCTGATTATATCACCATCAATGCATTGGCCATTTCCCTGCAATATTGCTTCAAGTGACTTCTTAGTAAACCCAATATGCTTTCAATAATCAATCATAACTTAGGCTTTCTCCTACTGTGATACTACATTAAACATGCTGAACAATCTTCTAAAAAGATATTTGTGAGCTACAATTGGCATGAGTTTTTATCACCCAGACTCGAACTGAGTGGCAACATTCCATTAGTAGCATCCCCTTTAAGTGATGAACTTAAATGTGAATTAATTAATTTATAGCTGCCTTACTTACACTTCCTACAATACATCATCAATACTTGATACAGAAGACGTTTAGAGGACACAGTCATATTACATATCTATTGGCTATATCTGTGCTAGAAAGGGAGCATGACGACGTAAGAGTCTCTCTCTATTTTCTATCTCTCAGTATTCTATTTTGTTTTGATGTTGCAACATGGGTATGGTATTGCTGGTGTAATACTATTAGCTACACACAAGCAAATTCGTCCACAATGATTGTTAATGCCTGTGGCTGTAAATTTATCACAACAGCAGGGTTCTAAGATGAAATCCATCTCAACCTCCAGCCCCTTGCCTGAAACCTACTTTTCAACTCTGGAACCCAATTCCTCAGGACCAATACTAAGTGTTTCTTTTGCCTATCAGAGGATATGAGTGCCCAAATCTGCTGCTATTACTCCTTTCAAGAAACACAAGATGGAATTGGAGAAAAACAGAAAGAGAAAGGATATCACTGAAACAGATTACCTGGTTATTAAAACTGTAATGTAGGAAATGCAGCAGCCAATGTGTACAAAGAAAACTCCTACAAGCAACAATGTGATAATGACAACACAATCTGCTTTAATGATTTTGGCTGCAGAAGAAATATTGCCCAGGACTAAGGAGTAGACAGTTTATCTCGTCTTGTCACCCATTTTCAAGCTTTCATCCCTTGATGATGCCTATCTAGTTAATCACCTCTACACCTTATGGAAGACTTTCCTCAAGTGTGCTTCCCAGAATTGAGCACAATTTAAACTGGTCCTAACCAATTCATTTTATTATAAATATATTAACATAAATCTTTTGTTTTTATACTCTATGAACAGGATTTTGCCAGTGCTACAAACCACTCTGACAGTGCATCCTTAATCACCACTGCCCCACAATCATTTAATGAATGTTTATTTGCTGGAATTGGGATTTCACCCTCACTCAGGAGAAAGGCCCACCTCAGAGCTGCCAGCCAACTGACATCCAGCACCTGCTATCCCCATTAGCAGCAGTGGCCAAGACTGGGACTATACTCAGTATCTGGATTCGAAGTCTCAGAGTCCAGAACCCAGGTAATTGCAGCTAGTCTCATGGCAAACAGGGCAAGTGTGCCAGTGAGAAACAAGAGAGGGATTGGGCTTATTAGTGGGGAGGATTCACAGAGGAAAGGAGTTGACCTTGTGCAGGAGGCTTGGTGTGGAAAAGGGACATTTGAGGAAGGTGTCCCCACCCCTCTCAAGTCCCAAGCTGGATAACCTGTCTGCTCCATCACTGAACTCCTTCTGCCAGGCTCAGCAATGGCCTAGTGATATTATCCTCGACGATTAACCCAAAAATATTCTGGGGACCTGTGTTTGAAACCCACCTTGGCAGATGGTGAAGCTTGAATTCAATTTAAAAAATTGAATCAAGAATCTACTTGTAAAGCCAAGCATCCTTTACTTTTCAAATAGCCTTCTCAAAGTCCTCTGCAACTGTCAATGTGTACATTCCCAAGATTTGGAGATGCCGGTGTTGGACTTGGCCACTACCACCTGATGAAGGAACGTCGCTCCGAAAGCTAGTGTGCTTCCAATTAAACCTGTTGGACTATAACCTGGTGTTGTGTGATTTTTAACTTTGTATATTCCCCAGGCTTGTTTCTCCAGCCCTTGATAATTATTCTTTTTAGTTTACACTCCAACTTCTCATTCTTCCATCAAAATTAATCATGACACCTGCCTGCATTAATTTTCATCCAGTGCACGTCTCCCCTGTTTTGCCAGTCTATCTATGCCCTCCTGAAGATGCTTACCATCCTTCTGTCTATGCATAATATTTACAAGTTGTATTAGATTAGATTAGATTCCCTACAATATGGAAACAGGCCGTTCGGCCCAACAAGTCCACACCGACCTCCCGAAGCGTAACCCACCCAAGACCCATTTCCCTCTGACTAATGCACCTAACACTATGGGCAATTTAGCATGGCCAATTCACCTGACCTGCACATCTTTGGACTGTGGGAGGAAACCAGAGCACCCAGAGGAAACCCACGCAGACACGGGGAGAATGTGCAAACTCCATACAGACAGTTTCCTGAGGCTGGAACCGAATTTGGGACCCTGGTGCTGCGAGGCAGCAGTGCTAACCACTGAGACACTGTGCTGCTCCATGTCATCTGCATCTTATGTAAGTCCTGCTCATTAATAGTTTAGGTGAATTGGCCATACTAAACTACCCCTAGTGTTCAGGGATGTGTAGGTTAGGTGCATTAGTCAGGGATAAATATAGGATAATAGGGTAGGGAAATGGGTCTGGGTGGGTTACTCTTCGCAGGGTCAGTGTGAACTTGTTGGGCCAAAGGGCCTGTTATATATACACCGAAAAAAAGAGAACTCCCATCACCATCGCTGGAGGATACAACAACATACTTTTCTCTGGCCAGACAAACACCACATTTCTAAGGCACGCAGAACTTTGCATCCATGCAGTTACTGCCACTTTAATCCAAAGGCCTTCACTTTTTCAAACAGGCCTGTTTTGTGGTATTAAAACCAGAGTGTTTTTCTGGAATTGACAGTATTTAGGGCGCTGAAGGCAGCACCTATAGACTTACCTGTTCACCCTCTGTTCTAAAGCCAGCCTGTGTGAATGGCCTCTCCTCTCCTTCACCATCTGCAGTACTAGGTCTATTGAGCTCTTCCTCAAATGTGAGCGGCTGAGTATAGTCAATATTAGCTGTGAATGTCTCATCGTACTGGGACATTGCATCCAGAATCTCATCATCTGTCGTGAAAAGTATAGTATCTCCAAACTGTTCCAGAGCTGAAACAAAGGACACAAACACAAGGGTTCAAAATAAATATTTCCTGATGATAAACAAATTAAAATTGCTACAAAGTTAACAAAAATTAATCCCTGTAGATTAAAAAAGACTCCGAACATAAATACTAGGTATGGAAAGTCTAGTAGAATCACATTTTCACTGTTTTATTTCTTCGACCTACATAAACAATTTTTTCACATACAGGCCAACCACTGTACCTGCAGGTCTGGTCTCCGCTGCTTCAGTTACCCGCGGTTTACTGTGGGCTGAACATATAACAGGGAACATTCCAGAACCAGGGACCAGGGGGCTGCCGGGAAGATAAATTTCCCATTTAAATCAATGGCTTCACGACTATCCGCAGTTTATGGCTTCCGCGGTACCTCTTGGAATGTATCCCCCACGCTTATGGGGGGGATAGCACATACTATATAAAGTTGTGAAAACAATTAAATCAATCCCCCTCTGATGCATCAGGATAAGGCAGAGCTTTCTCTATACTACACAAAAGGTCAACCCAGATGACTTGAAGCCTCCAGAGTGGACTTCAACCTTCAGAAACTTCTGTAGAGAGTTGAAAAGCAGATAGGACTGAGGTTAAAAATGTATTCTGTCAAATTTTCTATCCTGCACTCATCAAGATAATTCACAAAATGGCTCCCAGCTGGTGGAAGAGTTGAAGGACTGCGTGCGTGTTCTTGCCTGGGACTCATCGCTCCCATCTACTTTCTTGGTTTTTAATTCTTTTTATTTCTGTTCTTTTCTTGTATTTTTTTCCTTATGTCTTTCCTTTCTTTAGCAAGTTAGTCAACAGTATTGGTATAGCTATGAGAGTGGGCCATGTGTGGAGTGGCAGCAGCCTCCTGGCGGTCAGAGGTGGCGGCAGCAGACACTGCTCCTCCCAGCAACTGGGAGGCGGCAGTAGCAGGACGGACATCCTCCCAGTGTTCGGGGCCAGTCACAGTGACGGCTAACCTCCTCCAACAACCTGAGGCGGCAGCGGACTCTTCAAGATTGTGGCACCAGCAAGTCGACATCCTGGAGGGTGGTCAGAGTGGGATTCCGGTCGTGGTGAAGCCAGGGACCCATGGTGGGGACTGTTGGCATTGGCAAGTTGGCCACTGCAGCAGCAGCACCTTGGTACGCCTGGAGTGGGAACAATTGGCTTCATCGAGGCAGCAGCACAGCCAGGGACTCTAGGTTGTGATAAGCCTGGAGCAGGATGCCCTGGTTATTGGTGAGGTGGCAGCAGCGGAGGAACCTGGGCCTCCTGGTTTCGGGGCAAGTGTGGGTTCAGCCTGGAACGTAGAGGAGAGAAGGCACCTAAAGAGTGGCAACGCTTATGTTAGTGGGTCCGGCACAGGCGGCAAAGGACGGGTGGCGGCATAGGTGTCACTGGTAAGCCAGCTCAGATAGTTCTCAACTTCCACCCTACCAATTTCCAGACACAACGCACCATCTTCCACCATTTTTGCCACCTACAATCAAACCCACCACCAGAGATATATTTCCTTCCCCACCCAATCTATGTTCTGCAGAGACCATTCCCTCCACGACTCCCTCGTTAGGTTCAACCTCCACTTCCAGCACCTTTTCCTGCCACCGCAAGAGGTGTAAAACCTGCACCCACAGCTCCCCTGTCACCTCCATCCAAGGCCCCAAAGGATCCTTCCACATCTGGCAGAGATTTTCCTGCAAATCCAAACATCTCATCTACTGATTCTATTGTTTTCGATGTGGTCTCCTCTACACTGGGGAGACAGGACGCCAACTTGCAGAACATTTCAGAGAACATCTCTGGGACACACACTGACACCAAAAAACCCTACTGTCCTGTGGCCAATTACTTCAACTCCTCCTCCTACTCAGCCAAGGACATGAAAGTCCTGGGCCATCTCCACCATTAAATCCTAGCCACCCGACACCCAGACGAAGAACGCCTCATCTTCCGATTTGGGACCATCCAACCACACAGTATCAATGTTGACTTCACCAGTTTCCTCATCTCTCCTCCCCCCCTTTATCTCTCAGCCTTCTCCCCTCCCCACATTCTGATGAAGGGTTATGCCCAAAACATCAACTCCCCTACTCCTCAGATGCTGCCTGATCTGCTGCGCTTTTCCAGCGCCACACTTTTCGACTCTGATAGTTGAATCATTTTGCTGTATTATTCAATGTAAAACACAAGTGACCATAATCATTCAATTCAAAAAATATTAAACTAATGCGTAAACAACCTCTTTATACTTTGAGATAAAATATTGACCACCAAGTCGGAAATGACTATCATGATTAGCTCATTTTGCGCTGTATAACAAACAAACTCATGAACCAGGTTTTACCTTTGGTTTAACAAGTGCTAGTCTACCTCAGAATAAAGCACCTGAAGAAGTTTAAGAAACAGGAAAAGCTAGCTGTTTCACGTTGCTACTTTGTAGAAGCAATGCCAGTGGTGAACACCACCATCAGTCTGTTGCTGTCACACCAAAAAGCTATCCTGGCATTCTATCAAATGATTACTAGGTTATATGAACTTCAGTATACCATTGTGATGCCAGATATATAGGGTGTAGTTCCCAAAGGCTGTAGGACATAGCAAATCCCTTCAGCTGTTCGCAACTCTGCCCAAAGGCCTGTAGTAAGGCAATAAAACAGAGGAATGGAATTAGACCATTCAGCCCATCGAGTCTGCTCTGTTGTTTGATTATGGTGAAATGTTTCAACTACATTCTCCTGTTTTCCCTGAAATCTTTGATTCTGCTATTAATCAAGAATCTATCCATCCCTGTCTTAATTACTCTCAATGATGGCCTCCACAGCCTTGTCACAGAGTCACCACTCTCCGACTGAAGAAATTCCTCCTCATCTCAGTTCTAAAGGGTCATCCCTTCACTCTGAAGTTGTGCACTCAGGCCCTAGTCTCTCCTACTTGTGGAAACATAGAGTCCAGGCCTCTCAGTATTCTGTAAGTTTTGATTAGATTGCATCCCCCATCCTTCTAAACTTCAAATACAGACCCAGAGTCCTCAACTGCTCCTCATCCCAGGATCATCCTTCCTCCCGACCCTCAACAAGGCCTGCACATTCATCCTTAGATACAGGACCCAAAACTGCTTTCAATATTCCAAATGTGGCCTGACTGAAGCTACACAGCCTGAGCAGTATATCTCAGCTCGTGTTGTAGCCATCTCAAAAAGACATTACATTGCATTACCTTCCTAACTGCCATTGAACCTGCAAGCTAACCTGGAGAGAATCCTGAAGTAGGTCTTTTTGTGCTTCAGATGTCTGAAGCCTTTCCCATTTAGAAAATAGTCTATGCCTCTATTTTTCCTACCGAAGTGCATCGTCTCACAGTTTTCCACTCTGCCACTTCTTTGCCCACTCTCCTAGCCTGACCAGGTTATTACTGTGGCAGCCCCCCCCCACCCCAGCTCCTCAGCACTACTTGTCCCTCCACCTGTCTTTATGGCATCTCCTCAGTTCCTTCCTCCAGATCTTCAATATATAATATGAATAATTCTGGTCCAAATTCTGACCCCTGTGGAACTCCACTAGACATTGGCGGCCATCCTGAAAAAGTTTCTTTTATTCCCACTCTCTGCTTTCTGCCAGTCAGCCAATCTTCTAACCACACCCGCACCTTGACCCAAACACTATGGGCTCTTAGCTTATTTAGCAGCCTCCTGTGCAGCACCTTGTCAAAGGCCTTTTGGAAATCCAAATAGATCACATTCAATGGATCTCTTTTGTCTAACTTGCTCGTTACCTGCTCAAAGAATTCTAAAAACTTTTCAGACATGATCTTCCTTGATGAAGTCTTGTTGAGAATTTTACCACAAACTTCCGAATTCTCTGCAATCTCATCCTTAATAATAGACTCTAAGATTTTACCAATGACCGAGATCAGGCTGATCAGCCTACAAATTTCCACATCTTCTGCCTCCCTCCCTTCTTAAACAGGGGTGTTACATGAGCTATGTTCCAATTCTCTGGAACCCTTCCTGACTCCAGTGATTCATGAAAGATCACCACCAATGCCTGTACAATCTCTTCAGCTATCTTCTTCAGAATCCTGGGGTGTTGTCAATTTAATCCAGGTAATTTATCTGTCTTCAGCCTCTTCAGCTTCTCCAGTACCTTCTCCTCAGTAATGGCCACTACACCTACCCCTGCCCACTGACTCTCTTGTACAAAACCCAAATGCGCAGGGCTAGGTCTTGTTAAATTTTGGCTGTGTTAATTTTGTTGAGTTTCATGGAGTGTTTCTTCCTGTGATGCTCTGTGAGATTTCTTGCCATACCATTCCACTCCAAGATTTCTCACCACAGCCCACGTCATTCAGGGATCCATAATATTCCACCCTCAGTATGCAATACAATTTGTGATTCTACAATTGGACCTTATTTGCTAAATAATCCAGAGAGTACTAAGATATACACTGACAAACAATTTAAGATTGTCAGGCTCATAGTAAGCTGCACTTGTATGTGCTGAGTGCTACACATGTTAATACACAGGGCTTGTTCTTGCAGACAGAAAGAACACATGCACATATTACACTTGTTTCAACCTAACAAAACAGGCAACAGCCTTCTCTGGTCACTTAGGGCAATGCCATAACCAATTCACTCACTATAAAATTGAACAAAATTTTCAGTTAACTGCAATTAGCTAACTTTTGCATTCTCCAACAAAACTTGTTATCATTCAAAATGTACCTTTCAATCAATCCGAGCTCAACCTTTTCATACAGTAGAAAGGGTTGCTTTCCCTTTACGTTGGTCTTTCTTGTGATTTTTCTTCATGAGTACAAGTGAGAAACTTGAACATAATGTTAATTTTTTCAGCAATATCCAATAGTGTTCTTCCACATGCCTACTTAAAAAGTACTTATTTTCTTGTAATATTCCCTCAAAAGATTTTCCTTTAGAAAGATCGAACAGATCTAGACGTTTATGAATAGGTTTTATTGGATAAATAACAAGAAAATGTTTTCAGTTTTCATGAATCCAAAATAAAGGCTATAAATAAATAATGGTCACCAACGAATATATAAAAGGAATTCGAGGGAACCTTATTGCCTGGGGAGTGGTTAGAATGTGGAACGCATTATCACAAAGGGAGTAACTAGCTCAGATATACTTCAAATAAAGAGATAAGGAAGATAGGAATTGAAGAATATGAGGATGTTGTTGAAAGAATAAGGGTGTATAGTTAGTAGATATAGTTAGTAATGACTATTTTAGCCAAATGTAATGCTAAATAATTGACTGAATAATTGTTTACTTGATGCTAACAAGACAAAATAAGGAAACATTATTTTACCTGCTGTGCCAACTCAAATTAAACATAGTACAGAAAAAACAGGATTAGAACATAATTTACCTCCATTTAAAGTTCCTGATGCTTTGGCTATTTCTCCTCTAAAGATCAGTTTCCCATCCAGTAAGATTTCAACATCTTTAATACCACGGAAAGAATGTATTCTCGATTTGTTGTAATTCCAAATTCGAATCATTGCCACGTGACAGTGAGTTACAAAGTCAATATAGATGAAATGGGATCGTCCTGGAGTGAAAGGTGCAAGCCAGAGATGCATATCATCTTGCGTCCTGTTTACACCATCAATCAAATTTGAAACAACCCTTGGATCTTTGCCATAAGCAGGTAATATGTTAATATCTGCTGGATCTGCTCTTATTTGTACTATTTGTACAGGTTCTCCGCTTGAACTGAATATTTCTATTCCATTAAGTCCAACATAATGTCTATCACCCCAAGTTGATGTAATATTAATAATTAAACGACAGCCAAAAGGCAAAACTGGAATTTCAAAATCATCACTTCCATCATCATCCCTTTCAAGGTCAGTTGTATGTTCTTCCTTTCCCTCTTCAACTTCATGCATTGATTCTTGGTACAAGGATTTCAATCCTGTTTCTCTTCCAATTCTTTGCTCTTGCAAAAACTCATCAAAAACATCTCCCTCAAAATCCAAGTTGGCTATCCGACCTCGCTGTGACCTGTTAAACTTTAATAAAGAATCCCATGATTCCATCAGTGTGTCATCCTGCTCATTTTGCCACTTTGGTCTTGTAGACCCTGATGTCTTTGAAGTTTTCTGATTTTCTAAAAAAGCCAATATAAAAGGTGAATTATATAGAATGGGTTTCAATTCTTACAAGTTCACTTTGCAACTTGAACAGTGAACAACACTAATAAAACAGCAAAATACTATGACTGTTGGAGATTCTAAGCAAAAACAGAAAATTTTGGAAATCCTCAGCAAGTCCAACAGCATGGATGGAAAGACAAACAGAATTAATGTAGATTACTTTTGTCAGAACCAGGGGGACTTAGCTAAAACACTTTTTAAAAAGGCATGGGGGAACTAAGAAAAAGGAAGTTCAATGAAAAAGTGGAAGATATGCAAATAATTTGCAAATTAAGTTCAACATAGATAAAAATATTATATATTATATATTACTGACACACAAAAGAATGAGAGAAATTGCATCAGCAATGCCTGTACTACATTTTCTGGATTCAAAAGAGAATGGTCAAACAAATGCCAAAACTTCTCTTAAAGCCACCTCCAAAAGTATTCAGACACTACTCCTGCAAAACCAACACTGATGGACTGGATACACTCCAAATGGACAAAAACTATCTTACCTCCGAGGTCCCATTTTCTCAACTCTCAACTAGTCAGCTTTCCAGAAAAGGGAAAAGAAAATGCTACAAATATACTTTGAAATTCTCCTTGAAGAGTGGCACCATTGACATTAAAATGCTGGGAGGGTGCTTGCTATTAATAATTGAAAGTTTCAGAACAGGAGGGAAAGGAGAGACATTGAAACCAAACAGAAGTAGGGAATAAAAGACACCTTAAACAATTACACACTCACTCGATGTTATATTTTACATAAAATAGAGGATTGTAATGTTGACTATACTGCTCTGAAGTATATGGAGATGACTATCTAATAGCAGTGAATAAATAATGCCTGATGTCAGCAGAATAAATGTTTGATCCAGGATATTTAGGATTATGGAACCCTAATTCATTGCTTAAACAATACTTTACAGCATGAAATTGAAAATTTTGATCACTAAAGTAATGTACCAGATTGCACAATGTAAAGTCATATCAATTCAAAATTACATATTGGCACAAATATTCTAACGATCACAGAATCACTGGAGCAGCACAGACTGAAGTTATGTGTTGGCACCGTGTGAAATCTGTGACCTTGCTGATTCTGTAGAAATTGCCCAGGAATTGAAATCCTCTGATGGAAAATCCACTGTGTTTGGAACCCTATGTCAGAGTCCACTAAAGTCAGAGAATTCAGTGATTCTGACTTGCTTAAAAATTAATAATGACCCTGAAAATGTTAAGGTCAAAAACCTACTCAACTTCAGAATAACTGAATATCCAACTTGAATGACCCCCCAACCACATGCTCTCAACCCCTAACACCCCAGACCTGAACCTCCTCCAGGTCAACCTGACTGGGCTCAAATCCCTTCCCTTACCACCAACCCAACACAACTGAGATATGCCTGAACCTGCTGGACCAAATATGCCCTTGCCTGACCTATTCTAAGGATCCTACACTCCCCATCCACCTTGCACCGTAACTCCAACCCATTCACTTACCCGTCTGCCACCTTATCCCCTCACTTATTTTTCCTCAGCTGCTATAAAAGTGCCTTTGGGACCTTAAATTCCTGAAATTCCAGAAGCAAGTATTGCAAAAAAAAAGGAGAACACTACTCATGTGCTGGGTGAATTACTCCCTGATTTCCTCTGATGGATGCATTTGGGAGAGGTCAACCTTGGATTCTTAACCACAAAAATTGCAGACAGATAAGTGGATAATATTAAAGGGGTCTTCCATTGGTCGATTCTGTTCGGATTGCAATTAAAATATCTTGCCCAATAATATGGATCTTAAAAACTCTAGATTTTAATTAACTCTAGATTCCACATCTGATAACATAGACACAGTATATCTTAATCCATTCCATTTACTAATTAAAAAATGTACATCCATTTTACAATAAAGCTAAATAAACTGTAGTAGAATAGGTTTTAAAATGACTAAGAAAAAAAATGATACAATGACAGATGATTAAACCACTTACCTATTTTAAGAAGTTCTTCAGTTTCACTAACATTAAAAAGTTCTTTATGTCTGGCACTCTTCATAGAGCTTCTCCTTCCACTAATAGGAAAGTCAGTTCTTTGATTCTCCTCACCCTGTGACGAGGGCACATAACAGTCACTTTCATTGAAGTCGTCCAGAAAATCTAAATAATTTTTGTCAGTAAGTACTTTGCCCTTGTCATGAGAGTTGACTAACTTTTTCTTATTACATTTTAAAATCTTGTCAGTTGGACCAATTGAGTTTTTGTAACTATTGTCAGGGTCAGATAGATCAGGCCAATTACAATTTGCCTCATCAGATTTAGCTGAATTGTTGTCAACTTTTAAATCTATCGGTGTCTCATTATTGAGCCATGGAGGCTTTTTCCGTTTACTTTGCTTAGGTTTTTCATTCTCTGGTGATTTTAGCCATGATGGTATTTTTGAAGCTGATGGCATATCTGTTATTTTCTTTGCTGATATTTTCTCCTGCTGGTCTTTCATGACTGGTTCTTCATCAGAATAAATCTCTTCTTCCCTATTGGTTTCTGAAATATTTACCCGCTGGAGCGATATCTCGACTGAAACTGGAGCTGTTAACATTATGTCTTCCTCCACAGCAGAAATTCTGCACTTTGGTGAATCAATCGAATAAATGAATGCATTCTTCTTATTTTCTAAATTAGAATTTAAAAAGAATGAGGAACTTGCTTGATGTGGAGAACCAATATTAAGATTTGTTTTTGAGTTCTCAATTACATTAGCTTGATCTTCTGTATCACTCCCACTGAAAGCATCAATTGTATCTCTCTCCTCTAACCTTGAATTTAGAAAGAACGAGGAATTTGCTTGCTCTGGATGCTCAATGCTTGGGTCTCTTTCTGAGCTCACCCTTTCTTCAGTTTGTTCTTCCATATCACTCCCACTGGAAGTATCAAATGTAGCTTTGCTTTTGTTGGTTCTCAAGTCAATGGTTGTACTGTAATCAAACACTTGGTTTCCACAGCCTTTTTCAAGTTTTTCTTCATATACAAGATTACCGTCCACATAAATCCTCACATCCTTTGCCCCAACATCAAGCTCCTAAAGAAGGAATTTAAGCAATGAAGCAATTTACAATGTTATAAATGCATTAAATTAAAAAAAAATACAATGACTTTTAATGTGATTTGTTACTTATAGATATAACAAGAAAACATTTAACTCTTTCAATCCCACTTCGGCTTTATCATACATTCAAATAAATAGTTTGAATAACATTCTATTCTCCTATCACAGTATCCACTTTTCTCTTATACACTTATTCAAGTCAATTCTAAACTCAGGTTGTCAAAGCGTGCAAAGAATTTTCATTTTCTTTTCAAAATATCTTACATTTAGCATGCATGGTTAATCCCCAATTCCTGACTGATCCATTGCTGGAAACAATCTGCTGCTGGTCAGTTATTGCTATTCTTCATTGCTTTAAGCACTACCATCATATTGTCTCATCTTAATTTAATATGTCATAATCAGATTAATAGCTACAATTAAGACACATTTTATCACCTTCTTTTATTTACATTTTTTGAAAGCAACTGAAAACTTAAAATAAATTCTTCACCCTACTCAACACTTTAGTATGGTTGAGAATTTGACTCTGTTCTAAATTTAGACAAGACAGGTTGGCTCCTCGTCACCTGACTACAAGTTTTCATATTCTACCTGACTCTCATTAAGATCAGGAATTCATTGCACTGAATATGTATTCAATTTTGTAAATGTTTACATAAATATCTAGAAGAGAAAAGTTTGGAAGCCACAAAATTGACTTGAGATCTTTTTTATTACAAATGTGAATTTGTACTGAGTTCATTAATAGCGACAAGATATGAAATGCAATATAACTTTATTTAAGCACTTAATATATTCTTAATTACTTTTATGAATTGTATTTTGTGTTTAGAGATAAAAACAATATCTAAATTTATTTGTATTTTTCAAGTGTAATTCACTCCTATGCCTACTAACCTATAACTTCTTGAAGCCACAGAAAGTAGCATAAAGAAATGTTCAATTCTTTTTATAATTGATTTTATAAACAGAAACTTAAATATTCTAATAAGTAACAAAAGCAAGTCAGAGACTTAACACCGTTAGGTTTAAACTTTGTTCTAATCTACAGTACATACCACGATTATTTGACTTAATTTCTTAAATATCCTTTGTAGACTCTTAACATTTGTCTCTCAACGTAGCACAAAGACACCAATAAGCTGTACATGTTATTTTGCACACGAGTTCCTCGGATCAGGATAAGCAATATCACATTCTATTGCTATTATTGGTGGAGTGCAAGTAAGGATAAGCTTAATAATCCACTGCATTAATCTCCTGGCGTTCTACATTCTACTCATTTATGTATCCTGTCAATTGGCTGAACTTCAATGCCTTATGAGATTTTCTATTATCTGTTCCATAGTAAGGCAAACAGTGTCAAAATTCTCATTACTCCATTACACAGTAGACTGGAAACAAAGACTTTATGGTGGGACAGTTGATGAGTAGTGGAGGACTTTCAACGCAATTTTTCAAAGTGCTCAGCAGAAGTATATTGCAGTGAAAAGGAAGAATTATAAGAAAATCATAATCTGCCAAGGGTGTCTAAGGAAGTAAGGGAGGCTTTCAAATTGAAAGAGAAGGCATACAGAGTGGCCTAAGAACTTGAAGAAACTAGAAGATTGGGAAAACTTTGAAGGTCAACAGGAAGCCACAAAAAGAGCTATAACGAAAAGTAAAATAGAACATGAGAAAAAAACTAGCACAGAATATAAAGACAGATAGCAAAAGTTTCTATAAATATATAAAATGAAAAAGAGCGGCTAAAGTAAATATTGGTCCTTTAGAGGATGAGAAGGGGCATTTTGTTATGGGATATGATGAAATGACTGATGCACTGAATAAGTATTTTGTCCTTCACAATGGAGGACACTAATAACATGCAGGTAATTGACAAAAAGACAAAGGTAGGTGAGGATCTGGAAACAATCATTATTATGGAAGAGGCAGTGTTGGGCAAGCTAATGGAGCTAAGGAGAGACAAGTCTCCTGGCCCTGATGGAATACATCCCAGGGTCCTAAAAGAGACGGTGGGAGAAATAGCAACTGCACTTGTAGTTATTTTCCAAAATTCACTGGATTCTGGGGCTGTTCCAGCAGATTGGAAAACAGCAAATGTAACGCTACTGTTTAAAAAGGGAGGTAGACAAAAGATGGGGAATTATAGACCAGTTAGCTTAACTTCTGTAGTGGGGAAGATGCTTAGTCTATTATCAAGGAAAAAATAGCAAGGCATTTAGATAGAAATTGTCCCATTAGGCAGACGCAGCACAGGTTCATGAAGGGCAGGTCATGTTTAATTAATCTTTTGGAATTCTATGAAAAAATTCAGAGCAAGGTGAACAATGGGGACACAGTAGATGTGGTGTTCCTAGATTTCCAAAAGGCTTTTGACAAGGTGCTGCAGAAGAGGCTCCTGCATAAGACAAAGATGCATAAAGTATTAGCATGGATAGAGGATTGGTTAACCAACAGGAAGCAAAGAGTAGGGACAAATGAATGCTGTTCTGATTGGTAATCAGTAACTATTGGCGTGCCTCACGGATCAGTGTTGGGACTGCAATTATTCACAATTTATAGAGATGATTTGGAGTTGGGGACCATAGTGTGTAGTGTGTCAAAGTTTGCAGATGACACTAAGATGAGTGACAGAGCAAAGTGTGCAGAGGACTGTCAAACTTTGCAGAGGAACATAGATATATTGAGTGAGTGGGCAAAGGTCTGGCAGATGTAATACGATGTTAATAAATATGAAGTCAGGAGTAACAGTAAAAAGGATCATTATTTGAATGGTAAAAAGTCGCAGCATGCTACTATGCAGAGGGACGTGGGTGTCCTTGTACATGAATCACAGAGGGTTAGACTGCAGGTCCAATTAGGAAGGCAAATGGAATTTTCCCCAACATTGCTAAAGGAATCAAGTTTAAAAGCAGGGAGGTTATGTTGCAGCTGTACAAGGCCACACCTGGAGTACTGCATGCAGTCTTGGTCTCCTTACTTGAGAAAGGATGTAATGGCACTAGAGGGGGTGCAGAGGAAGCTCAATTGGTTGATTCCAGAGTTGAGGGAATTGGCTTATGAGGAGGGACTGAGCAGATTGGGATTATATTCATTGGAATTCAAAAGAATGAGGGGGGATCTTATAGAAACATACAAAATTATGAAGGGAATAGATAAGACAGCAGTAGAGAGGATGTTTCCACTAACAGGTGAAACGAGGACAAGAGGGCATAGCCTCAAAATTAGGGGGAGCAGATTTAAGACTTAATTAAGAAGGAACTTCTTCACCCAGAGGGTGAAAAATTCCCTGCCCAGTGAAGTAGTTGACACTACCTCAGTAAACGTTTTTAAAGGTAAAATAGATTTTTTTTAAACAATAAAGGAATTAAGGATTATGGTGACAGGGCGGGTAAGTGGAGCTGAGTCCATGAAAAGATCAGCCATGATCCTATTGAATGGCAGAGCAGGCTTGAAGGGACAGATGGCCTACTCCTGCTCCTAGTTCTCATGTCCTAATTACATGTTTTAAAGATTACAGAATTTGTGCACCTCCCCAACCAAACACCTGATACTAATTATTTTTAGCGGGATATTACTCTTAACCCCCTATACATTAATAGCACAGAGGTGGAATGAGTGGAGAGTGTCAAGCTCCTGAGAGTGGTCATCCACAACAAGCTTTCTTGGACTCTTCATGTGGATGCACTGGTTACAAAGGCCCAACAATGTCTCTTCTTCCTCAGGCAGCTGAGAAAATTTGGCAAGACGGCAAATGCCCTTGCCAACTTTTATAGGTCGTCATCGAGAGCATTCTGTCTGGATGTATCACTATCTGGTATGACAACTGTACCATTCAAGATCGGAGATGGTTACAGAGAGTGGTGAACTCGGCCCCGGACAATCACAGAGGCCAACCTCCTATCTATTGAATCCATCTACTGGGGCCACTGTCAAGGAAAGGCCACCAGTATTCTCAAAGATCTATCCCACCCTGGCAATGCTTTTCTAAAACCTCTACCATCAGGGAGAAGGTACAGAAGCCTGAACACACACACCAGCCGGTTTCGAAACAGTTTCTACCCTACTGTTGTTATAACACTGAATGGACTTTCAAACTCTTAACATTCACCTGTACCTGTATTTTTGTTTTTGCCGCTGTTTACCTATTATTTAGTTACCTATGCTATTTAACTACCTGTACTGCTCGCAAGACAAAGCTTTTCACTGTGCCTTGGTACAATAAATTCAATTCAATTCAATTCAATTTTAGGAAAACCCATATATTCTTCTTAATTGGTAAATCTTATTTAAAGGTTTACCTTCTAGGACATACCTTGTTATAATCTGCATAAAAATAGGAAAACACAAAAGCAACTCACATTGAGGCTTCTATTATAATTCCAAATCTTGATCTTAGAAATACCGAAGAGACACAATTTGATTGGGCTACGTACAACAAAATATAACTGAACAGGTGGATGGAAGGGGCACGTCCACATGTGACGCTCCTTCGTGGTCTGTGGAAAGAGGAAAGGTTATTGAGTTAAGCTTTTCTTAATTGCCACAGAGGGAAGAACAGATTTTTTTTTAGAATATCAATATAATTAAATGAAAAACAAAAAAATTAAGAAATGTAGAAACCAATATAGAATGTCAATAGGCAATTACTTCAATGGGACATTGCTGTCATAAAAACGACATCTTAATTCTATGATTCTACCTTATAATTTGAATATTGCTAAAGTCTAGTCTGCATTTTAAATTGCTCAGAACAAGTTAATATTTGTCGAAGACAACTAAAACATAGTACTTTACCAAAGATATTTCCTATCTTTGTGAATCAATTTAATACTTATTAGTTCTGACCAAAACTAGAGAAAATATAAAAGAAAACAGCTCTCTCAACGTTTGGACACCTTTGTTTGAACCTGCCTGTTAGGCTAAGCTTTTAATCCTTCTGCTAATATCTCCTTCTTTGGTGTGGGCAGCTTCAGAACAAGTTAAATATAGGCTTTTAAGAGTAATGGAACCTTCTAGAATTTGTTTCTTTCGTTTGGATCTTAAAATGGGATTTAGAAACATTAAAGTTTAAGAAACTGCACTATAGTTAATAGGTGATTGATTAAGGTGACAGCCTTATTTAAGATTTGGAGATGGTGGTGTTGGACTGGGGTGTACAAATTAAAAATCACACAACACCAGGTTATAGTCCAACAGGTTTAATCGAAAGCACTAGCTATAACCTGGTGTTGTGTGTTTTTTTTAAGCCTTATTTAAGACCTCATTTTTGTCACCTAGGCAAAAGTCCTATGCTTAGGATTATAACCCATGACCGATGCCAAGATCAGCAAATATTGGTTGTGATGGAAAATCTAGAAACTTTAAAGGACAATGGCTTTGCAGATGGAGGATCGTTCAGGAAGAGAGACAGTTTTTCTTTTAAGCACTTGACACAGAGGAAGGCAATAGGGAAAAGTCTCTAGTACTCTTTGCCCTAGTTATATTACTCATTGAAATTGAAAATGGGAGGATATGAGCAACTATGTAGAAAAGGTCAGGAACATGAGACATGGAGAAATGAACAGAGGACCTGCTTTTGGGCTGACCACCACTAGAGAGGTGAAGGACATTATGAACCGCAGATCAGATGCATACTAATTAATAGCCTTAAGTAGAAATATTCTCATTTTTATGGAGTATGCATGAGTAATGAATAAAAAGATCATGTACTGCCAGTTCTCCTGATTTGGAAATATTCTATTGACAGTATAGGGATACTCTTTATAATTCACTTCTCATTTTGTTTGTATTTATTTAATTAGTTATTTATTCATTCCTTTGTAAGATGTTGGCATCACTTGCTGAGCCAGCATTAATTGCCCTTGCCTATCCTCCCATGAGGTGGTGGTGAGCTGCCTATTTGAACCACCACAGTCCATATGGTGTACAGACAACCACAGTTAAGAAGGGAGTTACAAGATTATGACCCAGTGATAGCAGAGGAATGGCAACATAGTTCCAAACCAGGGTCGTATATGGTTTGGCGGTGGTGGTGTTCCCTTTCATTGCCTACTGTTTGTGGTTCTAGATGTTAGAGGTCAGATGTTTGGAAAGTGCTGTCAAAGTTTCTTAGTGAGATATTTTACTGCATCTAATGCTGTAGCCACCATGTATCGATGGTGAAGGCAGTAAAAGTTGAAAGTGGTGGATCAGGTTCTACTCCAGCAGGTGGCTCTGATCTGAATGGTGATGAGCTTCTTCAGTGTTGTTTCAGCTGCATCCACCCAGCCAAGTAGTGAGCATTCTGTTACATTTACTGAAAAACCAAATATTGTACATTGAAAGCCATGAGACTCCATAACAGAAAGGGAGTGAAACAATTTCTTGTGGAGGCTGGTATTGTGGAGCAGCCAGTTATTTAAAATGTATTTCACCTCACTTTTTATTTAATCTTCAGATTGTTAACATGTAATTCAATTTGGAAGTGAGAAAACAACACATTTTAAACATGAAAATCTAATTTGACAATTAGGTTTAGCTTTTCAACATATGTAAATGAGCAGTTATTTATATCATTGGAATTAAAGATAATTTATTTACATAACATAGTTAGAAAGCAACTTTCTCACGGAATACCTTTGTGTTTACAGATCAACTTAGCTTACCTTTGTCTTTCCATTCACTAAACGATTCAAATTCCCAGGACTGTGAGCATTTCTGACATCAACATCATGTGGAGAAACAAAAATCTTCTGATGTTTTAGATCAAAAAATTGTACTTCTGTTAAGCCGACTTTGTCAATGTTGCCCCAGTTTGACAAAATTTCCAGTGTGACATAAATTATGTCCTTCACCAATGTATTGCCCGACGTGCCATTACTCTGTTGAGTCTATTAAAAAGTTGAAGTTGCATATGTTAAAAATTGAAAATTATGGTACTCTATCAGATTTACAAACTTTCCGTATATAGAAAAGAAATAAAACATTGTTTGGATTATTGCAAATCTGGAAACTAGAGAACAGCTGTTCATATCCATTTTTGTTTTACTACAATATTTATTTCTTGGTCTCTGGACTGACACTTCAGTGCAGTTCTGAGGGAGGATTGCATTATTGAAAGGAGTGCCATTCAGATGGGGCTTTAACTATTTAAGTGGGCATAAAATATTTTTGGTGTTATTCAAAGAGGAGCAGGGTGATTCATCCAATGTTCTGAAATATTTATTTCTCGACCGATATCATCAAGAGAGTTGTTTGTGGAATCCTGCCGCATGAAAACTGATGACGACGTCTGCCCGGAGAACAATAGTGAACACACTTCAAAAAGTAAAAGTAACCGGCTTTGCATTTCCAAGCTTCTAAATGGTGAGTTATAAATGTAAGTTCTTTTCTAGTTGCACTTTGTGAAGAAAATATATATAAATATTTGCTGTCGCCTAGTTTAAAATATTAACTGCTATAAAGATTGTGGCAGTAAAAGGATGTTCATCTAAATTTAACAATGTTCTCCATATGTTTTCAATTCAAATGTCTGGAATTGGACTACATCAAATTTAAGGGATGGGGTGGAGAAATCAGATATGTAGGAGAATCTCAAATAGTGTTTTGAAGTGTAAAAGGACAAGGGAGTCTTGGAATACATGTCTACAGATCGTAAAAGGCAGCAGGACAGGTTGGCAGATTGGTCAAGACGACTTTCATACATGATCTTATTATTTGCCTTTGGCATGCACAACCTAGATTTCGCCTTTGTGCCTAAAAGGATCAAGGAATATAGGAGGAGGATGGGATTAGGGAACTGAGCTTTATGATCAGCCTTCATGGTATTGATTGGCGGGGCAAGCTTAAGGGGTTGAATGGCCCTACTCCATCTTCTATGTTTCTGTGCAACGTCCCCAGGTTCACTGAAAAGACTCATGTTGGGTGGGAGAGAAAGCTTTGGCTTCAGCCAAAGAGGCTGTAAATAGGCATGGGCAGGTTTACTGAGTGTGAAAGCCATTTGCAGACGGAATATAATGTGGAGATTTGTCTATTTGGGTAAAAATTTCCAAACTAACTCAGTGACATGTCAAAATCTGCTCACTATCCAGTCTACACTTTCAGACCCTCCTGAGGGAGGGCAATTTTCTTACTGTATATCATAACATTGCAACATAAAGCTACTTAATACAACAAAATTTGTATCATCCCACCCTATAGTATACTTTGTTGTCTATATCATGTGAATTATATTTAAAACATTGGCAAATGGAATATAATATGATTAAATATGATGCAAGTTTGTAAGAAGAATAGAAAAAAAACAATGTTCCAGTTGAAAATGGTGAGAAATTACCAAACATTACTGTTAGGGAGTTCGTATGATTTTGCACACAAATATCAGAAAGTTCACATGATGAGAGGACAATAAGAGGACAAATGATACATTGCCAGTTATGTTGAGGTTGTACGGGATGTTGGCGGGGCCTCTTCTAGATACTATGTCCAGTTCTGGTTGCCCTGCTTTAGGAAGAATATTATAAAGCTGGAGAGGGCTCAGAAGAGATTTATCGGGAAGTTCTTGGGAATGGAGGGCTTGAGTTATACAGAGAGACTGGGACTTTTTTCACTGGAGGGTAGGAGGTTGAGGGGTGACCTTATAGGGGTTTCATGAGGGGTACAGATAAGGCGAATAGCAGGCGTTTTCTCCCCCCGAGGGGAGAAAATTAGGGGGCATATTTTTAAGGTGAGAGGAGAAAGATTTTAAAAATAGATGAGCACCAATTTTGTTTTACGCAGAGAGTAGTCTGTGCGTGGAATGAACTTCCAGAGAAAGTGGTGGATGTGGGTACTGTTACAATATTTAAAAGACATTTGAATAAGTACATGAATAAGAAATGTTTGGTGGGATATAGGCCAAGTTTATGCAGGTGGTACTCGTTTAGTTTTGGATTGTGGTTGGCATGGACTGGTTGGACAGAAGGGTCTGTTCCTTGGTGTATGATTCCATGACTCGAAAAGAAATTCCTTTTTTAAAGGAGTTTCAGAGCATTATCCTGAAGAATTCCAATGTCATATTGCTACATAGTATCAGAATCAGTTAATAAATTTCAAATACATAAACCAACAGTAACGAGTGAGTGAATGTTGGCTATTATTTAGTTAACTATACAAGCTGGTATATAAACTGGGCTCTGTGGCTCAGTTGTAGTGTCCTAGGTTCAAGTCCCACCTGCTCCAAAGAAGAAAAACAACAAAGAAAATTACAGCAAAGGAATAGGCCCTTTGGCCCTCCAAGCCTGCGCTGATCCAGGTCCTCTATCTAAACCTATTGTTTATTTTCTAAGGGTCTGTTTCCCTTTGCTCCCTGCCCATTCATGTACCTAATTAGATTCATCTTAAATGACGCTATCGTGCCTGGCTCTACCACCTCCACTGGCAATGCATTCCAGGCCCCCACCACCCTCTACATAAAGAACTTTCCATGCATATCTCCCCTAAATGTTTCCCCTTTCACTCTGAACTCGTGACCCCTAGTAATTGAGCCCCCCATTCTGGGGAAAAAAGCTCCTTGTGATCCACCCTATTTGCACTTCTCATGATTTTGTAGACCTCAATCAAGTCCCCCCTCCATGTTTCAAATGAAAATAATCCTAATCTACTCAACCTCTCCTCACGGCTAGTGCCCTCCATACCAGAAAACATCCTGGTGAACCTCCTCTGCACCCTCTCCCAAGCATCCATATCCTTTTAGGAATGTGGCGACCAGAACTATATGCAGTATTCCAAATGTGGCCGAACTAAAGTCCTATACAACTGATGAAATGACCTGCCAACTCTTGTACTCAATTTACCGTTCGATGAAGGAAAGTATGCCGTATGCTTTCTTGACCACTTTACTGATCTGCGTTGCCACCTTCAGGAAACAATAGATCTGAACATTCATATCTCTCTGTACATCAATTTTCTCCAGAGGTTTTCCACTTACTGTTTAGCTTGCTCTTGAACTGGATCTTCCAAAATGCATCACCTCGCATTTGCCCGGATTGAACTCCATCTGCCATTTTTCTGTCCAACTCTCCAATCTATTTTCTCTGACAGTCCCCTTCACTAGCTACTACTCCACCAATCTTAGTGTCACCTGCAAACTTGCTAATCATACCATCTATACCTTCCTCCAGATTATTTACATAAATTACAAACAACAGTGGTCCCAGCACGGATCCCTGTGGAACACCACTGGTCACAGGTCTCCATTTTGCGGAACTCCCTTCCACTCCTACTCTCTGCCTCCTGTTGCCTGTCAGTTCTTTATCCATCTAGCTAGTATACCCTAACTGAAAATGTGTTGCTGGAAAAGCGCAGCAGGTCAGGCAGCATCCAAGGAACAGAAGAATCGACATTTCGGGCATAAGCCCTTCTTCAGGAATTCTTCAGTATACCCTAACCCCTTGCGACTTCTACTTCCCCATCAGCCTACCATGGGGAACCTTATCAAACGCTTACTGAAGTCCATGTATATGATGTCTACATCCCTTTCCTTATTAATCAACTTTGTCACTTCCTCAAAGAATTCTATTAAGTTGTTAAGACATGACCTTCCCTGCACAAAACCATGTTGACTATCACTGATAAGCCCATTTTCTTCCAAATGGGGATAGATCCTATCCGTCAGTATCTTCTCCAGCAGATTCCCTACCACTGATGTCAGGCTCACCAGTCTATAATTACGTGGATTATCCCTGGATAAAGGAAGCTGCAAAGATATAAGAACAACGAACAAAGAAAATTTACATCCCAGGAACAGGCCCTTTGGCCCTCCAAGCCTGAGCTGATTCAAATCCACTGTCTAAACCTATCACCCAATTGCTAAGGATGTATACCCCTCTGTTCCCCATCTACACATGCATCTGTCCAGGCACACCTTAAATGAATCTACCGTGCCTGCCTCTACCACCTCTGCTGGCAATGTGTTCCAGGCACCTACTACCCTCTGTGTAAAGTACTTTCCTTGTGTATCCCCCTTAAACGTTTTGCCTGTCACCTTGAATGTGTGACCTCTCATTATTGAATCCCTCACCCTGGGAAAAAGCTTATCTCTATCTACCTTCATGATTTTGTAGACCTCAATCAGTCCCCCCTTCAATCTCCTTTTATTCTAATGAAAATAAACCTAACCTACTCAACCTCTCTTCATAGCTAGCACCTTCCATACCAGGTAACATCCTCGTAAACCTTCTCTGCACCCTCTCCAAAGTTCCACATCCTTTTGGTAATGTGGCGATCAGAACTGTACACAGTATTCTAAATGTGGCCGAACCAATGTCTTGTACAATTTTAACATGACCTGCCAACTCTTATGCTCAATACCCCATCCAATGAAGGCAAGCATATTATATGCCTTCTTGACCACTCTGTCTATCTATGCAGCCACCTTCAGGGTATAATGGACCTGAACTCCCAGATCTCTCTGCTCATCAACTTTTCCCAAGGCTCTTCCTTATACAGTATAGTTCGCTTTACAATTAGACTTCCCAAAATGCATCACCTCACATTTGCCTGGATTGAACTCCACCTGCCACTTCTCCATCCAACTCTCCAGTCTATCTAAATGCTCCTGTATTCTTTGACAGTCCCCTATCCTTTTTGCTAAGGCCCCAGTTATTTCCTCCATCACTTCCCTCAGTAACCTGGGATATATCCCATTCGGACATGGGGACTTGTCCACCTTAGTGCCTTTTAGAACACCCAACACTTCCTCCCTTCTTATGCCGACTTGAGCTAGAGTAATCAAACATCTATCCCGAACCTCAACATTCGTCATGTCCCTCTCTCTCTGACTCCACGCATAACTCTCCTTCTTTGTCCTTGAGTGGGCCAATCCATTCTCTAGTTACCCTCTTGCTCCTTATAAACAAATAAAAGGCTTTGGGATTTTCCTTAACCCTGTTTGCTAAAGATATCACAGACCCCTTTTAGGCCTTTTAATTCCTCGTTTCAGAATGGTCCTGCATTCTCGATATTCTTCCAAAGCTTTGTCTGTCTTCAGTCACCTAGACCTTATGTATGCTTCCCTTTTCCTCTTCGGTCTTCTCACAATTTCACATGGTTCCATAATCTTCCCATTTCTATCCCTCATTTTCACAGGAACATATATCTCGTGAACTCTAATAAACTTCTCTTTAAAAGCCTCCCACATATCAAATGTGGATTTACTTTCAAACAGCTGCTCCCAATTCACATTCTCCAGCTCCTGCTGAATTTTGGTATAGTTGGCCTTCCCCCAGTTTATCCCTCTTCTTTTAGGACCACTCTCGTCTTTGTCCATGAGTATTCTGAAACTTACGGAATTGTGATCACTATTCCCAAAGTAATCCCCTACTGAAACTTCAACCACCTGGCCGGGCTCATTCCCCAACACCAGGTCTAGTATGGCTCCTTCCCGAGTTGGACTATTTACATACTGCTCTAGAAATCCCTCCTGAATGCTCCTTATAAATTCTGCTATATCTAGACCTTTAACACTAAGTGAATTCCAGTCAACGTTGGGAAAATTAAAATCTCCTATCACCACCACACTGTTGCTCCTACATCTTTCCATAATCTGTTTACATATTTGTATCTTTATCTCATTCTCGCTGTTGGGAGACCTGTAGCACAGCCTCAACATTGTTACCGCACCTTTCCTATTTCTGAGCTCTGCCCATATTGCCTCACTGCTCAAGTCCTCCATAGTTCCCTCCTTCAGCATAGCTGTGATATCCTCTCTGATCAGTAATGCAACTCCTCCACCCATTTTACCTCCCCCTCTATCCCACCTGAAGCATCAATATCCTGGAATATTTAGTTACCAATCATGCCGTTCCCTCAACCAAGTCTCAGTAATAGCAATAACATCGTACTCCCAGGTACTAATCCAAGCCCTAAGTACATCTGCCTTACCTACTATATTCCAACAAATTGTATTCAAACAAATGCACCTCAGACCACCAGTTCCTTTGCGTTCATCATCTGCTCCCTGCCTACTTTCCCCCTTAGTCACGCTAATTTAATTATCCAGATCTTTACAGGCTTTAGTTACTACCTCCTTCCTGTCCACGAACCATTTGGTTCCCATACCCCTGCCACATTAGTTTAAACCCTTAGTGAGTTTTGAGAAGATTTGTAGCTCAGGTTGAGGTTCTGGATGTAGGTTTGCTCACTGAGCTGAAAGGTTCACTTCCAGATGTTTCATCACCCTACTAGATAACATCTTCAGTGGGCTTTAGGCGAAGCACTGCTGATAATTTCTGCTTTCTATTTATATGTTTGGGTTTCTTTGGGTTGATGATGTCATTTCCCATGGTTAAGTCACTTCCTGGTCTTTTTCTATGGGGATGATAGGAATGCCATGCTTCTAGGAATTCTCGTGTGTGTATCTTTGTTTGGCTTGTCCTAGGATGGATGTGTTGTGCCAGTCGAAGCGGTGTCCTTTCTTCTCTGTATGTAAGGATACTAGTGAGAGAGGATCATGTTGTTTTGTGGCTAGTTGGTGTTCATGTATCCTGGTGGCTAATTTTCTGCCTGTTTGTCCAATGTAGTGTTTGTCACAGTCCTTGCATGGTATTTTGTAAATGACGTTAGTTTCGCTTGTCGTCAGTTTAGGGTCTTTCAAAACAACAACAAACTGCCATTCCTCGATGTCACAGTTGAGCCAACAGCCAACGGGAAACTTCAAACCAGCGTCTACAGGAAAACAACACATACGGACCATATTGAACTACAGAAGCAATCATCCCAACATTCACATATGAAGCTGCCTCAGAAATTTACTTCAACAAGCTAACACACACTGCAGCACAGAGGAACTACGCAGAGCAAAGGAAAATCACCTATACTGTGTATTCAAAAAGATTCCAATGAACACAGTCCACCGATTTCTCAGCAACACACCCAAATAAACAGACAAAACACGTCCAGAAACCCTAGCCACTCTCCCCTACATCAAAGACATCCACATTTTAGATGTGGGAGGATTTCAAAGATAGGTTAACGGCAGTGCAGGATAGCCATGTCCCGTTGAAGGCAAAGGATAGGAAGGGCAAGATTCGTGAACCGTGGATGACAGGAGAAATTGTACGACTCGCCAAGAGGAAAAGGGAAGCGTACATAAGGTTGAGGCAGCTGAGAAGAACAGGCCCTGGAGGAATATCGGAAGAGTAGGAAAATCTTAAACAAGGAATCAAGCAGACTAAAAGGGGTCATAAAATAGCTTTAGCTAGCAGAATTAAGGAAACTTCCAAAGCGTTTAATTCTTATATAAGAAGCAAGCGGGTAACTAGAGAAAGGATTGGTCCACTAAAAGATAATGAAGGCAGGCTGTGTGCCGAACCTGAGAGAATGGGTGAGATTCTGAATGAGTACTTTGCCTCAGTGTTCACTGAGGAGAGAAACATGATGAATCTTGAGATTAGAGATTGAAGTTTGATTAGTCTGGATCACGTTGGCATAAGTAGGGAAGATGTGTTGGGTATGCTAGAGGTTATTAAGGTGGACAAATCCCCAGCACCGGGTGGGATCTATCCCAGGTTGCTGAGGGAGACGAGAGGGGAAATAGCTGGGGCTCTGACTGATATCTTTGTGGCATCCTTAAATACAGGTGAGGTGCCGGAGGACTGGAAGGTTGCTCATGTTGTCCCCCTGTACAAGAAGGATAGTAGGGATATTCCGGATAACTACAGACCAGTGAGCCTGACGTTGGTGATGGGGAAGTTGCTGGAGAGGGTACTGAGAGATAGGATCTATTTATATTTGGAAAAGAATGAGCTTATCGGTGATGGACAACGTGCGGGGAAAATCGTGTCTTACCAACTTGATAGAGTTCTTTGAGGAAGTGACCAAGTTTTAGATGAAGGAGTGGCTGTTGATGTCACATACATGGACTTTAGTAAGGCATTTGATAAGGTTCCCCATTGTAGACTAATGGAGAAAGGTGAAGTCTCATGGTGTGCAGGGTATTCTAGCAGGTGGATAAGGAACTGGTTGAGCAACAGGAGACAGAGAATAGTAGTTCAAGAAAGTTTCTCAAAATGGAGAAAGGTGACCAGTGGTGTTCCACAGGGGTCAGTGTTGGGGCCACTGTTGTTTGTAATTTACATAAATCATCTAGAAGAGGGCACTGTTGGTATGATCAGCAATTTTGCAATGACACAAAGATTGGTGGAGTGGCAGAAAGCATAAGGGACTGTCAGAGAATACAGGAGGATATACATAGACTGGAGAGTTGGGCGGAAAAGTGGCAGATGGCTTTCAATCCAGACAAATGTGAGTTGATGCATTGAGGCAAGACTAATTCTAGAGCGAATTATACAATGAATGGAAGAGCCTTGGGAAAAGTTGATGGGCAGAGAGATCTGGGAGTGCAGGTCCATTGTACTCTGAAGGTTGCTGCACAGGTGGGTAGAGTGGTCAAGAAGGCATATAGTATGCTTGCCTTCATCGGACGGGGTATTGAGTGTAAGAGCTGGCAAGTCATGTTAAAATTGTACAAGACATTGGTTCGGCCGCATTTAGAATACTGTGTACAGTT
>NC_057730.1:7239892-7308587 GCF_004010195.1 Chiloscyllium plagiosum
CATCCCCTGAGAAAAAGAACAGGAAGTGACTTCACCACAGGAAATGACATCACCAACCCAAAGAAACCCAAACATATAAATAGAAAGCAGGAATTGTCAGCAGTGCTTCACCTGAGGCCCACTGAAGATGTTAATGAGTAAGGTGACGAAACTCTGGAAATGAGCCTTTCAGCTTAACGAGCATACCTACATCCAGAGTTTAAACCCTTCCCAACAGCATTAGCAAAAGCACCCTCAAGGACATTGGTTCCAGTCCCTCCCAGGTGTAGACTTTCCAATTTGTAATAGTCCCACCTCCCCCAGACTTGGTCCCAATGTCGCAAAAATCTGAACCCCTCCCTCCTGCACCATCTCTCAAGCCACGCATTCATCCTACCTACTCTTTCATTTCTACTCTGTCCACCACGTGGCACTGGTAGCAATCCTGAGATTACCACCACTGAGGTCCTACTTTTTAACGTGGTTCCTAACTCCCTAAGTTCTGCTTGTAGGACCTCAGCCCGTTTTTTTACCTATATCATCGGTGCCTATATGCATCATAACAGCTGGCTGTTCACCCTCCCTCTTCAATATGTTCTGCAGCCAATTTGAGACAACCCTGACCTGTGTACCTGGGAGGCAACAAACCATTCAAGAGTCTTGCTTTTGACCACAGATCTGCCTATCTACTCCCCTTACAATTGAATCCCCTATCACTATAGCCCTTCCACTCTTTTTCTGTCCTTCTGTGCAGCAGAGCCAACCAGAGTGCCATGAACCTGGCTACTGCTGCCTTCCCCTGGTGAGCCACCTCCCCCAACAGTATCCAAAACTGTATACCTGTTTTAGAGGGAGATGACCATAGGGGACATCTCCACGGCTCTCCTGCTCTTTCTCTGCCTTTTGGTCACACATTGCCTTTCTCCCTCAAAAATCAGAATCTGCGGTGTGACCAATTTGCTGAACATGCTATCCACAACCCCCTCAGCATCGTGTATGCTCCAAAGTGAGTCCATCACAGCTCCAGAGCTGTGATGCGGTCTAACAAAAACTGCAGCCGGACACACTTCCTGCACGTGAAGTAGTCAGGTACATCAGCTACATAAACCTAGAAGTCTGTTATAACATCTCTAAATAGGTTGGTCAGAAGACTTTTTTTAAACTATGGTGCACAAGAAGGGCTACTGTGATGCACTGGTAATGACACTACCTCTGGCCAGAAGGTCTGGCTTCAAGTCCCACTTACCTTGGAGATGTGTCATAATATGTCCAGTTAGTCCGCTATCCCAACCTTCTATCACTCACAAACTTTCTCCACTTAAGAAAACAAGCGCTCTTGTGATGCAGTGATAGCTTCCCAATTTGTGGACGAGGAGGCCTGGATTCTAGGTTGATTAAAATAACTAAGTCACACAGTTATAATGTCCCTGTCTTTGGAAAAGGTGCCCTCCAAGGTTCCACCAAAGGTGTGTCATAACATATCTGAACAGATTGATTAAGAAAAGAGAGTTCTGAAGAGTTTGGTTGTGCAGTGGTAGTATTTTTCCTTCTGGACCAGAGGATTAGAGGTAAAGTCCCACCTGTCCAGATATGTGTCATTGTGTGTCCAAATCGGTTGATTAAAATAATTATTAGCATTTACGCAAGGGGGGTTTTCTGGAGTGGTGGTAGTGTCAGAAGATCCAGATTCAAGTCCTACTTGCTAGGGCAGTGTATCATAACACATCCAAACAGCTGATTTAAACAAATACTAAGGGATAAGGGGTAATAACTCCCATCTCCAGGCCAGGATATCTGGAGTCAACTCCCAACTGCTTCACAAAGTAATTTTTAAAGAAGGGCTAACCTGGAGGAGAGTCGGAGTGTTATTGAATGGAGCAGTAAGTTCTGTGTGCAGCAATAAAGAAATTCCTCCAAAGTATTTGGGTTTCAGAGTAAACATCACAAATAGCTTTAAAGTCTCTCTAAAAACCACTTTCAGGCAATAAGTTACAAATTACATTTTTCAATGAGATTCTGATTTAGTCGGGTATTTCCTGGCAAAGAACAATATCTACATAATTCAAAGTCCTGTTTCTAGTTCACGATTGAGGGGAGCGTCTACGAAATCCTATCTCAAGAAATATTCTCTCGACGATAAGACTCGGAATGCTTCAATTATTCATAATCGGAAACAACCTACTAATTTAAAAAAACATCAAAATATACTTCTACTCATCAGACAGCCAAGGAAAATTAAATTAATTCATGAAATTACCTAAATTTACTTTTGTTCAAAGCTGTAGTTCCACAACATGTAATAATTAATCAGATGCCTGAACATTTCTTTTCTCCAAATGATTGAGAACATGTAGGTTGAATTTTCCTATCTTTGCACCTGGGGCAGGAACAAGATTCGCTGATTTGCAAGCCCAATCTTGGATCTTTTACAGGGCAAACTAAATACCATCTGCTTCTGAGTTCCCAGGCCAATTGAGGAGGCTGGGGGCGGTGTTATACATCCAACACAGCAATTAAGGATTTCTTAAAGGGACCATGGTGGTAATTCAAATAGCAACGCCAGTCAGAGAACAACAGTGGGAAGCAGGGGGTGGGGGGGAAGCATGAATGCAAGATAGGGAATAGGAGACCTTAGCTCAGTTCTCAGACTCTTCGCCATAGCTGTTGGTTCAAGCAGTGAGGATGGTAAGAGGAGGTCTGTCAGTTTCACAAAACTACCTCGCTTTAATTTGCTGAGCCTGTCAGTAGCCAGATTGCAATGTCCAGGAACCAGATTCAGTGCCAGAAAAGATCAATGATCTCAAGGAGATCTGACAAAATGAATATTCTTCAATTCTCAGCTGCCTGCCATCACTCTCTCACCTCCCTAGTGTTCTCCCGCACAGCACCCTCTGACTGCCTGTCACGATTGTGCAGTTATGATCTGACAGTTTTTAGGTAATGCACTGTTTTAATGGCTACTGTTTTTGAAATAATGTTACTTTAATTGGAATTGGACACAAGAAGCTAAAATAATAGCAGTGACAAATCACTTGATGGCTTGATGGTAGGAAGCAGAGAGTAATAGTGGAAGAGTGTTTGTCAGACTGGAGGCCCTGTGACTAGTGGAGTACCTTAGGGGTCATTGCTGAGGTGATCACACTGTAAACTTTTGCTATAAATTCTGTGTCTTATGACCTTGTACTCCACAAACATCTGATGAAGGAACAGTCCTCTGAAAGCTAGTGCTTTCAAATAAACCTGTCGAACTATAACCTGGTGTGTGATTTTTAACTTTGGACAAACTAGGACCTCTTTCTTTACAGCATAGGACACTGAGGGGGGATCTTATAGAAGTGTATAAGACCATGGGAAGCATCGATAGGGTAAATGCACTCAGTGTTTTTCCCAAGGTCGGTGAATCGAGGGCTAGAGGGCAACAGTTTAAGGTTAGAAAAGAAAGAATAAAAGGGAACCTGAGGGATAACGTTTTCACACAGTGGGTGGTACGCATATGGAATGAGCTGCCAGCAGAAGTGGTTGAGGCAGGTATATCAACAACATTTAAAAGGCATTTGGACAAATACATGGATAGGAAAGGATTAGAAGGATATGGGCCAAGTATAGGGAAATAGGGACAGACACTTTGGTCGGCATGGACCAGTTCGTGCCAAAGGGCTTGTCTTTGTGCTGTAGGACTCTATGACTTTATGACCTGACTATACGACTGCAAGCTTAAAGTAGATAACAAAGAGACAGACTCAGACATGTAAAGACTCTCACTGGGAGATAACAATGATCGCCTGATAATGGCTTGCGAGTACATAAATTAGGCAAGACACTGACCAGAGCAAAAATCAAGAGTCACAGATGGAGCAAGGAGTATTTTCTAGAATGTCAATACCTGACATGGAACAAGACTTGGCTTTTTGCAAGGTCACCTGGCCATCTGAGCTTGTCATCTAAGTAAAAAGGGAAGTTGCCTACAAAATGAGAAATTCTACCTTGAAATAAATTTCTCTCCAGTGATGGTAAGAGGGATGGACACTCCTCATAACAGTTAATAATCTGTAGAAAGTCACTTGGCAGCTAAAGGTGTTGCTACCTGCAGGGACAGAAGCCAGGGGCAGCAGCATAGAGTGCCTTGTCAGAGTGGTGCAGGAGATTCTATGCTCTGTTCAGCCAGGCAAAGATATTGAGCCTTACAAATCATGCATCAACATGTGAAGCAGCAACACTGAATGTGTGGTCATCTGTCAACATTTCCAAAGACAGTACACATCTCTAGAAAAAGTGCAATGTCATAATTCCTAGCCTATTGGGTTGGTGGCCATCTGCTTTGAGAAAATGGCCAACCTCACAGATGGTCAGGCATGGCATGCTGAGTGCATACTGGTCCTGATTAATGGCCTGGCTGCCCTGGCTACACACCATTGATTGAAGTCTTGGGTCTGAAGGCCACACTTACATGCAATAAATCAATTGTCTCTCGTTCTCAGTTACCTGGTAAATGCAGATGGATCCCAAGGGGAAAGATAGAGGGAGGGATGATGGCATTAGGAGAATCTCCTCATCTTGCCTATACTTCATGACCTTTGGCCTTACACTGACAGAGTTATGAATACTGTGTCCTGCCATTTATCAGAGATTCCTGCACCCCGCAAGTCTAGCCCATATCAATGGCTTGCTTCGTTGACGTCCTGATATTAAGATAGTTCTGGTTTTACCTCCCTGGTGCCTCTGTAGTCAGGTGCTTCACTATGGTCACCAGCCAGGTCTAGATTGGGAATTCCTTATCCTCCGGGAATGAAAATTGAAGCTATATGGCTAAGAGACGACCTCAGGAACACGAAGCAGCCAAAAGATGAGCAAGTGATGGCAGCTCCCTGGATGTTTGATGCACGTGGTCACATACCAGCTGCACATTAACAGAGTGGAATTTCTCCCATTGACAAAACAGAAACCTGGCTACTTTGATGGCAACTTCCTTGCTACATGAGTGTGCCTGTAACTTTCTGGATCTGAGGAAACACAGTAGAACACTGTCCTCTGGGGTTGCTTAGCATCATCCACCTCAAAGTGAACATAGTTGGAAGCCATTATAAAAAGGCATTGGTAACCTGGCTTATGAAGTATCTGTTGTAGATTACAATACCCTACCTGACAGTAACTGAGCCCTGGAAAGACAAACACAACCAAATGGAGTGTTGTGGTTACCTTGAAAGCAGCGGTCATTGTTGCTTACATATTGCTCTGGATGGTGGTTTTCTTTAAAGAGACTGCAGAAGTCTGCAAACACCTCAGTGTCAGCCTCTTGAGGTACAGTTACTTGATGAAATTGACCCTTTTCCCACACAGCCTTGTGCAGAGGGTTTCTATTTCCTTGAAGTGTAACCTGGTGCCACCTCCTCTGTTCTCTCCACCTGCAGGTGGCTGTGTAGAAGACAGTTAGTGTTGGCGTTCTGTTGCTGTTGCTGTAGTTGTTGATCTGAAAGATCCTGCAATGTATCCTCAGAGTTCCTGTCGACTTCAAAATATATCGACCTCATATTAAAGGGAAGTCTCACAGGTGCTAAATCAGAATAAGGGATTGCCGATTTGAGTTGAAGAGAATTCCTTCTTTCAGAGGGTAGTGAATCTGTGGATTTCCTTACCACAGAAGGCTGTTGAGACTGGGACATCAAGCACATTCAAGGCTGAGGCAGACAGATTCATTTTAAATCCTCAAGGAAATGAAGGGTCATGTGAAAAAGGCAGAAAAGTGAAGTTGGAATTAGCAAAAATAAGAAACTTACTATGGATGCTGGAAATCAGAAACAAAAACAAATATTGTTGGAAAAACTCAGCAGGTCCAGCAGCATCGGTGGACAGAAAGTAGAATTAACATTTTGGGTCCAGTGACCCTTCTTCAGAACTGACTGTAGCTGGAAAAAGACAGGTATATATGCTAAAGGGTTGGGTTGGGGGAATAGGGCAAGAATGAACAATAGGTGGAGATGAAGCCCACAGAGAGAGAAAACCAATTGGGCAAAGGTATTGTAAAGGTCAGCCTGAGAGAATGAATAGCTGCTAATGGGGACCATAACTGCTATTGGTGGCTGGCAACAGGTTGTTTGTGGCAGCAGCCCATGTGATAACAAGTCCTTGGGTGTGGGGTTTGAGGTAAGGATATGGGCGAAGCCCTAAAATTATCAAACTTGATATTGAGTACTGAAGGCTGAAGAGCCCCCAAGCGGAAGATGAAATGCTATCATTCCAGCTTGCACTGAGCTTCGCTGGAGCACTGCAGTAACTCCGAAACAGCGAGATTGGCCAAGGGACATGGTGGTGTGTTGAAATAGCAGGCAATCAGAAGCTAAAGGTTATTTTTTCAGACAGAGCAGAATTAACAGATCCACCATGATCCCAATGAATGACAGAGGATATGCAATGGGCAGAATGGCTAACTTCTATTCCTACTCCTTGTGGTCTTCTATTTCCAACTTCCATTTCTCTTGCAAATTTTGAAATTATCTTCTGTATTAAGATGTTAATATACATCAAGGCAGTAGCAAACCCCAATACTGAACCTTACGAAAACACTATTTTGTTCATGAAAACAGCTACTTGCCCCAACTCTGTTTTCTAATACTTTGCAATGTAAAGTTTTGAAACCACCGTACTGACTGAATCTGATATGAATAGTAGCTGTACATCAGTGATACAGAATTAGTGTAACTTCCTAAGCACAGGAAATCTTACAGCACAAAAGGCTGTTCTTCAGCAGAATGCTCATGTTGATTGATGAAGAACTATCCACCCCAAACCTACCATCCAGATCTTAGTCTGTTCCCTGAAGGTTATACCACTTCAAGTGAATATGCAAATAATTTTTAAATGAAAATTTCTGCTACCACCACCCTATCCAGGCAGTAACTTCTAGACCCAGCATCCTTTGGGAGAAAGCATTTCTAATCTCCTCTCTAATTCTTCTAGCAACACTTTAAATCTATGTCACCTCTCTGCTAACAGAAATAGGCCTATAATTTTATATACGTTAGCTAAATTGCCTGTCAGTCTTGCCCCTCGAAAGAAAACACTCCAACTTGTCATTCCACAGAGATTCATGGCAAAATATCTCTGCACCTTCTCTAGTGCAATCACATCAGTGGGCGGCACTGCCTCACAGTGCCAGAGACCTGGGTTCAATTCCCGCCTCAGGCAACTGTCTATGTGGAGTTTGCACATTCTCCCCGTGTCTGTGTGGGTTTCCTCCGGGTGCTCCGGTTTCCTCCCACATTCCAAAAATGTGCAGGTTAGGTGAAGTGGCCATGCTAAATTGCCTGTAGTGTTAGGTGAAGGGGTAAATGTAGGGGAATGCGTCTGGGTGGGTTGCGCTTCGGCGGGTCGGTGTGGACCTGTTGGGCCGAAGGGCCTGTTTCCACATTGTAATCTAATCTAATCTAATCTAATCTAATCTAATCTAATCTAATCTAATCTAATCATTCTTGTAATGCGATGTCCAGAACTGGGTTAAATTGGGTTTTATATAATGAGTCATAGAGTCACACAGCCAAGGGTGCGCTGCTGGAAAAGCACAGCAGGTCAGGCAGCATCAGAGAAGCTTTAATCCACCAGTCCATGTCAAACATAATCCCAAATAAATTAGTCCCACCTGCCTGCTCCTGGCTCATATCCCTCCAAATCTTTCCTATTCATGTACTTGTGTCACTGTACCTGTATGGACCATTTCCTTTGGCACTGCATTCCACACATGAATCACTCTGCATTAAAAAAAATCCCTTTTTTAAACATCTTTCTGCTCTCACCTTAAAAACCTCTCCCTCAGTATTGAAATCCCCCATCTTAGGGAAAAGACACCTGCCATTCACCTTATCTGTACCCTTATTTATTTTATAAACCTCTATAAGGTCATCTGTCAACCTCCTACACTCCAGTGAAAAAAGTCCCAGCCTATCTAGACTTTCCTTATAACCCAAATCTTCCATTCCTGGCAAAATCCTGGTACAACTCTTTGAACTCTCTCCCCTGCTCTTGACTTCAATACCTTCTGTAATGAGGGAAATATCTGATGTCTTAGTGGGCACTTTGTCAACCTGGCCGGTTGCGTTTAGGGATCTGTAAACATGTATTCCAAAACTTTGTTGTCCTTTTACACGTTAAAATGTTTTGCCTCAGCTGTCCTTCCCAAAAACATTAATTCACATTTCTCTGATTTGAATTCTATTTGAGATTTTCCTACATGCCTTACTACTCTACTGACAATCTGGGGTGTGGAGCATTCCAGTGTGGGCAGGATGAATTAAAAATCTGGGTATTGAGATGCCGGCAAAATATTTTAAGATGTGGAGGTGCTCACAAATGTTTTTCGCAGTAAGGATTGCTGTGCATCCACTAAATCAAATTGCTCACTACAGTAAACAATTGTGTTAAACAATGCATTCCAGCATTATTAACACAGATCCTAACTTATTACTGACATAGGTGCCTTTAGGTTAACTTTTCTTTTCAAGTTTTTATTGAATTCAAATTTCACAATCTGCCACGGTGGGCTTTGAACCCATGATTTCAGAACATTAGCTCAGGGTTCTGGCTTACTACATTTCCATTAAACCACTGCCTCCCAGTGTGATTGCACATTAATAAATGATACATTTCAATGGGTAAAACTTGAAGCTTGCTCACCTCAGTAGTCACTGTTTTACTTGCTTTCATGGTGCTGCTATTTGACCTATCATTAGAAGGCACTTCAATTTTCTCCAACAGCTTTAGAAGTTTCTTTTGTTGACTGTAAAACAGAAGGTGGTAAGTAAAATAAACTAAAAAGCAAAAATGCCAAGTAGAACACAATCTGCAATCACTGTATCCCAAAATGTCATTTTACACTTAATCTCCATCCAAAACCTTCTGAAAAATGCAAATCTACTGCACAACTTGCTTCAAAAGTTTGCCTATGGGACCAGATGAAGTTTTTAAAAAAAATCTCAAACATATATGTCACCCATAGTGGCAACAAATGTTAATAGGTACCTTTCCCATCCACACCCTATTGTCCCAAACTATTCAAGTCAATGTTGGTTCTGTACAGCAGAAACATGACAAATCATCAGGGCAAGACAAAGATGGGTGTTGAGCCAGTACCCTCACCTTGTAAAAATTAATCATTAGCAATTCCAGGCAAAGGAATATTAGACCTCCTACGCATGTATGATGTGATTGGAATGATAACACAATACTAAAACCATCAACAAAACTGGCATTGAAACATGTGAACACTCTTATTGAGATGATGTCCGAAATGTTGTGAGAAGAGAACTTGTCAACTTGATTTTCACTGTACAAAGCTCAAATTACATACTTAAAACAGAAGATAATCAGAAGACTAATATGACTAAGGTATACAAAGGCAATTAACACCATCACAAAATAGTATTGGAGAAACTCAAGGGACCGAGAACAAACAAACCCACAGGTCCTAATGGTTTTGTCCTTTTGTACAATACTTTAAAAATGTAGCTGCATATATTCTGGATGTTATGATTTGGATTTTCCAAAACTCCTTCTGTTCATGAATGGTTCCAGTGGATTGGAAGTTAACAAATATAAAAGTGCTATTCAAGGAGGGAGGGAAAAGACAGGCAACTAACTACAGGTTACATAGCCTGATGTATGTTGTTTGGAATGTGCTGTAATCTATTACAAAAAAGTTTTAACTAGATACTTGCATGTAAATTACCATACACAAAGACTTATGGAGTTAGTGATAATATTTAAGCATCAATGGAGGACTGGGTAATGGGCAGGAAGCAGAGATGTTAGGCTGCGATTAGTGAAGGATCGATCTAGCTATTTAAAATCTATGTTATTGTCTTAGGCAAAGAGACTGAGAACATTGTGTATAAATTTGCTGATGATACAAGTTTGACAGGGATATAAAATTAAAAATCACACAACACCAGGTTATAGCCCAACTGGTTTATTTGGAAGCACTCGCTTTCGGAGCGCTGCACCTTCATCAGGTGGTTGTGAAGTACACAATTGTATGACACAGAATTTATAGCAAAAGTTTACAGTGTGATGCAACTGACATTATACATTGAAAAATAACCTGATTGTTTAAGTCTCTCATCTGTTAGAATTACCACGTTAGTTTCACATCAACTGTAAACTTTTGCTATAAATTCTGTGCCTTACAATTGTGTACTTCACAACCACCTGATGAAGGAGCAGCGCTCTGAAAGCTAGTGCTTCCAATTAAATTGTTGGACTGTAATCTGGTGTTGCGTGATTTTTAACTTTGTACAACCCAGTCCAACACCGGCATCTCCAAATCATGATGGAAATATAAGCTGTGAGGAGGCTGCAAAGAGACATCGGCAGGTTAAATGAATGAGTAATAAGGTGGCAGATGAAGTGTATTATGAGGAAGTATGGTTAACAAGAATAGAAAAGCCATTTTTTAAAATAGGATGCGAAAGGTTGTAGATGTTGATGTTCTTGGATATAATCATACAAAGATCTTAAAATTAGCATGCAGGCTCTGAGGAGGTTGACAGTGTAGATGCTACACGTTTGCTTTTTCTGGGAGTAACTTGAATGGGGAGGCACAGTTTCCCACTTAAGACAGGGAGGAGGATGAGTGTTTTCTCTCAGAGGGTTGTCAGTCTTTGGTATTCTCCTTCACAGAAAGCAGTGCAATCTGAATCACTGAATAGCTTCAAGGCTGACTCAAACAGAATTTTGATTTAAAAGGGAATCAATGGTTAAAGAAAGCAGTCCCAAGAGGGGAGTTAATGGAACAATCGGATTAGCCATGATTTACTGAACGCTGAAGCAGTCTCAATGAGCCATGGAAGTGATCCCTTCCTTCCTCCATTTCCCCGGTGAATGGTATGACAGTTGGTGAATAAGGAAGTGATGTACATAAATAACAATAACTGAGATAAAGAAACATGCTCCTGAAGAAGAGTGGAGGGGTCAGAGGATGATGAGTACTGTGCGACATGCTGAATCTGTAATGTGATGTTCAACTAATCCGATTAATGTTTAAGAACTGGTATGAAGTTTATTTGCACTAACTAAAGTTTAACTCAATTTTAACTACTAATGTTCTTGGATTCCAAGCCTGTAAGATGATTAACGCATTGTCACTCTGCTCTGGTTAAACAAACCTAATGGACACAAACCTGCAAGCTGCTGCTCTATGTAAGATTAAGTATTAAACTGAAAAGGTTAAAGTTATTATTAAATCTGTAAAACAAGTGTGCCATATGGGCTGATTGCTGGAAATCTAGAATTTGGTGAAGAGATTACCATGTTTTGAGAGAAAAAAAAAGTCATAAATCATCAAAGCATTTGATACCAGTGATAGCCTTGCAACTGGAACACTGCTCCAGCCATTCATCTCTAGATAGCACCTCTCTTCAGAGTGAGAAGGACCCACGAGATTATCTATCCTCTGTTGAAAGCACATTTTATGTTTTCTCACCTCTTCACTAATCACACGATGTAGAAGTCAGAAGTAGCCCAAAAAGTTTCGCTGTCTCAGCTGTGGGCATTTACCTTGAGTTTAAAGACTGTACCTTATAGACCATAGACTTCTCTAACAAACTTGAGGCCCCATAATTTACCAGGCTGGGTCACACACAATCAAAAATAAATTAAAGTCCATTAGTACACAAAATCCATTCACTCTATAGCCAGACTTCAAAAATGTTTTCAAGAAATCATTGAGGGAGTTACAGAAATACTTGCAAGTTAATTATTAACTTCAGATACAGAAAAAAAAGGTTGCTAACTCAAACCAGAAATCCAAGTGGCTCAGTGGTTAGCACTGCTGCCTCACAGCGCCAGGAACCCAGGTTTGATTCCAGCTTCAGGCAACTGTGTGGAGTTTGCATATTCTCCTGTGTCTGTGTGGGTTTCCTCTGGGTGCTCCAGTTTCCTCCCACAGCCCAAAAATGTGCAGGTCGGGAGAATTGGCCATGTTAAATTGCCCATAGTGTTAGGTGCATTAGTCAGAAGGAAATGGGTCTTCGGAGGGTCAGTGTGGACTTGTTGGGCTGAAGGACCTGTTTCCACACTTTAGGCAATCTAATCTAAAATAAAACTAACATTAGAAGTTATTTTATATACACATACATCCACAGTTTACATCACACTCATGGAATTAAGAAAAAATTCTCAATGCAGCTTATAGGACTGATCTGATGCACTCTGGGAAATGCACAATTTCAGAGGCAAATGAGTTAAGGTGTTTCATGATACGTTTAAACACGTTTTGAACACTTCAGTTACTGAGGGAAGAGATAATTTTTTAAAATTTCAAAATGGTTTTGAAGCTTTGTGCAAAAACAGAGTGTGCAGAATATGTTTTCCTGTGGACAGATTGTACAGAGTGATGTGTTTAATAGGAAGTCATGATAGGAGTCGATATAAAAATGAAAAAGTATGATGGTTGAACAGCTAATAGTTCAAATGGAAATGCATACAGATTTACATTTTTAATTCCAAAAAGACATTCTAATATAAGAACATAGAAACCTGAAGTTACCTTGGTTCCAAATAGCTGATTCGTTCAATAGCTTTATTGATCATATTGTGCTTTACTGGTACAGGTGAACACTGTAGTGTGCCATTTATTGCTGGTTCTGAAGGTGAAAGCTGAATAATGCAACAGTTGGATAACTGAAACAGTAGTTTTTGAACAAATAAAATGCTTGATCAAATATCATAATTTAAATTATGCAAAACTCAACACTTCTTTCTCACTCTCTTTCAAATTGCTTTTGATAAGTTTTGACCAAGTAATGACTAAGAATGCTTTTCCTGGAAACCAAAATGATCACTTTCAATCTACGCAATGTATATTCATATAAATTGCTTAACCCGTGCCTCAGAATAGGAAACCCTATTGCATGCACATTTTCCTATGGTATGCTGACACTCAAATATAAATAAATTCATGATATCCAATCGGTTATCTGGATCCTCAATCTCGTTAAGAAATTCATATAGTAGGAAACTTGAAAACCGCATAACTATTTACCCTGAGATATGATCACTTTCTTCTTTTATAATGCCAGTAGATTCAGAATTTCCCTTTGTGATACACCAGATTAGAATGGTAATGCATGAAACTTTGTAGCACTTTGAAGCAGAAAAAACTTAAAGAATTGCGAAGAAACAACTTTAATCCATCCCATTATCCAACATTCTCAAGACTGCATACCGTTTGCCAACATATGGGCGTTTTTGTTATTGTTCTCTGCTTATCTACACTTTTCAGCATATCTTCATTTTCTTTCTGCATGGCTTGAAATACACTCGAAGCTGATAATTCTGGATCCTTCCCCTGGCATATATTCCTTCTTGCAGCAGAAAGTACCCTCTCTTGACGACTTTCTTGAGCTAAACAAATGAATAGTATACGTTACTATTACTGACTATACTGAAATTAAACACATAAAAATACAGTCAAACTCCATTTAAAGAAAAACATAATGTTAAGCAAGAACTTTATGCTGATATTAAAAAATCAGGACACAAGATCTAGAATTTAAAAGATAATCTATTTCATGTTTTTGGGGTTTGTATTACAGGGCTATTGGCCAATCACTCCCTATAGTGTCTATGATAAATCAGAATTGATTGAGCACTTTTGATTAAATTTGCCGGTCATGTTGCTAGAAGTGTCAGCTGCCAACGAAACACTGCATTTTGAGGTTACTTTGGATATATGTCACCCACAAAATATAATGTACAATTTGAAACACCTATGCAGCTCTGTAAACTTCAAGCTGAAATAACTTGCTAACTATAAAACAAACTCATCATATAATACTATTAGAATGCATTAGCGCAGTCATTAGACTTTTAAGACAAGAGGTCTTGTGATGCAGTAATGGTGTCTCTACTTCTACACCAGAAGGTCTGGGTTCAAGCCCTACTTACCCCACATCTGAAAAGACTGAATATAAAATATCTGCAGTAAGGTTTGACTGTCCCAGCATCATCTAGTGACGAACAATGACTCATGTAGGTATGTTGTGGTTCTGTTCGCCGAGCTGGAAGTTTTTGTTGCAAACGTTTCGTCCCCTGGCTAGGCGACATCATCAGTGCTTGGGAGCCTCCTGCGAAGCGCTTCTTTGATGTTTCCTCCGGTGTTTATAGTGGTCTGTCCCTGCCGCTTCCGGTTGTCAGTTTCAGCTGTCCGCTGTAGTGGTTGGTATATTGGGTCCAGGTCGATGTGTTTGTTGATGGAGTTTGTGGATGAATGCCATGCCTCTAGGAATTCCCTGGCTGTTCTCTGTCTGGCTTGCCCTATGATAGTAGTGTTGTCCCAGTCAAATTCACACACACGCTGGCAGTCAGTTCCGAGATGCTCCTGATGTATGGTAGTGTGGCTAGTCCTTTTGGTTGTGGTATGTCCTCGTTCCGTAGTCTTTCTCTTAGGCATCTGCTGATGAAGTTGCGCGGGTATCCGTTTTTGGCGAATACCTTGTATAGGTGTTCCTCTTCTTCTTTTTGCAGTCCTGGTGTACTGCAGTGTGTTGTGGCCCTTTTGAATAGTGTCCTGATGCAGCTTCGTTTGTGTGTTGGGGTGGTTAATTGCTGTGCTCTTCCAGCACCACTGATCCAAAATCTGGTTCTTTCATAGTTTAGGACTTGGTCTGTGTGTGTGGCTTTCCTGTATACTCTTGTAGGGAATTCTCCGTCTGGTGTTCTCTGAACCATCACGTCTAGGAATGGGAGTTGGCTATCCTTTTCTTCTTCTCTCGTGAATCGGATTCCTGTGAATGTGGCGTTGATGATCCGGTGTGTTTTTTCTATTCTCGAGCTACAAATCTTCGCACAAACTTTGATCATGTAGGTATCTGGTGAAATCTGAGGACTACGTTCACTGAGCAATCTCTGCCACTAGATGGAGGCTAGGACTTTCCTGTGATTCAGAACAAGTGAAGTCAGAAGAACAACAGACCCCAGGACTCCAGAGAACAGAGAACAGGGCTTATGCCCGAAACGTCGATTCTCCTGTTCCCTGGATGCTGCCTGACCTGCTGCGCTGTTCCAGCAACACATTTTCAGCTCTGATCTCCAGCATCTGCAGACCTCACTTTCTCCTCAACAGAGAACAGGAGGCAAGGCTGAGGCAAGGAGCAACCACAGGGAGTGAGGGCGGCAAACAATGCTGGTGGGAAGCAAGGCTTGGGAAGCAGGAAATTTATTTCCAGGAGCAAGAGGGACTAATGGCGAGAGTGGCAATGCTTTGGGAAAGTCTTGTGAGCACTGGAACTATTAGTTGTGAATTGTTTAAATGGATGCACTAACTCAGAATCAACATTCTTTTAATTTATGTTAAGCAAGGATTACTGTACTGTCCAAAGCCTGACCACCTTCAGCACTTCATGGATGACTTCCCATTAACATAAGGTCAGAAGTGGGGGTGTTCACTGGTGATTGTGTGATATTCAGCATCACTTGCAATTCCTCAAAAAATGAAGCAATCTACATCATATGCGGTAGGATTCGGACAACATTTGGACACTAATAAGTGGCATTCATGAATATTTAATTAAAAAGAAGACATTCACAGCACAAAAGTGCCAGGCAACAACCATTTCCAATAAGGGAGAATCTAAACACTATCGCTTGATGTTTAATTGCATTACCTTCACTGAATCCTCCACTAGTAACATTCTGGTTTCTAGAGATCAGAAACTGAATCAGATCAGCCCTACGTAAACTGTGGCCATGAGAGCAGACCAGAGGCTGCAAATTGGTTCAATTGAAGAAGTGGTTCATCACCACTTGCTCAAGGGCAAACTGGGATGAACAATAAGTGCCTTTGCCACATCCTATAAACAAATACAAAATTATATGCTTTGTACTCCAGTATAACATCAGTACTAAATGGGACAGAAAACAAACGCTTCAAAAAAATCAAACATTTCTTTCAAAACTTAACGCGAAACAACAAACCCACAGTGCTCCATGTGCTGGGTGGAAACACAATGGAATGTTTCCAATTAGTTGTTCAGCTGTTTGGATATTTGTCCGAAAAAGATTTACGATTCCTCGTGCTTACAGTCCTATCTTCTCACAAGTCGACAGAATGTCAGTTCTAAAGCCAAAACTTGAAACTTCATATTCCCACCATCAGAAAGAAAACTTACTTGAAATCAGGTCCACTCCATCTTGATTAGAAGAGGTGAATCTGTCAAAAGATTTACTTTTCACCAGACTGGGTTTCAAGGGAATGTAAGATTCCACATCATTTTTCCTAGCCACTGTCAGAGCTTGCTCTTTTCGACTGCCTGCAAATGATGCATTAATAAATAATCTATTTTTAATTAAAACCTACCTTACGCTGTTAACACATACTCTAACACTTCAAAACTGTACAATTTGAATAATTTTATTTAGCTCTTAATATTCTCCTTTCACACATTTACTTTCTGAAGGAAGAGCACAGCATGCTAAAATACTGCATCATAAAATCAGACAATATAAAAGGGACTAATTCAGGCCTGTAATGGCTTTAATTGAACAACTGTCCAATTTGGCCCAAACCTATAGTCTTCTCCCACTGCCCTGCCAGTTTCTTTGTATCATTTATATTACATATTTATATTATAAGGAGTAGTGCACTCTTAAATCCCATCTATCAACTGGGCGGAAAGCAATGATAGATTTTTAAAGTCTTCAGCCAAGATTTCAACTACAGCCTTTCTGTCAATATGACTCAATGACTCACATTATTAAGTTATCTATTGTGTGCTAAGAAGATGGATTATTTTTAATTTAATGTTTTATAAGACCATAGGATGTAGGACCAGAAGTAGGCTATTCAACCCTGAGTGCTCTCTACTATTTAATAAGATCATGGCTGATTTGCAAATCCTCTCCTCCACTTTTCTGCTACTTTTCCCACAGCTCTTGATTCCTTTACTGATTAAAGAATTACCTATTACAGCCTTGAGTATACTTAATGACACAGCCCTCTGCAGTAAAGAATTCCACAGATTCACCACCCTCAGAGAAGAAACTCCTCCTTCATTTCTGTCTGAAATGGGTGACCCATCAGAAATCATGTCTTCTTCTCCTGGTATTTCCCACAAGGGGAGACCTCTTGGCATCTTCTTTGTCATGCTACCTAAGAACCTTGTTTCAATAAGGTTGCTTCTCTTTCTTCTAAACTCCAATGAGTGCAGTCCCAACTTATTCAACCTCTCCTTGTCAGGGTGCCCCTCCATATCCAGGATCAACCCAGTGACCCTTCTCGGACTGTCTCTAATCTTTCCTTAGATAAGGGACTGTTCACATTATTCCAGATATGATCCAGCTAGAACTTCGTAAAACTTTAGCAAGACTTTCCTAATGTTATTCACAATTCCCTTCAAAATAAAGGTCAACTTTCCACTTGCCTTACCCATTACCTGCTAAAGTTGTACACTAGCTTTTGTGATTTATGCACTAGGATTCCCAAATCCTTTGTCCTGTAGCTCTCTGCAGTCTTTCTCCATTTAAATAATATTTAGCTCCTTCATTTCTCCTGGCAAAGTGCACAACCTCACATTTTCCCACATTATGTTCCATCTGCTAAATTCTTGCCTACTTGCTTAGCCTGTCTCTAACCCTCTGCAGGCTCTATTGTCCTAATTCTGGTCAGAAATAGTAAGTCAAGCACTATGGCAAATACAATCCAAGGATAGACTGAAAGTGTAGGAATCTTTTAAGTGCATGGTAATGGTTATTCTTTTTGATTTTCATTTTTGATTTAGCATTTGAAAAGAATAGAAATATATTTAAGTTGTCACAGTAACTTAATGGAAGAAGGAAACATAGTAATACAGCCTTGACAACAGTCATTTCATCCAACTCTGCTCTATATGTTTCCTATGCCTTCTGACAAAAAAAATGAGCTAAGGTTATGAAAGTTCCTCTGATTGTACTCATCGATTGTGGTTTAACCTTGCCATTTTTCTCATCACTTCCTCCATTTTCTGGCCTTTTACATAAACCTCCAGGATAAACACTGTTGGGATATCTGTACATTGGAGACTTTCCATGGACTGGATACCAATGTAGACAATGAACCATCTGATCGCTTTTCCTGTGTGCCTACATTGGATTTTTCCTTCCTTTCTTCGATTCAGAAGAGTCAATGTCTCGAGGAAGAGAAGGTTATCAATTTCTAATGAATTCCTCACATCCTGCTAAATATTCTGACCTTTACTCCATTTTCACCAAGTGAATGTACTCTAACGCTCATTATTTGTGCACACAGAATACAGTGCAGAAGTATAATTTAATGCCTGGATACTATTGGAAAAGAATGAAATTGTAAGCAGCGACTAATATCATAGAAGTTGAATGGCATAGGCGATGGCTAGTTAGCTCATTGTATCAGCATCTGTTCTTTACTCCTTCCAGTTTTATGCTGGAGCTATCCAAGCTAATCCCATTACCCTGCTCTTGGGAAGTATCACAGGCAGTTGGACTTAAAGCAATCATACAGATGAAGATAAATCCTTGCATTTGTAAAATAAAGCAACGTAGGAAATCGTGTGTGTTTTGGTATTACCATGCCACATTGTTTCTAAAGCAAAGGCAGTAAAAACGGTTGATTTGATAAAGAAATCTTAAAGTTCCATTCCAATAAAGCTGCATAATCCAAATTTTAAATAGTAACATGAACTTCTGTGAATCGTGAAATGCATTACATTTCTCAAATCTTACCAGACTTACTTTTTGTTCTAGGACCAAATTCAAGTACAATCAAATCTCCAGGATGCAAGGCACAGTGGTTAGCCTCTGGGCCATGCTGGAAAGATTGCTTATTCAGCTGTAGGTTCTCCAGACTGTCTGTTGATTCTCGAGTTTCAATCTGCTCTCCAATTTTCTCGTCCTCTAGAGAATCAGAGTCCTCACTGCCAGTGCTCTTTTCATCACTAAGCTGGAGGTCAGCAGTCTGCTGCAAGCTTCTTCTCAACATCTAACAAAAGAAGTAATGCATTAAGTAGTGGGTTAACAATACGACAATCAGAACGCTACTTCAATGTTGGTTTTAGGATTGTTGCAGTGTCGATGGTGGCTTAGATGGTTGTGCTCTCACCTGAGTCACAAGGTTCAAGTGCTAGTCCAGGGCTTGAGCACAGAAATCAAAGTTGACAATGCAGTGCAGCACTTTGAGGGTGCTGGAGTTAGAAGTGCTTTTTTTTCAGAACCAAACACCACAAACCTACTTCCCTGTTGCCCCAGCTACACTCTCTGGGGACATTTAAAATCCCATGGCACTGTTTGAGAAAGGACTAAGAGTTATCCCTGAAGATTTGACCAATCCCTCATCCTAACATCACTAGAAAGATTATATGATTAATGCTTTGCCATTTGTCAGAGTTTGCTGTGTATAAAATGGCTGCTTCATTTCATACATGATATGTCTGTTAGCAATTTAGTTATGTGTTGCTGGAAAAGCGCAGCAGGTCAGGCAGCATCCAAGGAACAGGAGAATCGATGTTTCGGGCATAAGCCCTTCTTCAGGCTTATGCCCGAAACGTCGATTCTCCTGTTCCTTGGATGCTGCCTGACCTGCTGCGCTTTTCCAGCAACACATTTTCAGCTCTGATCTCCAGCATCTGCAGCCCTCACTTTCTCCTCGAGCAATTTAGTTATATTGGGTGATACAGAGCAACCTTGATGATCCGGACGAGATGGACAGGCACTATTTTGTTCTGTTAATTGATTTGATGCCTCTCCTCTGGGGCGCGGAGTTTTCAGAAGTTTCCTTTTTCCTTGCTCTGCCTGCCTTGTTCCAACTCCAAGTCTTAGGGTTTGTTTCTGAGCAGACATACACTTGAGTGTAAGGGACCTGCAACATTGCCGATGCCACTCCCCATCAGTTTAATGGGATTGGCACAGTGAGCACTTGCTAAGTCCGCTCCCCATTCGGGAGACTAAGCAGCAGTACACCACGCGCCAGCAGGCCCCCACCCCACCACCATTCAACCCCACCAACCCCGTCCCCTTTCTGACCCACAATTCTGACCAACCGACTTGCCCCCAGCCCTGTTCAACCACACTGCCCCATCTGCCTCTGCCCCTCTGCCCCCACCCACCATCCGCACCTAACCCCTTCCAACGCCACTACCCATCTGCCCCAACCCCACTTTCTATGCCCCCACGGAGTGGGACCATTTGGTGCAGTCATTTTGGCGTGAACGATTCGGCGCAGCCGGTTTGGCACAGCCCAATTTTGGCGCAGAACTGTTTTGTAGTTATTCAGTAGTTTGTAGTTATTATTAAAATAAAATATAACCCATTAAAATGCCGTCAACAATTTTGTTGTCAAAACGTGGAAAGGAAAAGTGCTCATACGACAGCTATATATACATATTTGACAGATATGCTGCTGATAAGATAACAAAGTTTTGGAGACGTGAGAGGAAGGACATTTGCAAAGCTCGAATTCACGTTATAAATGGTGACCTAGTGAAACAAATTAATAAACATTTGCATGCAGCTTCGGCATCTAAGGTGGAAAGAGATACCGTCATTTCAAAGATAAAAGTACGAGCTGCTGAAACTGCAGAGGGAAGTGTTTTATTTTTATTTTCTTTTTAACGTTTTTACTAAAGAGGATAAACATTATTTTTCTTTTAATTGCTTTCATTAATGCTTTTAATTAAGCCTGAAAAGGAATAAATGTGAGCTGCACTGAAACAGTTCTGCGCCGAAATGGGTTTGCGCCAAAATGGGCTGCGCCAAACTGGCCGCGCCGAATGGTCCTACACCCACGCCCCCATCCGACCCGTCTGCTGCCTTAACCCTCCCAACTCAGGGCAGCCAGACTGGACACCAACAGTAAGACTGCTGGTGCCTTTGGGGGGGGGGGGGGGGGTGAGTCTGCAAACAGCACGTGAGACACACCCACCCACACAGCCCCTTTTACTGCAACTTTTTGTCAAGTTCCACTTTTGCCCTGAACAGGAAAATGTTGGAGAGATTATCTGGGCAAAGGGGATTCAGGGTACACACCTGTGTAGAACTCCAGGGAAAGTGTGGGGAGAGAGAGAGGGAGGGAGGGAGGTTAGTCATTTGGAGACGGTGCCTGGGCTCCCATCGATGTCCAGGACTGTTCCCGGCAACATTTCTGTAAGCTGAGTTCATTTTTAATCATTGTAGCAAAAGGCGTGATCAGTGTTGGAAACACCTCTTTGATGTAATGTTTCCATTGGGACCTCAAGATCTCTTTCAGGTAATCCCGATATTCAAATAATTGATACTCAGATAATCGAGGTTCCTCTGTACATGGCTGTGGATTTATTAGGCATTGTAGAATATCTGTGGTCGCATACAGGGTTCTATCTGTGAGAGTACTAAGATATTACATCAATTAAATTACAATTCGTCCAATTAGTTTGGGAAACTGAGTCGGAATGGACGAGTTGGGCTGAAGGGTTTGCTTCTGTGCTCTTTGACTCTGTGACTCCATTGCAACAGTGACTGCATTTCAAAAAGCACTTCAATGACTGAAAAGTGTTTTGAGGCATCTAATTAATGGTATGGCATTTAAGTACAAGTCGCCCTTCTGTTCCTTTTTGATCAAATAGTGATGTCCTTCAGGATATGCTCCACAAATGACTCCATTACATGGCTGACATGGACAACTAGGGATGGGCAAGAACTCTTATGTATAAACTACTTATCAGATTTAAGGTATCCTGTATTATTTATGCCCAATAATGGGAAATTAACTATTTGCTGCTAGTGCATACCTTAACTTCGTGTATGTTCAGGAGTATTTTTTCATTGCCATCAGAGCCGATGTCATCTGCAATCCTTCCAGGTTTTATGAAGGAAGAATTTGAAGGAAAACAAGAGTTGTTTCTAATCCTGGTAGAATCATCAGTGAGAATCTGCAAGTAATTGAGAAAACAAAAAAAAAAACAATTAATGGCATGAAGGAACAAATCCCTGTATTTGCCTGAAAGCATCAGCAATGAGGCTTAATACCTTAGAATTACCTTCACTCTGCCCTTTCCCTTCCCCAAACCCCACCGTCCACATTCACTAACCAAAACCCAACCCCACGCCTCTTTCCAGAAGCCCTCATACCTTCACCAAAACTCTCTACTTTCAACACATCCGAAAAACTCACTGCCTTACCCCTGCCCCGTACATTCCCCACAACAGTCTGTCCTCGCCCACTCTACACTCGGGCTCCTTTAAAACCACTATGAAAATTCAAGTTTCAGTTGTTGTAGGACATGCCCCAATCTTAAGCAGCTAGTTTCTTAAACTCTCTCTGAAATAAGACAAAATTCTTCTTCTATTAATGGAGTTTCCCCATCTATGACCGCGTCCGGAACAACACTGAAGCATTTGCAACAGGAATATAATCGTAGAACCATAGAATCTAGGGGCAGGAATGGCCACATAAGAAATTAAGATAATGTAAGTAATATGGCACTCTCAATTAAGGTATGCATAATAAAACCAGTTGCTGATTGTTTATTTAAAATGTCAGAAGCATGAATATCTTGAAGTACAAGCAAACTTTTAGCACAAGGTCAGGCTGAGCTGTTTAAATTTAAATATGCAACAAACAAGACTATTGACAAAATATAAAAGAAAGTGGAAGACTTAAAACTTCATTAAAAACAGAAATAGAAGGCAAATGAAAACTGCAGTTAAAAAGAAATGAGAAAAGGAGATTAGCTGCAAAACCAAAGAACATGAGCAACATCTCCCAACTTCCAAAACCATCAGACTGTATCACTGAGTATATCACACATGCAAGGATCATGTCTCAAGTACTTGTGCATGAATCACAGTCCTTATTCAACAAATAAACTAGTTCATGAATGGACATCATTACTGAGCACAATCAAAGACACTTCCAGAGCTTTCTCATGTTTATCTAGACTCCTTTAAAGGCATCGATGCGATTTACTACAACTATCTTCCGAGAGTGGAAACCAGGAGACTGTCGGGAAAGTAAGTTCTCCATTTAAAAACTTACCTCATGGGAGAAGCAGCCTTCATTGCGGTTGAATTGCAGTTCGGGAAGGCGACTGAATTGATACATTTGGGCAGCGGTTGATTCTGAGACACTACATGTTTAGTGTCTCCCGCCTGCCCTCCTCCTCTAACCAAAAAAAAGACTTGTGGTGTGTTGATAAAATAAGGCTTTTCTAATTCTTCTGTATCATGTATTTGATTAAAAGTTTAGTTTTTTAAAATTTATCTATTAATTGGTTATTTAAAAAAGACCATAGCAGAGAAGTATTAGAAATTATTTAACTCATAAATGTATATAAAGTAATACAGTAATTAACTAAGTAGAGATGGCTGAGCAGATGATGTGCTGTAGCTGTATGATGTGGGAGCTGGCTGATCCCGTTGTGAATGGCAGTGACCACATCTGCAGCAAGTGTTGATTGCTGGAGGAACTCCAGCTCAGAGTTGATTATCTGGAATCTGAGCTTCAAATGCTGCGGCATATCTGGGAGGGAGAGAGTTACCTGGACGTTTTGTTTTAGGAGGCAGTCACACCTGGCAGATTAAGTAATTCAAATTCAGTTAGTGATCAGGGACAACACTGTGTGATTACAAGTGAGGTAGGTAGGGGGATCCTGAGTTAAGGAGTAGAGGAGAATTAGTTTTTGACCTTATCAAACAGGTATAAGATGCTTGCTCCCTGTGTGGATGAGGAAGAGGGCTGCGGGGAGGATGAGCCAGCTGATCACAGCACCATGGTGCAGAAGGCCACTCAAGAGGGGGGAGCAAAAAGACAAGTGGTACTTACAGGGTATTCTATCATTTGGAAGATAAGTGGTATCCTTTGCAAGCCAGATTGGGGGTCCTGCATGGTGTGTTACCTGCCCAGTGCCAGGGTGCTATACATCTCTGACCGGGTTGAAAGGATATTGGAGCAAGAGGGGGAGGGGGAGGGTCCAGATGTTGTGATCCATGTTGGGACTAAGAATATAGGCAAGGCTAGGAAGGAGGACCGGTTTGGGGATTATCAAGCACTAGGAACGAAATTAAGGAATGGGTTCTTGAGGGTCATAACCTCCGGATTAACCATGCCCGAGCCATGTGCGAATTCGCTTAGGGGTAAGAGAATTATGGAAGTGAACACGTGGCTGAGGGAATGGTGTGGGAAAGAGGGTTCCATTTCATGGGGAATTAGAATCAGTTTTAGAACCGGAGTTGGGGGGGGGCATCTATACTGATGGGATAGTCTTCACCTGAACTGATCTAAAACCAGTGTTCTAGTGAAAAGGATAATTAGGGTGGTCACTAGGACTTTAAACTACTGAGTCGGGGGAAGGGAAAGGGAAAACGACAGGAAGTATGATGATACATAAAAAGGTAAGCAGCAGGTTAGCATGTGTGCAGGAAGGTTTAAGTTCAAGGCAGACTATGAAAGAAGTAAAAAGGGAGGATAACTCAGGAGATATTATCAGAGATATTGCAAATCATGAGGGAAAGAAAGCTAGCATAAAGGCACTTTACCTGAATGTTCGTAGCATTTATAACAAGGTTGATGAGTTAATGGCACAAATCATCGCAAATGAATGTGATTTAGTAGCCATTGTGGAGACATGGTTACATGATGTTCATGACTGTGAGTTAAATATCTAGGGGTATCAGACTATTTGGAAGGACAAACAGGAAGGTGAGGGAGGTGGTGTAGCTCTGATATTCAAGGATGACATCAGGGCAGTGATGAGGGATGATATAGGTTCTATTGAGAATAAGGTTGAATCCATTTGGGTGGAAATTAGAAATGCTAAGAAGAAAATGTCACTGAAAGGTGTAGTCTATAGGCTACCAAATAATATCACATTAGCATGGGCAATAAACAAAACAAAACTAATGCCTGAAAAAATGGTATGGTAATTATCATGGGAGGATTTTAATCTATATGTAGATTGGTCGAACCAGCTTGGTCAGGGTAGCCTTGAGGAGGAGTTCGTTGAGTGTATCCATGATAGTTTTCTTGAACAGTATGTAATGGAACTGACGAGAAGCAAGCTATCCTAGATCTGGTCCTGTGTAATGAGAGTTAATGACCTCTTGGTATCCTCTTGGTAGGAGCAACCACAGTATGGTTGAATTTAGAATACAAATGGAGAATGTGAAGGTAAAATTCAATACCAGAATCCTGTGCTTAAACAAGAGAGACTACAATAGAATGAGGGAGGACTTGGCTAAAGTAGACTGGAAACAAAGATTTCATGGTGGGACAGTTAACGAACAGTGGAGGACTTTCAAAGCAGTTTTTCAAAGTGCTCAGCAAAAGTATATTCCAGTGAAAAGGAAAATCTGTCAGAAAAGGGGGAATCTGCCATGGGTGACTAAGGAAATAAGAGAGAAGGAATTCAAAGTGGCCAAAACAGCATGAAACTAGAAAACTGTGAAAACGTCAAAGGTCAACAGGAAGCCACAAAAAGACTTATAAAGAAAAGTAAAATAGACCACGAGAAAAAACTAGCACACAACATAAAGACAAAGAGCAAAAGTTTCTAAAAATATATAAAATGAAAAAGAATGGCTAAAGTAAACACAGTCCTTTCAAGGATGAGAAGGGGCATTTAGTTATGGGATATGATGAAATGGACCAGGCATTGAATAGGTATTTTGTATCAGTCTTCACAGTGGAGGACATTAATAACATGCCAGTAATTGGCAAACAGACGAAGGTCGGTGAGGACCTGGAAGCAATCATTATTATGGAAGAGGTAGTGTTGGGCAAGCTAATGGAGCTAAGGAGAGACAAATCTCCTGGCCCAGATGGAATATATCCCAGGGTCCTAAAAGAGATGGCGGGAGAAATAGCAAGTGTGCTGGCGGTAATTTTCCAAAATTCACTGGACTGTAGGGCAGTCCCAACAGATTGGAAAACAGCAAATGTGACACCATTGTTTAAAAAAGGAAGTCGACAAAAGATGGGGAATTATAGACTGGTTAGCTTAACTTCTGTTGTGGGAATGATGCTTAAGTCTATTATCAAGCAAGAAATAGCAGGACATCTCAATAGAAATTGTCCCGTTGGGCAGACGCTACATGGGTTTATGAAGGGCAGGTCATGTTTAATTAATCTTTTGGAATTCTATGAAGATGTTATGAGCAAGGTGGACAACGGGGACACAGTGGCTGTGGTGTTCCTAGATTTCCAAAAGGCGTTCAACAAAGTGCTGCACCAGAGGCAGCTGCATAAGGAGGAATGGCGTTATGGGTAAAGTATGAGCATGGATAGGGGATTGGTTGACTTACAGGATGCAAAGAGTAGGGATAAATAGTGCTATTCTTGCTGGCAATCAGTGACATGTGGTATGTCTCAGGGATCGGTGTTGGGACTGTAATTATTTACAATTTATATGGACGATTTGGAGTTGGGAACCACATGTAGGGTGTCAAAGTTTGCAGATGACACTAAGACGAGTGGCAGAGCAAAGTGGGTACAGGACTGTGACATTTTGCAGAGGAACAGAGATACATTAAGTGAGTGGGCAAAGGTCCGGCAGATGGAATACAATGTAAATAAATGTGAAGTCATCCATTTTGGTAGGAGTAACAGTAAAAATGATTACTACTTGAATGGTAAAAAGTTGCCGCATGCTGCTAAGCAGAGGGACTTGGGTGTCCTTGTGCATGAATTACAGAAGGTTGGTCTGCAGGTACAAGTAATTAGGAAGGCAAATAGAAATTTGTCCTTCACTGCTAAAGGGATTGAGTTTAAAAGCAAAGAGGTTTTGTTGCAGTTGTACAAGGTGCTGGTGAGGCCACACCTGGAGTACTGTGTGCGGTTTTGGTCCCTTATTTGAGAAAGAACATACTGAGACTGGAGGGGCTGCAGAGGAGGTTCACTAGGCTGGTTCCGGAGTTGAGGGGGTTGCCTTATGAGGAGAGACTAAGTAGACTGGGATTACATTCTTTGGAATTCAAAAGAATGAGGGGGGAATCTTATAGAAAGACATAAAATTATGAAGGGAATAGAAAACATAGAAGTAGAGAGGATGTTTCCACTGGAAGGTAAAGCTAGGACAAGACAGCATAGCCTCAAGATTAGAGGGAGCAAATTTAGGATTGAATTGAGGAGGAACGTCTTCACCCAGAGGGTTGTTAACCTACAGAATTACTTGCCCCGGGAAAGTTGACACTACTTCAATAAATATGTTTAAAGCTAAGGTAGGTTTTTTTTGGAACAATAAAGGAATTAAGGGATATGGTGAGAGTGCAGGTAAGTGGATCTGAGTCCACGAGATAGTCAGCCATGATCATATTGGATGGTGGAGTAGGCTCGAAGGGCCAGATGACCTACTCCTGCTCCTGGTTTTTGCATTCTTATGCTCTTATCTTTGTAGCAGCAAGTCCCACATTCCTTATTTAATTGAATTTTACCCCAAGATGAGGACCAACTCTACGAGTGGAAATACAATCAATATGGTTACCCTGGAAACCCTCTCTATAATGTTAAAGGCCACAATTAGAAAGACCACAATCTAATAGGGCATGACAGGGTGGATAGCGACGGGACATTGCCAATGACTAGTAACTGCAGAACCAAGGAATCATCCCAGGATGAAGGGTAAGCATTTAATGAATGAGGAGGAACTCCTTCTCTCAGAGTGTGATGAGACTATGGAATTTTCTACACAGAGGTCAATCATTGAGTTGCTTCAAGTCAGAAACCATGGAAACTAATGACCGTAAAGGCTATGGACACAGAGCAGGCAAATAACACTGAAGAGATTATCAGTCATAATCTAGAAAGGTGGAAAAGGCTTGAATACTCCTATTCTTAGGGTCTAATGGCGATGGTTTGCGGGTGATTAAGGGATTAGAGTGATAAAGGGTAACATGGAAAGAGGTAATCAAAGTAGGAGGAAGCTCATTTAGAGTACGTACACCAGTTGGGTTTAGTATGTTGAATATATAGAAAGCAGAGAAACAAGTTAATGTCTAAAGAAATGTAGATCCTATTGGCCTGTGATCACTTTGCAAGACAACCTAGTGCAGCAAATAAAAACTTCATCTACTGAGTGAAGTTGTTTAAATACTATGACAGACAAAACTTTTCATTATTGTTGTCTTCTGTTTAAAATTACCTTAGAACAACTAGATGGTATATCCTCTGTCTCCATATCAACACTTTCATAAGCTTCAAAATCATCGGAGTAATCTACAGGTGGACCAAGGTGCAACTGTGTTCCTTTTTCTGTTTTAATATTGACAGAACTCTGTAATAATATGGAAATGTTATTTGCATCAGAAATTAATATACCTTAGCAAACACAAAATCTGAACTGAAAATTGAACTTAAATCTCAGTGGTACAAAACAGCCCACCTCGCAATCTATGTCTTTCAGGATTTACCAGTTTTCAGTGTACAGAGGAAGATAAAGGCATAGTGATATTGTCACTGGATGAATAATCCGGAGCCCCAAATTAATGTGCTGGGGACATGACTTCGATTGACAAAATTTAAATCCAATTTTAAACAAAAATCTGCTTTAGAAGCTGGTCTAATTGTGGCCTTATAACCATTGACAATTGTTGTAAGTAACCATCTGGTTCACTGATGGCCTTTAGGAAAGGAAATCTACCTAGTTGGGCATACATGTGGCTCCAGATCCACAGAAAAGTGATTGACTTTTAAAATGGCGCAGCAGGCAACTCAGTCCAAGGGCAATTAGGGATGGACAACACATACCAGCCTTGCCAGCCACTCCAACAACCCATGAAGAAACGTACTGTGGCATGACAGGGAAAAGAATAGAAGTGAATCTATCTGACAAGGAACATCGGAACTGGAACCGTGTTCAACTGGAAATTTCTAAATCTTGCATAAAAATTCAAACAGAGACCAAATAGATGAAAGGGTCACATTGAAACATTTACTGACAATATTTTCTGTACTTGAAGAATGAGCAAGACAAACATTTTTGGGCCAACATTTGGGGTACTTCGGGTACTGTGGTCATGAATCAAAAGGTGTAGGTTATTCACGTCCAATTTGCTCAATAAGCAACAGCTTTTGAATAATGTAGGCTGGTGCTCCATGTGGACGATATTTGCCTCGTTTACTAAGAACCTGCATTCTTTAATTGTTTAAATGAACTGATCTTGTACTGTCGATACAGGTTCAAAAATGGACAACTGAAAAAAGAGGAGGGATGTGTTGTATAGTCCTTTGCATTGCAAAAATTAATTCTGAACTGTCTCATGACACCTTGACTAAAATTTCTTTAAATATAATATCCAATTATGCTCTTAACTACAAATTAATTTTACCAAAGTCCTGTTAACAACTGATTCCAGTTAAACATAACACAATATGTTCAGAAAAGAATGTACCTAAATTTCATGTTGTAAATCATGAAGGGGAAACAATAGCAAAAAGTAATGAGACTTATTGAGCTGACCTTAAATAACTTATAAAAAACTTGAATTTATAATTTATAGGGATGTCCTGAAAGCATTCCTCAGAGATCAACATTTCCATTGATTTATTGGAGTCCACGACTTGTGACTAACTAAAATGGTAAAGGCTCATGCGAGAAGGCAAAAAACATAGACAGACTTTGTCAAGAGCATACAGAGTTGTTAAGACATCGGGGGCAGCACACAAATTTCCAACACCATTGCCCCACATGCAACATTGTCTGCAGCTCACTCATTGTACTTATCAGCCATTTCAAAACCCATTGAATCATAGTGAAATTAAATATTCTTGATCCTAAGAGACTGCTTAAGAGAAGATAATTTGCGTACTCTAATCTCTTCACAAATGGCAATAACTTAGTTATATTGCTCGCCAGTAAACTGTACTGACAATGGGAAGAGGTCTGCCACAATAAATTCGAAATGTACTGAGAGCACAACAAGACCAGCCACTTAAACACTTTTAGCTTGACTAGTATTAGTCCAAAGATTTTCAGGTTAGGTGGATTGGCCATGCTAAATTGCCTATTATGCCCAGGGACGTGCAGACTAGGTGGACTATGGGAAATGCAGGATTAAAGGGATAGGAGAGGGGAATGGGTCTGGGTGGGATGGTCTTCGGAGGATCGGTGTGGACCCGATGGGCTGAATGGCCTGCTTGCACACTGTAGGAATTCTGTGATTATTTATCAAACCAAAACAATTTGGGATTGCTTCTTCCAAGTGGGGAAAGGGGGTGGTGTTGCAACACTTTTAATATTCAAAGAAGCATTGACTCAACAATGATGTTGTCAGTTTCACGTTGTCATAAACTGAAACTTCTGCCATGCAGAATAAGCAGGTAGACTCTGCCCTTAAAATTCTCTGTCAGCAGCAAAGATTTAAAACAGCTCATATTGTGGGATCAATCATACTTTGTCCTTACCTGCACCCAACCTTTACGATGAACTTTGCCCGGTGCAGTTTGAGTTCTACGCTTTATTTCATCTAATTCTTGTAGCTTTTCAGCGTGCAATGCTGTTCTTGCAGCAGAATCTGAAATTAATTTTGCATGAATAATTTTAATATACGGACTTAACATAAACAAAGCTTTTGGTTTAGTTCATAAAATATGAAATAAACAATTGAAGAGAATAATAAAAGTAATAAAATTGTGGGTAATGGCCTTTTAAAAATGTGAATCGAAAAGCATTCCCATTGCCTACCCAAGAGATCGCCAAGGTTTGGGTACGTAATGGAATTTTTAAACTATGCAAAAATGCTTTAGATGCTGGTTGGAGCAGATAATCTAAACACGGATGAATTCACCTTGTGATTAAAAAAAAAGGTAAGAATAAGGTTTGGAATGGCTTCTGTACCACGTTGCCACCCTTCCCAAATTTCACACCCTTGTACTCCGCTTCCTAATGAAGGGCTTTTGCCCGAAACGTCAATTTTTCCTGCTCCTCAGATGCTGCCTGACCTGCTGTGCTTTTCCAGCACCACTTTAATCTTGACTCTAATCTCCAGCATCTGCAGTACCCACTTCTACCTAATATAGTCTGCAGACTCACCGATGTAAGAAAGGTAGGAGAAAGTGAGGATTGCAGATGCTGAAGATCAGAGTCAAAAAGTGTGGCACTGGAAAAGCACAGCTGGTCAGGAACATCATTCCTGATGAAGAGCTTATGCTCGAAAACTCGGATTTAAGAATGATGATAAGGAAAAGTGAGGGAACTATAGATTGGCAAGCCTGACATCAGTGGTGGTTAAGTTGTTGGAGGGGATTCTGAGGGACAGGATTTACATACATTTGGAAAGGCAAGGACCCAATTAGGGACAGTCAACATGGCTTTGCACTTGGGAAATCTTGTCTCACTAACTTTTTTTAAAGAAGTGACAAAGAAGATGAAGGCAGTGTTGTCTATATGAACTTCAGCAAGGCATTTGACAAGTTGCCGCATGGTGGACTGGTTAGCAAGATTGAATCTCATGAAATCCAAGGGGAGATAGCCAACGGGATACAAAGTTGGCTTGAAGATAGAAGAGAGACGAGAAGGTTATTTTTAGGACTGGAGGTCGGTGACTAGTAGTGTGCCACAAGGATCAGTACTGGGTCCACTGCTTTTAATTTGTGATCAGTCTACCAGGTGGGATTCTACAAAAGCTTTGTTAAAATCTTTTTAAGCCATAACAAATACAAAATGGCCATTTAATCTCCTTTTTACCTCTTCAAAAGAAAATGCAGCTATGTTGGTCAGACATGATATCTCTTAACAAGTCCATGTTGATTCACTTTGATTTATCCCATCATTCCCTCCCTAACTGCATTATGGATCTAGCTACAGCACATGGATTGCAGTGGTTCAGATAGGCAGCTCACCACAAACTTCTCAGGACGAACTAGGGACAGCCACACCCATGTCCTAGGAGTGAATTTTTCAAAAATCCGGTTTTCCTAATAATTCCCCCCCCCGGATGTTATACCGATTAGCCAATAATTTTGCAGTCTAGACTACTGTTCAAAAAATGGTAATGGGATAATGTTCTCCAGAGGGGAGTGGAAAATGATAATCAGAGACTCTACTATTTCTTATCTAGTTTTCAGCAGCTTAGGATACATTTTATCCAGGCCAGGGAGTTATCCACTTCCAAAAATCTTAAACCCACTTAATTTTTCCTTTTTCAATATGTTACCTGCATCAAATATTTCATACTCTTCTTCTCTAATCTGAATGGCTCTATTTTGTGAAAACAGATGCAAAATGATCATTAAGGACCATACACAAGGGTGTCCAGGGCACTGCAAAGCAGACAACAATGAGGAGCTGGGACCACGACCAGATATCATTTTATTAAATTTGATCAAAGGATCAAATAACTTATGCCTTTTCTAGGTGCTATGTTCATACCAATGTTCCTCACTTCCAAATATAGGTTATCCTTGTGGTACCTAATAAGCCCTAGTCTTTTTAAGTTATACTTTTGCTCTTTATGTTGTAATAAAAAAAACTTCAGGTATTCTTTGATTTAACTGGACAAATTTTTTCATGCCTGCTCTTTCGTTTCCTTTCTTTTAAACTCCAGATATAAACATACATACTCTTCCAAGTTCTCATAAGCTTCCCTCTTTTCTTTAATGTCTCCGTGAGTCCTTGATATTCAGGGATCTCTGGTCTGATAGTCCCACCTGTATTACGTAAGGGAATGTACTTACTCTGGACCCTCACTTCTTTAGTTTTGCTAGTGTTCAGTGCTTTCTCCTTGCATGACATATTCAGATATTAAATTATGAATAGTATTTTTCGAATGCTGCAATGCTTCAGTATTTTTGAAACAAAATGATAAACTTTATACAACATGAAGATAGAACATGTCCAGGGAACTATAAACTAGTCAACAATATCAGGGGCAAGAAAATTGATGAGCTTCTACTAAAAAAAAATAGACAAAAAAGCATCTAGGATCAAATTGTGTGATAATGAAGGATTTCAAAAGGGAGAATCTTGCTTGACCAAAGTCCATAGAATAATAGAATCATACAGTAAAGAGGCTCTTCAGCCCATCAAGTCTCTACCACCAAAAATGTATTACTACCTACAATAGTCCTACTTTCCTGCAGTAGGCCCATAGCCTTGAATGCTATGCACTTCAAGTGTTCATCCAAGTACTTTTTAAAAGACTGTGAGGTTACCTGTTTCAACTGTCTCCTCCCAAGCAGTCTATTCTAGATTCTCACCATGTTCTGGGTGAGAAAGGTGTTCCTCAAATACCCTCTAAACCTCCTACCTTCCACTTTAAAATTATGCACCCTTGTTAATGACCCTTTGATTAAGGGGAACAGCTGCTTTCAGTTCACCCTGTTCACGCTCCTCATAAACCTATGCACCTCTTTCAGATCCCCCCTCAGTCTTCTCTGCTCCAAAGATAACAATCCAAGCTCATGCAGCCTCTCATCATAGATGAAATGCTCCTTCCCAGGTAACATCGCAGTGAATCTCTCTTGTACCCCTTCCAGTGCAATCACATCCTTCCTAGATAATATGGTGAGCAGAACTTAGTGAACTTTTTTAAAGATTGACAGAAAGAAATGTAAAGTCTCCATTGTTGAAACTTTATTGCTGGAACAGCACAGCAGGTCAGGCAGCATCCAGGGAACAGGAGATTCGACGTTTCGGGCACAGGCCCTTCTTCGGCCTGTGCCCGAAACGTCGAATCTCCTGTTCCCTGGATGCTGCCTGACCTGCTGTGCTGTTCCAGCAATAAAGTTTCAACTTTGATCTCCAGCATCTGCAGACCTCACTTTCTCCTTAAAGTCTCCATTGACCTACAGGACCATAGAGCTACTCTCTCATTAGTCACCAGGCCTCAGGGAGTGGTTGAGAAGGAGAATCCTTCGTGGTAACTGCAGCCAGTGCAGGAATTGAACCCACACTGTTAGCATTCTTCTGCATTGCAAACCAGCTGAGCTAACCAACTCCCTTGATAAGAGGCATCGGTAACATAGATATAACTTACTGAGATTTTTAAAAGTGCTTCAGCAAGGTGCCCCATCATTTTTTTAAAAAAAAAGTTCATTTGTGGGATGTGGATGTCGTTGGCTGGCCGGTATATATTGCCCACCCCTAGTTGCTATAGTCCACCTGCTGTTGGTTGACCCACAATGCCCTTAGGGAGGGAATTCCAGGATTTTGACCCAGTTACAGTGAAGGAACAGTGATATATTTCCAAGTCAGGATGGTGAGTGGCTTGGAGGGGAACTTGAAGGTGGTGGTGTTCCCACATATCTGCCATCCTTGTCCTTATAGTAATCGTGGGTTTGAAAGGTGCTGGCTGAGGATCTTTAGTGAATTTCTGCCTTGCATCTTATAGATAGTACACACTGCTGCGACTGAGCATCGCTGGTGAAGGAGTGTGGATGTGGTGTCAATTAAGCGGGCTGCTTTGTCCTGGATGGTGTCAAGCTTTTTGAGCGTTGTTGGAGCTACACTCATCCAGGCAAGTGGGGAGGATTCCATCACACTCCTGACTTGTGCCTAGTAGATGGTGGACAGGCTTTGGGGAGTCAGGAGGTGAGTTACATCCACTGTGTTTATGTGATGAGTTCAATTGAGTTTTGGTCAATGATAACTCCCAGGATGTTGATAATGGGGGATTCAGTGATGGGAACACCATTGAATGCCATGGGGTGGTGGTTAGATGGTCTCTTACTGGTGATGGTATAGCCTGGCATTCATGTGGCATGAATGTTACTTGCCACTTGACAGCCCAAGCCTGGATATTGTCTAGATCTTGTTGCATTTGAACATGGACTGCTTTAGTATCTGAGGAGTTGAGAACATGCTGAACATTGTGCAATCATTGGTGAACATCCCTACTTCTGACCTTATAATGAAGTAAAAGTCACTGATAAAGCAGCTGAAGATGGTTAGGTTAAGGACACTACCCTGAGGAATTCCTGCAGCAATGTTCTGGAACTGAGATGACTGAACCTCCAACAACTATGACCATCTTTCTATGTCCCAGGTATGATTCTAGCCACCAGAGAGTTTGTCCCCTGATACCCATTGATTCTAGTTTTATTAGGGCTCTGTGATACCACACTTGGTCAAATGCAGCCTTGGAGTCAAGGGCTGTCACTCTCACCTTCCCTCTGGAATTCGGCTCTTTTGTCTACGTTTGAACCAAGGCTGTAATGAAGTCCAGAGCTGAGTGGCCCTGGTGGAACCCAAACTGGGCATCACAGAGCAGGTGCTGCTTGATAGCACTGTTGATGACACCTTCCATAACTTTACTGATGATCGAGAGTAGACTAATGGGGTAGTAATTAGCTAATAGTAGACTAATAAACACGGTCAGTGAATATGAAATCAGGACAAGTGGCAGAATAGATAGTTAGCTTGTTTTAAGACAGAAAGTAGATATGGGAGCAAAGGGTGGTTCTTCAGTGGTGAAAGATGGGTCAGTGGTAAAGGGTAGGGACTGTCATTCCATAGGGATGAGTTCTGGGACTACTTCTGGTCACAACTAACATTAATTTCTAAATTTATACGTGAAACAAAATTTAGGGTAGTGGTCAACATTGAGGATGACTTAAATAAGTTAATTAGTGAATTTACAGAATGGGAAAATAATTGGTAAACAAAGTTCAACTGACTTGTGAGATAGTAGATATTATCAGAAAGGGTAGGGATGTTATTCCTTAATTAGATGGTCTGAGTCTGGATAGGATAGTGGGACGAGGGGATTTTGTGAGTACAAATACATTGATCATGAAATATTGTGTCATAAATCAACAAAGACACATTAAAAACAAAACTCCACCATTATCTATTTATATAATTATAGAATATAATTGAAAAGGAGGTTATTATAGACCTTTCAGTTTATGCCACAGGTTGCATCTTCCAGAGCTATTCACTATATTATTAACAGAATATTGAGGTACTGGAAGGGGTGCATAAGAATATTTATGAGGACAATGCCAGAAATGTGTGTTTATACCTGATAGGGAAGGATAAACATACTGGATCTCTTTATTCTTAAAAGAAAATTAATATAAGATGACTTATCAAGATCTTTAAAATTATGAAAGGTTTTGATAATAGATAGCGAGAGAATATTTCTTTTTGTGAGAAAGAGCATAACTAGATGCTATCGATAGAAGATAGTTACCAAGGCATCCAAAGGGAATTCAGAGGAACCTTTTTTTTAAATCCAAAGAGCAGGGAGAACATGAAATAAATAAGAAGGCATCTATGTTTATATCTTAAGACTGAAGCTTCTTTCTTAATGACAAAGGATGATATTCTACTTTATTCTGCAAAGATAACAGAATGATATCACTTCTGTTGATGAAAGGATCTATTTTTCTCCCTTGGTCAACACAACAACCTATTGTTCTTTTTTGGCCAATACGCACCAGCTGTCCGCACTGATCTTGAAGTTGCTTCAAATCTTGGTTGCCTCTTTAATTCAGAGTTGGCGCCATTTACATAGATGGAAAATCCTTGCTCTAACCGCTCTAGTTGTATCTTTTTAGGATCTTTTGCCTTTAATCTTTTCAATACCCTAAATAAAATTAGCACTCTGGTTAATATTAATTTGGAAAATTAGCTGTTTTACTAGTCATGCCTCATAAGTACATAAGTCAGATAATATTAGTGTCAGAAATAATCATATTTTGAATACTTTTCACAGTATTGAGCTGTATCTAACCAAAATGTATAATGAGTTTACGGTAAAATTCCAATACATTATTCACAAGATTACTGGACTAGGAAATACAAACCAATACCTAAGTATTTTAATCTTTTTATCCTGTAACTGAAGACATAATTAAATCTGCACATCAATTCAGAGAAGGCATAATTTTCCAAATAGACAGAACAACATCATAATATTTTGCTTCAACAAATAAAGTTGCTTTTAATTAACTTGAATTGCAGATATGGAAATGGTTCAACACCAATGAATCCCAAAATTATTTGAGTATTGGGTATATGGGTCCTCTTACTAGGATTATTGCTTAATTAGAAAATACTTCTGTTGGAATCTGAAGAATATCTATATAAATGTTTATTTTTACTTTTATCATCACTAAAGAAATAGGTGTGCAGCACAGACGTGGATAGCATTTGGAGCAGTCAGAAAGTTAAACTTGCATTTATACTGCATTTTTCATGATCACCAGACATCGTAAAATATTTTAAATTCAATATGTACTTCTGAAGTGTAGTCATTGCTTTAACTCAAGTGCAATGAGATACTTGGGTACTGGTTATATGGGATTTTGATTAAAATTTATACACAATAAATATAAGAATGGAAAGGAGAGATAACAGCATTCCCATGGTAATACAGACCTAAACTGGAATGTGTGAAGAAATAAGGGAGGATTGATTCAAGACAAAATGCTTATGGGGCAGGGAGGAAGAGGTGGGAGAGTCATCATTTGCTAAAATCATTCAAAACTATCAAGGCTGGTTTAAAAATGCCACTCTGTATTGATACAACTACACTGATAACAATTTCAGCAAATATATTAAACAATTAATGTACATACTAGCCCTATGACTGAACATAAAGGTAATGACTGTATGTCAATCAGTGGTCTCATAAAATTTTGTGAAAACAGGATCTAAACAGAAAGAAAGTGTAGATGACTTCAAGAGACATTATGGATGAACTGGGGTTCAAGTCAGGGGATAAAGACACTTGTTACTGTGACTACTATGCAAAACACAAATAGGCAACATAACTCACAATTATACAATGTGAACTAATGTTCAAATACTGTACGGTCCTGTCAAAGTGCATAACCTCGCTTTTCATTTGCCACTGATCACTCATCTGACCAGCCCGGCTATATTCTCCTGTAATCTAAGGTCATCCTCCTCACTATTTACCACCCCCATCAATTTTTATACTATCTAGTATAACCTACTGATCATTTTCAACACCACATTTACACCACTTACAATATACTTCAGCATTTTCACATGCTTTATGGGTTCCTATGAGTCAGATTGTCAGAAATTGCAGATGGTTTTCTGCTTTGGGTCTGTGCCAATTTGGGATTGAGTAAAGTTTTCTCTTTTTCCTATTTAGCTAGTCACCAATCTGCCTTTTTTTGCTGCCTACATCTGTTGTGTTAGTAATTAAATGTTATTTGATGTATGTGAGGCAAGGGGATACATGATGAATAGTAGGACCCTGGGAAACACTGTGGATCAGAGGGACCTTGGTATGCACATACAATGGTTCCTTAAGTTAGCAGGACAGGTGGATAAAGTGGTTAAGGTGGTATATGGTATACTTGCCTTTTATTAGCCGAGACACAGAGTTGAAGAGCAGGAAGGTTATACTGGAAATTTTAAAAACACCAGTTAGGCAACAGCTACAATGTTGTATGCAGTGCTAGAATCCACATTTTAACCCTGGAGAGGGTCAGAGGAGATTTACCAGGATATTACCTGGCCTGGAGAATTTCAGTTTTGAAGATAAATTGGACAGACTGGAATTGTTTTCCTTCAAGGAGATTGAGAGGAGACATAAATGTAATGATGGGCATAGATACAGTATATAGGAAAGTAGGATTTTGGAAGGAACTTTCCCGATCGATGAAGAGATCAATGAACACAGGGCATAGATTGAAGGTTTACAGGAGATATGAGGAAATCCTTTTGCACCCCAGAGGGTTCTGGGAATCTGGAACTTACTGCCTGTAAAGGTGGTAAAGGAAGAAATCCTCATAACATTTAAGAAGTATTTAGACATGCACTTGTGACGTCAAAGCACACAGTGCGAGAGGCCAAGTGCTGGCAAATAGGATTAGATTAGTTAGGAGATTGCTATTGACTGGTGCAGACGCAACAGGCCAAGGGCCTTTTTCTGTGCAATTTCTATGACTTTATGTAGAGAAAACTATCTTCTTTTCTGCTCCGAACTGCACTCAACTGGAAGGAAATTAATTCCAATGACGAGGATCAGAGTGGAACTAAGAGTAAGATAAACAGTGAGTCACCGATTGATCAGAATTGCAGGTCATGGTTTTTGCCATAACGACCTTCAGGAATGGAGAAAAAGATTGCAACAGTGAAACCTGTCAATTTGGATCAATCAATTAATTAACAGGGACAGGACTGGCTGTACAGGGACAGGATTGACTGTTACAGGTCCCAGGGTTCAAATGTTTTAGTAGGGTCAGAGGTGGGGGTAAAAGAGGGGGAGGTGTGGCATTGCTTGTCAAAGATAGTATTACAGCTGTGGAAAGGACGATGGATGAAGACTCGCCATCTGAGGTAGTTTGGGCTGAGGTTAGGAATAGGAAAGGTGAGCTCACCCTGTTAGGAGTCTTTTACAGGCCTCCTAATAGTCCTAGAAACGTAGAAGAAACGATTGTGAGGATGATTCAAGAGAAGAGTGAAAGTAATAGAGTGGTTGTTATGGGGGCCTTTAACTTTCCTGATATTGATTGGGAAAGCTATAGCTCAAGTTCGTTAGATGGATCAGTGAATATCCTGATAAGAGTTCAGTTCTAAAATAACTAAAGCCTTATCTTTTTCAAAATGTAATACAAGGTTATAGTTAAACTGTATGGGGAAAAGGAATAAAACTCTCAGACAGTTACTCAAAGGCTTTTGTGCAAACAGATTAGAATGCACATCACGACAAAATTCCCTCCCACACGCTTCAACTGCAATTCTTCAAGGTAAGGGCATCATCCTTCTCCCCAAGGCCCCGCCACATGTGCTGAGTGCAATGTGCCTGCTTTACCCCGCTTAACAATGAGGTGGGAGACTTCAGGGTTTGCTCCAGTGGAGCTGTCTTGGGTATAGTGCGAAAGATATCAGGGAATGTACCATGATGGAAATCTAAATTAAAACTCAACGTCCTGTATGCCAGGTGCTCCATGCATCAACTAAGTATTTATAATTTAAAACAAGAGCTAAAGTTACTTTAAAAAATAGTCAATCATCTGTTACTTTGCATGTGCAAACCAAGTTTAATTTTCAGGTGAAGTCAAGGGTGGTGAAATAATTAGAAAAACAAGCGCAAGTGTTATTTAGTCCCTGCATTAGAAAAGTAAGTTGTCCTTATTTATATTTCACCTTGTAACTTGACATCCCACCCAGCTAAATAAGACACAGTGTAAGAAGTGGAAAAGTCGAGTTAGTTGGAGTGCAGGAATTTCCTTCCAGGAAGAATAATGAATGGGAGACAGTGGAAGCACTGCAGTGTCATTTACAAAAGCAAAGTACTGTGGCTCCTGGAAATCTGAAATAAGAATAGGAAATGCCGTAAATGTTCAGAGTCTGGCAGAATCTGTGGATTAGGAAAAAGGGTTAACATTTTAGGCGTATTTAGTTCTGACTAAAATTCATTGACCTGAAACATAAAGCTCTTTCTCTGCTAAATATTTCAAGCATGTTTTGACCTCTGCAATGCCAGTGCTGGTGGGAGGGTGTGTCACAGATTTCGTGGGACAGTATCCATTGTAAATATGGAGAGGAGAGTTTAGGCTGGAAAATTGATAGGTATGACAACACGAAGGAGATTTTGGAGCAGCAAGTGAGAGCAGACAAAGATATTTCTAATCATTAAATTGTAAAGACAGAAAAAGGACTGCTCAAAATACATACTGTACACATGATGTGACATTTCATGCTGTCCTAAATGAATACATCAGCATGGTATATGCTTTCCTTATTCAAAGAGTCATTGTACTTAATAGAGTATTGCCTTGTTTCAGTAGGTGGCACACTTGCTTCTGAGATAGTAGGACATGTGTTCAAGCCCGACACCAGGATCGGAGCACACAATACGGGCTCTAAGACACAAAGAAATTACAGAATACAATAGATAGGGTAAATCAGAGGGACAGTTTTATAATGTAAACCACTGGAACTTGAAAAATAAGCACGTACTCAATAGAGTGCAGTTAAGTGCATAATGTCAGTTAGTGAAAATGATCACATCTAAGTCTTCACGGGGTTTTGTCTCTCCCCATCTGTGAAACCACTTGTAATTCAAGGATCACCTTGCATTTTCCATTCTTTTTACTCCAAGGTCTTATCAACAGGTTTCTGTATTTAATGCTCTGGAGATCTCTTCTTAAACCACTGCTCCCCACCTCTCTCTAAGGAGTATCCTTAAAACGTACAATTGACCAATCTTTTAATCAAGTCGAAATGTCATTTTTTGTTCCACAAATCTTTTTAAAAAATTTATGCTTTGTAAAGCACTTCTACATTATAAGCTCTAGTTAAATGCAAGTTGTTGTTCATTGTAAGGAGACAAATGACAAGAAGGACAAAGGATCGGAGTAGAATTGTAAAGGGCACTGTTTTTAATGAAACTGCAACTTGGTTTATAGAATTGTGGAATTAAAAAGCATCAGAGCTTGTTGGGTCCCAGGGTGTTTGTTCATAACAAAAGAACACAAGATGTAGGAAGAGGGCATTTGGCGGTTGATTCTCCAGCAATAGGATCAAGCCAAATCTTTGACTACAATTCCACTTTCCTGCTCTTTCCCATAGTGCTGAAAAGTGTCCCCGTTCAAGTATTTGTTGAAAGTTACTAGCCCCTCTACATCACTACTGTCAAGTGATGCATTCTAGACAATTGTCCATCGCTGTTTTTGAGTCTGTCACTTGTTTATATTACCAATTACCATTAATCTGCATCCTTCATTTACTGACCTTCTGCCAGTCTAATTATTCATTCAAACAAATCCCTTCACGATTTTGAACATCTCTATTAAATCTTTCATTAACTTCCTCTCCTTGGAGAACCTCACTTTGTTAGTCTCTCCAAATGACTGAAGTCCCCCAGCCCCTGGTACCACGACAGAAGTTGACAGTGAGAATCTTTTTCCACGTATGGAGTCAGCTATTACAAGGGGGCATAGCTTTAAATTAAGGGGGGATAGGTATAGGACAGATGTTAGGGGTAGATTCTTTACTCAGCGAGTCGTGAGTTGATGGAATGCCCTGCCAGTAGCAGTGGTGGACTCTCCCTCATTATGGGCATTTAAGCGGGCATTGGATAGGCATATGGAGGATAGTGAGCTAGGATCAGCGCAACATCGAGGGCCGAAGGGCCTGTACTGCGCTGTATTCTTCTATATTCTATGTTCTATAACTATTTTTTGATTAAAAAGTAACCCATTAAAGGTAGGGTTTCCCAAACCAAACTGTGGGTCATGGCACCAATGAGGTCAGAAGTTGAAACTTTGGGGTCATGGGCTCTGAGGCAGAAATGGCTGCCACAGAGCACTGACCAAGTGAGAACAATTGCATGGGGCCTTCAAACCACCACAGACTTGTTTAATTGTGGCTGTGGTCCAGCCTGCTAATCATTGAGGCCTGATTGTTGTCTTGTAAAACCTACGAACAATAGGTGCTTTTTATTTAATTCCTGTGGACTAACCCCACTCTCTCACATCCTTTCATACCCACCACACATCACCCCTCCTGATTCCATCCCTCTGTACTCACAGGTCTCAAAATCTCCCCTACTTGTTTCGCCCACCACCACCACTCTCAGCAAAATGGCGTCACAATTGGAAAAGGTTTGGAAAGGACTACTTTTAAGACCTGTTCTGAGGAAGGGTCACTGAATTCAAATTAATAACTTTGATTTTTCTCACATCTTGCCAGATCTGCTGAGCTTTTCTGTTTTTGTTTCTGATTTCCAGCGCCCACAGTTCTTTTGGTTTTTACTACTTCAAGACTACTATTAGATATCTGCATAGTGACCAACATATGTGCAAGTAAAATTTAAATCTTTATTCTTCATTTCAAAGTTGAAAATTGCTAGTAATTTTGTTTTTATTTTTTATTTCAATGCCAATATTTTGCTTTATTTTCTGAAAATATCAACCTTTAAAGAGATATGAATAGCAAATTATTTTAGCACAGTAGATAATGTAATCAAATGTGTTAAGAAAATGCTAGAATGCTTGAAAGCTAGATCTAAAATTAATTGTGGAGCTGTCTCACAGAGTAAAAATTATAACTCAAAACAGTTGTCCCTCCCTTGTACTTAAAATAGGGGGAAAAAAAAACCATCAGTGCCACATTTACAATTACTTCAGCCAAATTTCATGAAAAAGTTGAACTACAAGAAAAGTATAATCAAATACCATTGACAATAAGTTTGAGAAATCTGCCACTGTGATTAAGGATGTAGCACAATCTCATTGCCAATATTCAGTACCTGCTTAAAAAAACATGACTGCAAACAAAGTGACATCTTCATATTCAACAGTGGAATTCTATTTATCTAATGGATTCAAATACCCAAATGCATTTAAGAAAATGAGGAAGTTAGGATGAAAAACACCCGCATTACCTGTTTCTGCATTGAAGGAATATCAGATATTGATCATGTTTTTCATCAAAGTCCATTAACACATTTTGGTCGGTTTTGTTTAAACCAACTACCTACAAAACAAATAAGCTAATTGAGCAACAGATTTGGTAAGACATTTTATTTTGTTGTTAAAAAGATACAATTCTGAATCCATGGTATATTTTGGTAAAATGTTGCCTGTGAGAGGAGCACTTTGATACATTAAACTTTTTTGATTTAATTTATTGCTGTCACATGTACTGAGATACAGTGAAAGGTTGTTTTGCGTGCTATGCAGGCAGATTATCCCAAACTGCATTAATGTAGTAAAACAGAGTGCAGAATACAGTGTTACAGCTATAGAGAAGGTGCAGTGAAAGATCAGCATTAACATTTGAAAGGCCCATTCAAAAACCTGTTAAGGCAGGGAAGAAGTTGTTTTTGAATCGGTTTGTACATGTATTCAAATCTTTATAATCTTCTCCCTGATGGAAGAGGGTGGAAGAGAGTGTAACCATGGTGGGAGGGGCCTTTGATTACGTTGGTTGCTTTCCCTAGGCAGCAGGAAGTATGGATGGAGTCAATGGTTAGAAGGCTGGTTTGTGAGAAGGTCTGGGTGGTGCTCTTGACTCTGTAGCTTGTGGATTTGGTAAGCAGTTGCCATATCATGCTGATATGGCTGCATTTGTAAACAGATTTTAGCCCTAATAGTAATACAGCAGGTCCAAATATTTGCTTCTGTTATTGTAGTGTCCCTGGTCTGCAAATAAATTATGACCAGATTTATTTCTCTTTGGAGAAACTATCGTTTGGATCCTGCTGTTTGAAATAGCTCACAGCAATACATCCAAGAACACTCAATATTTATTCCCAGGCCAAGAACAATTTCTTTGGGTTGAGAGATGTTTAACTGGAGATTCAGTTGTACAGTCGTTCCTCCGTATATGCGAGAGTTTTGTTTGTGAGAAACCTCACAACTGATGAAAATTCACAACTGCAGAGCCCATTAAAAAATACAGGCTAAAAACTGTGAGTTTTACCACGGATGTTGAACTTAATTACTTCCTTTTTGATGTGGATAGGCAACTCCACAAGTCATGATAAAGAAGATTTATTGGATATTTAATGTAAAATCAGTAGCCAGACGCTTCTTTTTAAGGTTAACAACAAGAGCTGAGCTAGCCCACGTGCTTTAAGACCAGTGTTCACACATCAGTGAGCAGTCTCAAAAGCACAGGACTAGGCCTTCCAAAATTGTGGTCACTTGCGGTCCTGAGCCTTCCAAGAACACTGCTTAGAGAGAATAAAGAAAGGACCTTGACCAAGTGAAAGAGGATAGCTCACAACCCATGCTTGGTATAACCTGTGTGGATAACTTAAAATATCTTGTCACTTCAATTGTGGTCATTCTAGTCAATTGTTCAAACAGTTCTGGGATCATGTTTAAGTTTTTATATTGATAATCATGCTTTCAGCAATACGTATTCAGATAAAACACCATGGTTGCCATCATAGAGGATAGAGGAAATGATTTTTGTTAGCCCATAGTTCTGCTGTGACTGGATAGAAACCTGACAGGAAGGACAGAAAGGGAGGCAAGACAGGAGGGGGAGTGGCGTTTTTGATAAGGGATAGCATTACAGCTGTACTGAGGGAGGATATTCCTGGAAATACATCCAGGAAAGTTATTTGTGTGGAACTGAGAAATAAGAAAGGGATGATCACCTCATTGGGATTATATTATAGACCTCCTAATAGTCAGAGGGAAATTGAGAAACGAACTTGTAAGGAGCTCTCAGTTATCTGTAGGAATAATAGGGTGGTTATGGTAAGGGATTTTAACTTTCCAAACATAGACTGGGACTGCCATAGTGTTAAGGGTTTAGATGGACAGCAATTTGTTAAGTGTGTACAAGAAAATTTTCTGATTCAGTATGTGGATGTACCTACTAGAGAAGGTACAAAACTTAACTATTCTTGGGAAATAAGGCAGGGCAGATGACTGAGGTATCAGTGGGGGAGCTCTTTGGGGCCAGTGACTATAATTCTATTAGTTTTTAAATAGTGATGGAAAAGGATAGACTGGATATAAAAGTTGAAGTTCTAAATTGGAGAAAGGCCAATTTTGACGGTATTAGGCAAGAACTTTCAAAAGCTGATCGGGGCAGATGATTGCAGGTAAAGGGACAGCTGGAAAATGGTAAGTCTTTAGAAATGAGATAATAAGAGTCCAGAAACAGTATATTCCTGTAAGGGTGAAAGGAAAGGTTGGTAGGTATAGGAAATGCAGGATGACTAAAGAAATTGAGGGTTTGATTAAGAAAAAGAATGAAGTATATGTCAGGTATAGACAGGAGAGAGGGAATGAATCCTTAGAAGAGTATAAAGGCAGTAGGAGTATGCTTAAGAAGGAAATGAGGAGGGCAAAAAGGGGACATGAGATAGCTTTGGCAAATAGGGTTAAGGAGAATCCAAAAGGGTTTTTACAAATACATTAGGGACAAAAGGAAACTAGGGAGAGAATAGGGCCCCTCAAAGATCAGCAAGGTGGCCTTTGTGTGGAGCCGCAGGGGATGGAGAGATACTAAATGAGTATTTTGCATCAGTATTTACTGTGGAAAAGGACATGGAAGATAAAGAATGTAGGGAAATAGATGGCGACATCTTGAAAAATGTCCATATTACAGAGGAGGAAGTACTGGATGTTTTGAGAGGCATAAAAGTAGATAAATCCCCACGACCTGATCAGGTGTACCCTAGATTTCTGGGAAGCTTGGGAAGTGATTGCTGGGTCTCTTGCTGAGATATTTGTATCATCAATAGTCACAAGTGAGGTGCTGGAAGACTGGAAGTTGGCTAACGTGGTCGCACTGTTTAAGAAAGGTGGTAAGGAAAAGCCAGGGAACTATAGACTAATCAGCCTGACCTCGGTGGTGGACAAGTTGTTGGAGGGAATCCTGAGGGACAGGACGTACATGGATGTGGGAAGGTAAGAACTGATCAGGGATAGTCAACATGGGAAAATGTGTCTCACAAACTTGATTGAGTTTTTTGAAGAAATAACAAAAAGGACTGATGAGGGCAGAGTGGTGGACGTGATCGATATGGACTTCAGTAAGGCATTCGACAATGTTCCCCATGAAGACTGGTTAGCAAAGTTAGGTCTCATGGAATACAGGGAGAACTAGCCATTTGGAAACAGAACTGGCTCAAAGGTAGAAGACAGAGGGTGGTGGTGGAGGGTTGTTTTTCAGACTGAAGGCCTGTGACCAGTGGAGTGCCACAAGGATCGGTGCTGGGTTCACTACTTTTCGTCATTTATATAAATGATTTGGATGTGAGCAGAAGAGGTATAATTAGTAAGTTTGCAGATGACACCAAAATTGGAGGTGTAGTGGACAGAGAAGAAGGTTACCTCAGATTACAACAGGATCTTGACTAGATGGGCCAATGGGTTCAGAAGTGGCAGATGGAGTTTAATATAGATAAATGCGAGGTGCTGCATTTTGCGAAAGCAAATCAGAGCAAGACTTACACACGTAATGGTAAGGTTCAGTGTTGCTGAACAAAGAGACCTTGGAGTGCATGTTCTTAGCTCCTTGAAAGCAGAATCACAGGTAGATAGGATAGTGAAGGTGGCGTTTGGTATGCTTTCATTTATTGATCAGTGTTGAGCACTGGAGTTGGGAGGTCATGTTGCAGCTGTACAGAACATTGGTTAGGCAACTTTTGGAATATTGCGTGCAATTATGGTCTCCTTCCTATCGGAAAGATGTTATGAAACTTGAAAGGGTTCAGACAAGGATGTTGCCAGGGTTGGAGGATTTGAGCTATAGGGAGAGGTTGAATAGGCTAGGGCTGTTTTCCCTGGAGAATGAATAGGATAAATAAACAAAGTCTTTTCCCTGGGGTGGGGGAGTCCATAAATAGAGGGCATAGGTTTAGGGTGAGAGGGGAAAGATATAAAAGAGACCTAAGGGGCAACTTTTTCACAAAGAGAGTGGTACGTTTATGGATTGAGCTGCCAGAGGAAGTGGTGGAGGCTGGTACAATTGCAACATTTAAAAGGCATCTGGATGGGTATATGAATAGGAAGGGTTTGGAGGGATATGGGCCAAGTGCTGGCAGGTGGGACTAGATTGGGTTGGGGTATGTGGTCGGCATGGATGAGTCAGACTGAAGGGTCTGTTTCCATGCTGTACATCTCTATGACTCTAATCATATGGAGTTATGTGAATTAGCATGAGGAATAATCACATATTTTGGACAGCAAAATATAAATGATTTTAGAGAGCACAGGGAAACTAGAAATCGGTGACAGTTTTAAGCAGAGAAGGGCCAGGGCAGCACATTTTTGAAGAAATAGATGACAACTGCAGCTTTGAGAAGATTAGAGGCAGCGATGAGGTAAGGGATCAATTTACATTGTCAGCCAGACCCAAAGTTCAGTGGTTAGCAGTTTAATGGAATGGGATCAATGGAGCAGTAACTTGGATCCATCAGTTTGATGACCTCGAGGACAGGAGCGGAGAAAACCTTTGGATATATAGATTTATAGCTTTTCGCAAGTGCAAGCTGGTATTTGTTTTGGTAGGTCATTGGAAAGGATGGAAGCAGAAGAGACAGGTGAACAGATAGTCTCAATGTTTACAAACAAGTTCACAAGCTCCTACAATTTGTTCAAAGCAAAAGCATTTAAGGAGCAAGATTCTGAGGAAGGGTCACCAGACCCAAAACATTAACTCTGATTTCTCTTCACACATACTGCCAGTCCTGCTGAGCTTTTCCAGCACCTCATGTTTTTGTTAAGGAGCAGTAACTCCTGCCACTGGCTGGAAATGTGCGAGAAAGAATTGCACATGCCTGCATTGCAGCTGCCAGCCCATATGCAACTGATCCTGACTTCTTTTTGCTCAGCAGCAGGAGCATCCGTGGTTTTGGCTGTCTGCAGGGCATCAAATCTTATTTCAGTGTCTGCTTTATGACCAGGATAAACCAGTAGAATTTGCAATGCATCACAGGCATATAGAATGGCAATAGTAATTTCATGAATTTTTATGCAGTTTTAATTAACACCACTGAGCAAGTTGGATAGACTTTGTGGAGGCAATTCCCACCTCAGTCATTTGGTCGTTAAGAGTGTTTTGGAATCCAACACGGGCTGAAGATTTTTAAAAGTAAAGCTGTTTATCTCTTAACTCTTTGAATCATAAAAGCATATAGTATAGAAGGGGCTATTCAGCCGAATCTGTCCCACCAAAAATACACTACAACCTACACTCGACCCAGAGCCTTGAATGTTATGATATTAAGTGCTCATCCAAGTACTTCTTAAAGGTTGTAATGCTTTCTATTTCAACTACCCTCCCAGGCAGTGCATTCCAGATCATCATCACTCTCTGTGTGAAAAAGGTTTACCTCAAAATTCCTCTAAACCTCCTGTCTTCTACTTTAAAACTACATCCCTTGTTATTAATCCTTCAACTATTAATTTATTTAATATTCAAAATACCCAAAGAACTGGAGTGAATAAAAGCCACTGTAATAGGAATATTGCTAAGTGTGCAGAGGCTTCATGCGAATCCAAATAACACATTAATTGAGAGAAAATTGTGAAAATTAATAAAGACGGAGGAAATCCATACATTTTGGTGCTCCTCAAAGTCTTTTTGACAGAGTCTGCTATAAGTCCTATTAAAAACCAGACTGGATATATTTCTAATGAGAATTTTAATAACAATGATTGACGTATGAACAGAACACCTTAGGCAAGGGTCAATCCCAAAATGATTCTGTTTAATTTACTTGTTAGTTCAGTTTTCATCTGAAAACTTAACTTTGGATGTTTGTCTAGTTGCAAATAAATTAAAAAGGCATCTCTCACTTTAAGCAATCCTGGATTGACTAACTGAGAGTAACACTACTTCTGAACATTTGTAGGGAGTGTGCTCCCTCGTGCTGCAGTTTAAATATTTAGCCAGGAAACAGTTAGTAGTGCAAAGAATGAGGGAAGATGCTTCACAGAGACACATGTATAGATCCAGAGATGGGTTAAACCAGTTTTGCACAATAGAGGTTAGCATGCAGATTTATACCTTAGAACGTAGGTGATGACAAGAAGAAAAAAGACCGGAATGTTACGGTGAAGTCGAACGTAGAATAACAATATTCATTCTCTTATCTTCATTTCATATTTGCTAACTATGACAAAATGAAAATAACCATGTGGCAGACCAGAGAAAAACAAAATCCATAATTCACTTTGTACAGATATAGAACATAGTAAAATGTTATTCAGAGCCTGCAAATCAGTATAGGCTGTCCATCAATATCTATTATAAGCACACTGACTTGTACTATACAATCTACCTTGATTACACTTCCACCCACCCTGCTTTCTGTAAGTGTTCTATTCCATTCTCCTAGTTTCTCCACATCAAGCATATCCATTTTAATATTTGACCTTACTGCTTCAATTTTCCCAAAAGATTCTCTTCCACTTGATGAATCAGACTGTGTTCATTCAATTTATCCTATAATGAAACCCTTACTCCTTCTGTCTATCTTGCAAAATGACAATAGATTCTCCTTGCCCTCATAGCACACTCCATCACCATCTTCATTTAACTAACCTTTTTAAACACCAAGATTCACAGCAATGTCACAATCTTCACCTCCCCATCTTTTAAGCACTGCTCAGGCACCATTCCCTCCAAAGCATCCTAAATTCTTCTTCAATCACTCCAATATTCATTCTGCTTTCTCAGTACCATTTCATGCAAAACCAGGAGATTCATGACCAGAATGCTGCTGGTCACTTGCTGCTTGCATTCTTCATCCCATTTTGGCCTCTAACGTTGTTTCAATTAAACTCAATACAGCCTGGAGGAAGGGTATCAATCTTTCGTTGAGACACTTTACCTACCATCTTCAACAATGAGTTCAAAAACTTCAGCTCAGAATTACAACTTCCATTTTTTTCAAATACATCCTGCCCGTGGGGTTCAATAATACTATTGTCCTTAAACCTCCACTAGATTTGTTAAATTTATTATTGTCCCTTAGTCCCTTTAACCATCACTCCCTCTGTATTTGGTCATTCTTTCCCTCGATGCAATCACAGACCTTCCCTTGTGTTCTCACCCTACCCACATCCACTTGTCTGCTTATAAACTGTTATATCCCTAACTTCTTCCTGTTCTGATGAGAGATCATTGACCTGAAATGCTAGCTCAGTTTCTTTCTCCCATCCAATGCTGCCTGACCTGCAAAGCTTTTCCAGCACTTTGCTTTTAATTATAGAAGATTGAAATATACTGGGACCCCCTCACATATGATGGCTTTGGGCATTACAGCAGCTGCAAGAGACAGAAAGAAATGCAAAGGTAAACCACTCACACTAGAGAAATCAAACTCACAATACAATTAAAAGAGATGGACCGCAAACACACCAACATTTTAATTTTACAGTTAAAATTTCTTCCAAACGTGCTAGCTTAAACTGTCAGTATTCCATTCAGGAGTAAACTGCTGTTCAGATAAACAATCCTAAAATACAAGTCGCCATTTAATCACCTGCTTTGATTTCAATTTAGATGAGCTGTCATTTTGCTTCGAAGGAAGATTATTTATTTGAACCAACCTTAATGCAAAATAAAAACTATAATAATGTACTGAAGGAAACAGCTGCAAGGAGATTTTGAGAGATAGGTACAACGAGCAAAATTCCTAAATCATCGAAATCTTGATACAATTAAATGACAAACAACTTCTTCGAGATATTTTAATCTTACCTCACCCCATTCCCTTAAGCTGTCCTTGTCTGTTTTCACTTGGGCAGACTGTCTGTGTAAGCAGTGGCCTTTGGAGAACAAAGAAAGGTAACATGTGTTTAAAAATATACCTTAAATATAACTATAAAATTTACAATAAAAATAAGGACTACAATTATTAGAAAAAACACAGATTCCTGAAATGGATTGATACTCATTTTTATTTAAAATTCCAAACAGAAACTAATTAAATGACTGACAAGCAGAGCAAGTTAAATACAGGAAATGAAATATACTACCAATCTAGAAGCTGTGGTTTATCATTTCTAAATCCTACTCTTCTCTCCTGTCTCTTTCTTAAGTTTGCAACAAGGCAAAATAATAGATAAAAGTCTTTCCTGACCCCTCAGCATCCAGATATATTCTGCTACAATAGAAGATACAAAAAAATCAGGGATTCAGACAGATTCGCTGACAAGTGACTATAGGTCCAGCAGGTAAAGGTCACATGAGCACTTCAAGGATGACACACAATGTAAAAGTGGGGTTTGGGGTGTAGATTTCAGAGTGTCAGGTATAAAGTAGCTAGCAACGCAGTCATCCAATGTGTATCAAATGCAAAGATGCTCAAAAGATCAGAGTCAGAGGAGCAACAATTCCTTGCAGGATTTCAGGGCTAGAGGAAGTAATAGACGTAAATAATACCAAGCCTTCTGAAATCTAAAATGTTAAGGGAAACATTTTCAAATGGAGACCAGAAGCCAAAGTAGATAGCAAAGAGATGGAATGATAAATAAGATGATGCAAGTTAGGGTACAGGGAGTGAAATTTTGGATCAGTTAGAAGTTTCTACAAGGAGAAAGATGTGAGGAAGGTAATGGATAGTCAAGTCTGGAAGTCATAAAGGGACAAATGTAGGTTTCATCAAATGAGACCAGGAAATTGACATGAACACAATTAAAAGTAGGCAAACTTCGTGATGGATGGATATGGGAGTCAGAAGTTGGGAATGATACATAAATACAGACTTTCACAAATGTAATTAAATCTAAGATCAAAAGAATCAGACACAAGCGAATAAACTTCAATCAACCTACAAAAAGATGAAAGAATTAGAATTAATAATGCTGGAACCTAGATGAGAACTATTTTGTAGTGGGAATATCAGAAACATAGCTAAATCCAGAAGCTGGAATTAACTTCCAGACACGTAGTGGGTAGAAAAAGCAAAGGTGTAACCTTGCATGCCAAAGTACTGGGAAGTTAAATGTAGTTCAGCCTGTGCAAGGTGAGAAGCTACAAAATTAACCACATTGGTTAGACAAGTGAAGCATGAAAAAAAATCACACTGACACTAGGGCATGCTACAGATGAATAAATTTAAGGAATTGGATTTATTGAAGAAATACTATGCAAGAACAAGAGATTACAGGTCAACTAAATATTAACAGGACAAACCCAACACCATAGAGTCAGAGTTGGTAAATGCAATGTGTGACTGCTTCATGACTTAACGAATCAAGATACCAGGAGAAGCGACTCTCTTTTAACCTTGTTATTTATGAATTATCTTAAAAACCAGCATGAAATAGAGAGTTACAAGAGGTTTAGATTTAAAAAGGAGAAAAGCCAAATACAAGTCTAAATTTACTGAAATGAGGAGCATTTCAGTGTGAAATCAATGAAATCAGAAGTGAAGTAAATGGATTGGAGAAGGGTATTCAATATCACTTCAGCTGTAGTGAAATAACATTAATGGATAATGTTGAGAATGTAGACAAAATATATGCTTCAAATCAGCAAGATCAGATTAGACCAGCATGAATCTAACAAAGAGTGAAATTGAGAGAAAAAATGTAATTTGCAAATGCTTCTAGGTGAAAGGATTCCTTGGGACAAATACAAAAACATCTTAAAACAAAGATAATTAGGTGGCAAGGGCACCTAGAAAACAAAAAAAAAGTACATCTATGGTGTCACAGCTAGGATTTTGAGACTATTTCCCCTGTCAAGAATAGGACTCCAACATGTGTAATGTTATAATGTATTTTGAGCAGATTCTAGTTCAAGAAATGATCTGCTGTTCCAGAATCCCAGTTCAGCAGTATTGTAAATGGAGATTGACACATGCTTTGCACAGCATCTAAACAATTAAAAAGAAAACAAAACCCTACATTTATATAGCACTTTTCAAAACCTAAGGATACATCAGGGCACTTCACAGTCAATGTAGATACTTTTGAAATGTAGTCATTGTTGAACGTAAGAATATTTTGGATGTAGGTTTGCTCGCTGAGCTGGAAGGTTTATTTCCAGATGTTTCGTCACCCTACTAGGTAACATTTCAGTGGGCCTCTGGGCGAAGCACTGATGATTTCTGCTTTATATTTATATGTTTGGGTTTCTTTGGGTTGGTGATGTCATTTCCTATGATGATGTCATTTCCTGACCTTTTTCTCATGTGGTGGTAGATGAGGTCTAACTCAATGTGTTTGTTGATAGAGTTCCAGTTGGAAATCCCATGCTTCTAGGAATTCTCGTGCGTGTCTCTGTTTGGCTTGTCCTAGGATGGATGTGTTGTCCCAGTCGAAGTTGTACCCTTCCTTATCTGTATGTAAGAATACTAGTGAGAGAGGGTCACTCTGATCTCCAGCATCTGGAGTCCTCACTTTCGCCTGGGAATGGAACCCAGTCAAACCTGGGGACCTCTGGCATTGAAAAACAAAATTCTAATAGAATTCTAGACCAAAAGTTATTAGTTATGCTGAAGGCAGCAAGAATTTAGCATAAATTTTGGGAATGAATACGAAAGAGGTAAAGGGTAGAAAACATTAAGTATTTTCAGTCATTAAAAACAGCAGACAAAACCTGTGCAGTGTTTAATGCCCCAATATTAGATATCGAGAAGTGTTTCTAATTTACATCAATAACCTGGATCTAGAAGGAATCAGTGGAACTGGTATATTGGTAAATAAAACCACATGAAAATTAGTTGTTAAATTGAAGCAGGAAAAAAATTCAGGCAATATGTATGCAGACAAAATAATAGATTACAATTGCTTGCATTACATTTATAGTACTATACAAAATATGTTTCCGCTGATGGGTGAGTGCCAAACCGGAAAAACAGGAACACCTACCATGAATGGCGTTGAAATTGCAAAACATGAAAATAAAAGATTTCAGATTAGTTTACTGAATACTTCAATGCAGAACTGTATTCAAAAAATAAATATAGGTGCAAAAGAAAAGCCTGAAGAAATCACAATCATTTTCAGCAAGGAATAGAGTGGATGAACCAGACTGGCCACCTCCTGACATCCCCACCATCACAGAAGCAAATCCTCAGTCAATTATATTTTGTCATTGTGATATAAAATAACTATCATGAGTACTGATTGCCATAGAAGCTATGAACCCTGATAAATCCTGATGTAGTAGTGAAGACACATCCTTTCGAGCTAGCTGCCCCCAATCAAGCTTTTCCAATACAGTATAATACTGGCATCAACCAACAAGGATGGAATTTTCCCAGGTATGCCATGTCTTCAAAAAAGTAGGACAATAGACAATAGGTGCAGGAGTAGGCCATTCTGCCCTTCGAGCCTGTACCACCATTCAATATGATCATGGCTGATCATCCTTAATCAGTATCCTGTTCCTGCCTTATCTCTATTACCCTTGATTCCACTATCCTTGAGAGCTCTATCCAACTAAAATGAATCCAGAGACTGGGCCTCCACTGCCCTCTTGGGCAGAGCATTCCACACAGCCACCACTCTCTGGGTGAAGAAGTTTCTCCTCATCTCTGTCCTAAATGGTCTACCCCGTATTTTTAAGCTGTGTCCTCTGGTTTGGCACTCACCCATCAGCGGAAACATATTTCCTGCCTCCAGAGTGTCCAATCAAACTCAGCCAGTCACCATATCTTCAGTCTACCCTTCTCATCAAAATATTGGAAGGTTTTGTTGACACCTATCAAGCAGAACTTACACAACAATAACCAATTCACTGATGCTCTGTTTGGGTTCCATGAGAAACATTCAACTTCTGACCTCACAACCACATTGATTCAAATCTAGAAAGAGCTAAATTCTAGGGGTGAGACAACAGTGACTGGTCTTGGTATCAAAGCAGTACTTAAGTGCGATATTTAGGATCCTGAGTCAAATTTTAAACAACAATCAGGGGAATAGAGTCCTAGACAGTTCCAGCACAGGAGAATGTGTTTCTACCCATCGTGTCCGAATCAGTCAAAGATCTGACTACATTAATCCCATTTTCCATTTGTTGGTCCATAGCCTTGGAGGCTGTGGCAAGACAAGTGAATATTGAACTATTGTTTAAATGTTACAAGAGTTTCTGGCTCAACCACCCTTTCACCCTTTCCCAACACCCTCTGAGTGAAAACATTCTCAGCTCTCCCCTTAGTCTTCTACCTCTTACTGTGCCCCTGGTTATTGACCCCTTTACTAATGGAAAAAGTGCCTTCCTCTCCATCCTATTTTTGCCTCTCATATCTTATATACTTCTGTCAGTCCCCTCTCAACCTTTGCTGGTCCATGGAAAACTACCCAGATAATCCAATCTTTCTTCCTAGTTCAGACAGCATTCTGATAAATCTCCTCTGAAATCAGATCCTTCCTATAATGTAGTGACCAGAACTGCACATAGTACTTCGTTGTGCTAACCAGTGTTTTATACAGTTCCAGCATAACCTCCTTACAATTGTGTTCTATGCTTTGGCTCATAAAGATAAGTATCCCACATGCCTTCTTAACCATCTTATCATCTGTCCTGTTATTGCAGTGATGTGTGGATATTCACACTAAGACTGCTTTGATCTTCAATACTTTCCAGGTTTCTATTATTCATAGGGTAATCCCTTGCTTTGTTAGTCCTTCCAAGTGCATTGTCACATATTTCCAGGTTGAACTTTATTTGTCACTGCTCTAGCCAGCTGACCAGTTCATTGACATTTGTGCACATTACTGCTGGACATTAGATGAGCATACTACCCCCTTACAAACAAAGCATTGTTAGGCCGATTCCAGATAGGTTACTGAGCACACCGAGCGAGAGTAACAGGGTAGTAGATGTAGAGGAAAGGATAGCAAAGATGATTCTGGATAGGAGTGATAGTAACAGGGTAGCTGTTATCGGGGCCTTTAGTATTTCCAATCACTATTTGGCAAGTTATAGAGTACTTTACATGGGTCAGTTTTTGTCCAATGTGTGCGGGGGGGGGGGTTTCCTGACACAGTATGTAGACAGGCCAACAAGGGACGAGGCCACATTAGATGTGATACTGGGTAATGAACCTGGCCAGGTATTACGATTTGGAGGTAAATGAGTACTTTGGTGATAGAAACCACAATTTGGTTATGTTTACTTGAGCGATGGAAAGGAATAGGTATATACCACAGGGCAAGAGTTATTACTGGGGGAAAGGCAATTATGATGTGATTAGGCAAGATTTAGGATGCATGGGATGGGGAAGGAAACTGCAGGGGATGGGCATAATTGAAATGTGGAGCTAATTCAAGGAACAGCTACTGTGTGTCCTTGATAAGTATGTACCTGTCAGACAGGGAGGAAGTGGTCAAGAGAGGGAGCTGTGGTTTACTAAAGAAGTTGAATCTCTTGTCAAGAGGAAGAAGAAGGCTTATGTTAGGATGAAACGTGATGGCTCAATTAGGGAAGTGGTGAGTTACAAGTTGGCCAGGAAAGACTGAAAGAGAGAGCTAAGAAGAGCCAGGAGGGGATATGAGAAGTCTTTCGCAGGTAGGATCAAGGAAAATGCTAATGCTTTCCATAGGTATATCAGGGAATAAAAGAATGACTAGGGAAAGATTAGGGCCAATCAAGGATAGTAGTGGGAAGTTGTGCGTGGAGTCAGAGGAGATAGGGGAAGCACTGAATGAATATTCACACTGGAAACAGACAATGCTGTTGAGCAGAATACTGAGATACAGGCTACTAAACTAGATGGCATTGAGGTTCACAAGGAGGAGGTGTTATCAATTCTGGAAAGTGTGAAAACAGGTAAGTCCCCTGGGCCAGATGGGATTTATCCTAGGATTCTCTGGGAAGCCAGGGAGGAGATTGCAGAGCCTTTGGATTTGATCTTTGTGTCGTCATTGTCTACAGAAATAGTGCCAGAAGACTGGAAATTAGCAAATATTGTTCACTTGTACAAGAAGGGGATTAGGGACAACCCTGGTAATTATAGACCAGTAAGCCTTACTTCGGTAGTAGGTAAAGTGTTGGAAAAGTTTATAAGAGATAGGATTTATAATCATCTCGAGATGAATAAACTGATTAGGGATAGTCACTACATTTTTGTGAAGGGTAGGTCATACTCACAAACCTTATTGAGTTCTCTGAGATGGTGACCGAACAGGTGGATGAGGGTAAAGCCGTCGATATGGTGTATACGGATTTCAGAAAGGCATTTGATAAGGTTCCCCATGGTAGGCTAGTGCACTAAATACAGAGGCATGGGATTGAAGGTGATTTAGCAGTTTGGTTCAGAATTTGGTTGGCTGAAAGAAGACAGAGGCTGGTTGATGATGGGAAATGTTCATCCTGGAGTTCAGTTACTAGTGTGTACCGCAAAAACCTATTTTGGGGCCTTTGTTGTTTGTCATTTTTATAAATGACCTAGATGAAGGCATAGAAGGATGGTTAGTAAATTTGCAGATGACACTAAGGTCGGTGGAGTTGTGAATAGTGCTGAAGGATGTTGCAGGTTACAGAGGGACATAGATAAACTGCAGAGCTGGACATGAGAGGTGGCAAATGGAACTTAATGGAAAAGTGTGAGGTGATTCACTTTAGAAGGATTAACAGGAATGCAGAATACTGGGCTAATGGTAAGATTCTTGATAGTGTAGATGAGCAGAGAGATCTCTGTGTCCACGTACATAGATCCATCAAAGGTGCCACCCAGGTTGATAGGGCTGTTAAGGCGTCATATAGTGTGTTACCTTTTATTAGTAGAGGGATCAAGTTTCGGAGCCATGAGGTCATGCTGCAGCTGTACAAGACTCTGGTGCAGCTGCACTTGGAGTATTGTGTACAGTTCTGGTCACCACATTATAGGAAGGATGTAGAGACTTTGGAAAGGGTTAAGAGGAGATTTACTCGGATGTTGCCTGGTATAGAAGGAAGGTTTTACGAGGAAAGGCTGAGGGACTTGAGGCTATTTTTGTTCGAGAGAAGGAGGTTGAAAGGTGTCTTAATTGAGACATATAAGATAAACAGAGGGTTAGATCAGGTGGACAGCCATCACATCCTTTTTCCTTGAATGGTGATGGTTAACACGAGGGGGCATAGCTTTAAATTGAGGGATGATAGATATAGGACAGATGTCAGAAGTAGTTTCTTTACTCAGAGAGTAGTAAGGGCATGGAACGGCCTGCCTGCAATAGTTGTAGACTTGCCAACTTTACAGGCATTTAAATGGTCATTGGATAGGCATATGGATGAAAATGGAATAGTGTAGGTTAGATGGGCTTGTACTGAGCTGTAATGTTCTATGTTCTAAACAAAAATTCTCCTCATTTTGGACCTAATTGGCATTTCCCAACCAGGGGAACCATCTTATCTGTATTTACCCTGTCTATCTCTTCAAGTATTTTGTACACCGAAATGAGATCACCTCTCACTCCTTGAAACTTGTGAATACAGGCCCAGTTTGCCCAATCTTTCGTACAACAGTATGCCGTTCCAAGAACAAGTCTGGTGAACCTTGTTATCTATAGAAAACAATTATCTTTCCTGAGATAAGGAGACCAAAACTGTGCATAGTACTTCAGTTGCAGTCTAACCAAACTCCTATACAATTGAAACAAGGCTTCACTACTACTTCACTCAAATCCTCTTACAATAAAGGCCAACATTCCATTAGCCTTCTTAGTAGCTTGTTGCACTTGCATGTTAGCCTTCAGTGACTTACTGACAAGAATATAATGGAGGGGTTATTTGGGGGAACTGAGAAGTAGAAAAGAGATGACCACCTTATTGGGATTGTACTATAGATCCCCCCCCCAATAGTCAGTGGAAATTGAGAAAGGTGATCTCAGTTATTTGTGAGAATAATAGGGTAGTTGTGGCAGGGGATTTCAACTTTCCAAACATAGATTGGGACTGCCATAGTGTTAAGGGCTTGGATGGAGAGGAATTTGCTAAGTGCATACAGGAAAATTTTCTGATTCAGTATGTGGATATAGCTACTAGACAAAGTGCAGAACCTGACCTATCCTTGGGAAATAAGGCAAGGAAGGTGACTGAGTGTCAGTGGGGGAGCACTTTCAGGCCACTGACCATAATTGTATTCATTTTAAAATAGTGATGGAAAAGGCTAGACCAGATCTAAAAGTTAAAGTTCTAAATTGGAGGAAGGCCAATTTTGACAGTATTAGGAATGAACTTTCAAAAGTTGATTGGGGGCGGATGTTCACAGGAAAAGGGACGGCTAGAAAATGAGAAGCCCTCAAAAATGAGATAACAAAAGTCTAGAAACAGTATATTCCTGCTAGGGTGAAGGGCAAGGCTGGTAGGTGTAGGGAGTGCTGGAGGACTAGAGAAATTGAAATTTGGTTAGGAATAAAAAGGAAGCATATGTCTGGTACAGACAGTAGAGATCAAGTGAACCCTTAGAGTATAAAGGCAGTAGGAATATACACTTATGGAGGCGATCAGGAGGGCAAAAATGGGACATGAGATAGCTTTGGCAATTAGGGTTTAAGGAGAAAATCCAAAAGGATTCTCCGAATATGTTAAGGGTGAAAGGATAACCAGGGAGAGAATCTGACCCCTCAAAGATCAGCAAGGCCACCTATGTGTGGGACCACAGTAGATGGGGAAGATACTAAATGAGTATTTTGCATCAGTGTTTACTGTGGAGAGTATGGAAGGCAGATACCATGGGGAAATAAATAGCAACATCTTGAAAAATGTCCATATTGCAGAGGTGATGGTGCTGGACATCTTAAAACACATTAATGTGGATAAATTGCCAGGACTTTCGAGGTGTACCCTTGAGCTCTGTGGGAAGCTCAGGAAGTGATTGCTGGGCCCCTTGCTGAGATACTTGTATTATAAATAGCCACTGGTGAGGTGCGAGAAGACTGGGGGTTTGTGAACTTGGTGCCAGTATTTCAGAAATGTGGTAAGGAAAAGTGAGGGAACTATCGTCTGGTCAGCCTGACATTGTTGGTGGCAAGTTATTAGAAAGGATCCTGAGGGACAGGATTATTATATATATTTGGAAAGCCAAGGACTCATAATGGATCATCAACATAGCTTGTGTGTGTGGGAAATCAGGTCTCACTAAATTAATTATGTTTTTTGAAGAAATAATGAAGAAGATTTATGAGGGCATAGCGATGGATTGATCAATGTGGACTTCAGTAATACGTTTAACAAGGTTCCTCATGGTAGACTGGTTAGCAAGGTTAGATCACACAGAATACAGGGAGAACCTAACTTGATACAGAACTGGCTCAAAGATAGAAGACAGAGGGTGGTGGTGAAGGTGTGCTTTGCAAACTGGAGTCCTGTAACTAGTGGTGTGCCACAAGGATCAGTGCTGGGCCCACCGCTTTTCATCATTTATATAAATGATTTGGATGTGGACAAAAGAGGTATGGTTACACCAGAATTGGAGATGTAGGAGACATAGAAGAAGGTTACCCCAGAGTACAGTGGGACCTTGATCAGATGGGCCAATGGGCTGAGGAGTGGCAGATGGAGTTTATTTTAGGTAATTGTGAGGCGCCGCATTTTGGAAAGGCAAATCAGGGCAGGACTTCTACACTTAATGATAGGGTTGGGAAGTGTTACTGAACAAAGAGACCTTGGAATGCCGGTTCACAGTTCCTTGAATGTGGAGCCTCAGGTAGATAGGATAGTGAAGGTGGTGTTTGGTATGCTTGCCTTTATTGGTCAGTGAATTGAGTTTGGGAGTTGGGAGATCATGTTGAGGCTGTACAGGATGTTGGTATGGCCACTGTTGGAATACAGCGTGGAATTCTGATCTCTTTGGTTTGGAAGGATGTTGTGAAACTTGAAAGTGTTCAGAAAAGATTTACAAGGATGATGTCAGGGTTGAAGGATTTGAACTATAGGGAGAGGCTGAACAGATTGGGCCTATTTTCCATGAAGAATCAGAGGCTGAGGGTGTGACCCCATAGAGGTCTATAAAATCATGAGGGGGCATGGATAGGTTAAATAGTGTTTTGGACCAGACCAGACACACTGTAAACATTTTAAGAAGGCAGCCCAAGCCCTATTTTGTTTTTAGGCAGATATAAAGTGGATATTCCAGGAGTGATGCAGTTGGTTAAACCTCTCAGCTTTAAACAAAACAGAATTTATATGGATGAAACACAAACAAAAGAAAATAAAATTTAGAATAACTTATTTGATAACCCAACCAACTCTATCACAATTTAACAAAGCTGTTCCAGTCCCATAAACAAACCCCTTGGCAATAGGCAAATTCAAACACAGGTTCTCACAGGCAGGAGAGATTTCTGAGAGAAAGTCCAGGCAAGACCCCTGTTGAAGCATGGAACCTCCTTTCACTTTAGCTGCTTCTCTAGGTCCACAGCAGTTTTTGTGTGACTGGTAAAACTAAATCAAACTAGAATAAACCTGAACTGGAAGAACTGGCCACTCCTCTTTCATTGTACGACTGACTTAAAAAAAACCTAAAGGCCTCCTCTGATTGTTGACTTAAGGCAGTGCCTGTCAGCCATTTCAGCACCTCTGATTTTACAATTCCTCTTGGGAAAAAAAACGAGGACAACATAATCTCATTAAGGGGGCAACGACATCACAATAGACAAGATTTTCTACCCTGGGGTGGGAGTGTCCAAAACAAGAGGGCATAGGTTTAAGGTGAGAACAGAAAGATTTAAAAGGGACCTCAGGGACCTCAAGCCTTCTTAAAATCCAAGTATACTACAACCATCGACTCTCCTTTATCAATATAAGCAACATATAAAAAAATTCCAACAAGTTCATGCAAAGGGCAATGTATGCAATGAGCCTCCTACAGGAAGTAGTGGAAGCTGGTACAATTATAGCATTTAAAAGGCATCTGGATGGGTATATGAATAGGAAGGATTTAGAGGGATATATGGGCCAAATGCTGGTAAATGGGACTAGATTTTTTAGGATATCTGATCAGCGTGGATGAGTTGGACTGAAGGGTCTGTTTCTGTGCTTTATATCTCTACCACTCTATGACTCTTCATCACAATCTCTCCCTCACCTGAGGTGTGATGACCCTCAGGTAAAACCACCCCAGTCACCTCTCTCTCTAATATGAGAGCAGGGCTGTGCCATCTGGGGTTATGGCAATTTTACTTTATTGACACGGACCTAGGTTCCCCCATACATTTAAATTTTCTAACCTCTGATCATTTAAGAATGATTCTGCATATCGGTTTCTGTTCACATTTCTTCACATTATATTCCATCTCCCAAGTCCTTGCCCCATTCACGAATCCTCTTGAAACCACTTTACATCTTCCTTACAACGCAACCTCATAGCTTTGTACCATCCATAAATTTGGAATTATGATGTTTGGCCTCCACCTTCAAATCATATCTATGAACTGTGAACATCTACAATCCAAGTACTGATGTTTGTTGTACCCCACTAGTCACAACCTGGCAGTGCGAAAATGACCAATTTACTCATCCTAGAGAAAACAATCATTACCTCCTATTACACGTGTTTCAATTTCTCTAACCAGCCTCCTGTGGGGGAATTTTATCAAAAGCCTTCTTAAAATCAAAGTATACTACAACCATCGACTCTCCTTTATCAAAATAAGCAACATATAAAAAAATCCAACAAGTTCATCAAACACAATTTCCATTTCACAAATACATGCTGACTATGCCCAATCAGATCATTATCAACAGGTATTTATTTCTCCCATCCTTTATGATAGATTCTAACATTGTCTCCACTACTTATGTATGGCTAACATGTCTGTTACATCCTGTACATCTCTGTTTTCTCTCTCACTTACTTCATAGTGTGGTGACCTTTGCTGCCTTCTAATCTGCAGCAATCATTCCAGCATCTATAGAATTCTGGAAGATAATCGCCAAACCACCAACTATCTTAAGAGCCACCTCCTTTTCTGGAATGAAGATCTAATCCTAGGGATTAAGGAACTTTCAGCCTCATTATTGTATCCAGTAAAATCTCTTACTAACACGAATTTCATTCAAATCCTTATTCTCTCTGGCAACCTGGATTGCTAGTTCTGGGAGATTTCTGGTATCTTCCTCAGTGAAACAGATGTAAAGTGATCATTTAGCTTCTTTGCCATTTCTATTTTCACCATTATAAATTCTCCAGACTGTCAGGAATAGACCAACATTCATTTTCGCCAAAAGCTTCTTTTTCATGTTCCAATAGAAGCTCATAGACTCCGTTTTTATACTTTTTGTTTGATTGCATTCATGGTCTATTCTCCATTTCTTGAAATGCTTTTGTCAGCCACAGCTGACTGACCTTTTCCCGGTTTTTGCACCTTGAAAGAATGTTTTGTTCTTTAAATAGTTCTTTAAAGCATATCTCTTGTCTATGTACAGTTATATCTTTTAATATATTTTCCCAACACACCTCAGTCAATTTGAACCTCATATCGTCAATTTCCCTAATTAAAATTTAACATCTTTGTTTCAGATTGAACCACCTTACTTTTAACTATAGTTTAAAATTATATCACATTGTGGGCACTCATCCCTAAAGGTTCTTTAACAACAAGATTGCCAATTATCCCTTTTTCATGGTACGGTGCTCAACCTAAAATAGCACATCCTCTAGCTGGCTGAACATACGACTATATAAGAGGATCTCCAATTCCAGAAAGATATCCACCACAGCTTCTATGCTCAGTGTTTACCCGGTCTATATGCAGATTAGAGACACTCATGATAACTCTGTTGCCTATGAGACATGCTTCTCTCATCTCCTGAATAATTCCATGCCCTGCATTGCCACTAGAATTTGGTGGCCAAGAAATAACTCCAATGTCTGCTGCTCTTTGCCATTTCTTAGCTCCACACGGACATACTCCACACATTTGTCTCCCAAACTTATTAACGTACTGATCTCATCTCTTATTATCAGAGCACGTCCACCTTATTTAGCTGCTTGTCTGTCCTTTCTAAACATTGAATATTCTTAGAACATAGACCAGTACAGCTCAGTATAGGGCCTTCATGTTGTGCCTTCATGTTTTATTCTACTCTAAAATCAAACTAACCTACATACCCTTCACTTTACTGTCATCCATGTGCCTATCCAAGAGTCGCTTAAATGTCCTGAATGTATCTGACTCTACTACCACTGCTGACAGTGCATTTCATGCACCCACCATTCTAAAGAATCAACCTCTGACACAGCCCCCCAAAACCTTCCTCCAATCACCTTAAAATTATGCCCCCTTATGATAGCCATTTCTTCCTTGGGAAAAAGTCTCTGACTATCTATTCTATCCATGCCTCTCATCATCTTGTACATCCCAATGAAGTCGCTTCTCATCCTTCTTCGCTCTAATGAGGAAAGCCTTAGTTCCCTCAACCTTTCTTCATAAGACATGCCCTCCTTTCCAGGCAGCATCCTGGTAAACTTCATCTGCACCCTCTCTAAAATGTTCACATCCTTCGTATAATGAGACAACCAGAGTTGAACACAATATTCCAAGTGCGGTCTAACCGCGGCTCCATAGAGCTGCAGCATAACCTCGTGGCTCTTAAACTCAATCTCCTGCAAATGAAAGCCAAACATCATATGCTTTCTTAACAACCCTGTCAACTTGGGTGGCAATGGACCCCAAAATTTCTCTGTTCCTCCACACTGCCAAGAATCTTGCCATTAACACTGTTGTTGTATCGCCATAGTCTTACCAGAACATAGGGGCTGCTTTCTCATTAGAGCGAAGCAGCTGGTGGCGACTTAACCTGTGGGCCACCAGACCTCAGGCGGGAGAAGAGGGTGAGGAGAGTCCATCATCATAACCTCAAACCAGTGATTGGAATTGAACCCACGCTGTTGGCACCACACTGCTCTGCAAACCAACAGTCCAGCCAAGTGAGCTAAACCGATCTCCCTTTAACACTGTATTCTGCATTCAAATTTAACTTTCCAAAATGAATCACTTCACACTTTGAGGTTGAACTCTATCTGCCACTTACCAGTCCAGTTCTGCATCCTGTCTAAGTCTCATTGCAATCTATAACAGCCTGCACACTATCCACAACTCCACAAACCTTTGTGTAATCGGCAAACTTATTAATTCACCCTTCCACTTCCTCATCCAAGTCATTGATAAAAATCACAAAGAATAGAGGTCCCAGAACAGATCCCTGCGGAACACCACTGGGCACCGAGCTCCAGGCTGAATACTTTCCATCTACTACCACCCTCTGTCTTCTATGGGCCAGCCAATTCCGTATCCAGACAGCCAAACTTCCCTTCCTACTTTCTGAATGAGCCTACCATGGGGAACCTTATCAAACACCTTGCTAAAATCCATATACACCCACATTCACTGCTCTACCTTCATCAATGTGTTTTGTCACATCATCAAAGAATTCAATAAGGCTTGTGAGACATGACCTGTCCCTCACAAAGTCATGCTGACTGACTATCTCTACTCCAACTATGGTTTTTCAAATAATCATAAATCCTGCCTCTCAGAATCCTCTGCAATAATTTGCCCACCAAAAACACAAGACCGACTGGTCTGTAATTCCCAGAATTATCCCCATTCCTTTTCTTGAACAAGGCAATAACATTTGCCACTCTTCAATCATCTGTCACTACTCCAGTGGATAATGAGGAAGCAAAGACGCAGCAGTCTCTTCTCTCACTTCCTGTAGTAACATTGGGTATATTGCATCTGGCCCAGGGACTTACTCATGTTTTTCAAAATTTTCAGAACATCCTCCTTCTTAACATCAACCTGTTTGCGCATATCAGCCTGTTTCATGCTGTCCTCAGAAACGACAAGGTCCCTCTCAGGAGTGAATACTGACGCAAAGTGTCAATTAAGGACCTCCCCTACTTCCTCCGACTCCAGGCACAAGTTCCCTCCACTATTCCTAATCGGCCCTACCCTCACTCTGGCCATTGTCTTGTTCCTCACTAAAGTGTAGAACACCTTAGGGCTTTCCTTAATCTTACCCGCTAAAGCTTCTCCATGCCCTCTTCCAGCTCTCCTCATTCCATTCTTTAAGTTTCTTCCTGGCTACCTTGTATCCCTCTAGGACCCTATTTGATCCTTGCTCCCTCAACTTGACATAAACTTCCTTCTTCCTCTTGACTAGATGTTCTACATCCCTTGTCACCCAAGGTTCCTTCACCCTACCAATGCTTCCTTGCCTCAGTGGGGCAAACGTGTCCAGCACTATCAGCAAGCACTTCCTAAGCAAATTCCACATTTCTGTCGTGCAATTTCCTGAGAACATCTGTTCCCAATTTAGGCCCCCCAGTTCCTGCCTAATGGCATTGTAAATCCTTCTCCCCCAATTAAATACTTTCCCATACCGTGTGCTCCTATCCCTCTCCATGAGTATAGTAAAGGTCAGGGGGTTGTGATCACTATCACCGAAATGCTCTCCCACCGAGATATCTGACAACTGGCTTGGTTTGTTGCTAAACACCAAATCCAATATGGCTTCCCCTGTAGTTGGCCTATCTACATATTGAGTCAGGAATCCTTCCTGAATACACCTGACAAAAACTGCTCCATCCAAACTACTTGAACTAAGGAGGTCCCAAACAATATTAAGCAAGTTAAAGTCACCCATGAAAACAGCCCTGTTACTTCTGCACTTTCCAAAATCTGCCTCCCAATCTGCTTCTCCGTGTCTCTACTGGTAGAAAACTCCCAATAAAGTGACTGCTCCTTTCCTGTTTCTGACTTTCACTCAGACTGAAAAACAAACCTTCCTTGATGACCTCCCTTTCTGTGATACTATCCCTGATTAACACCACTCCCTCACCTCTTACCTTCCCCCCCCCCCCCTCCCCCATTCCTTTAAAAATATCTAAACCCTGGAACATCCAACAACCAATTCTGTCCCTATGATATCCAAGACTCTGTAATCATAGTTCCAACTATTGGTCCGTGCTCTTGAATATTCAGTTCCCAGTTCTGGTCACTGTGCAGCCATTCTTCCGTAATGGCAATTGGATCATGCCCACATATCTCTCTTTGTGCTTTTAGATCAACTACCTTGTTGTGAATGATGCTTGCGTTCAGCGAGAGTGCCCTTTTTGATGTCTTTTTGACATCATTTCGCTTTTGATGTGTACTAGATGCTTGACTTTGTTTCACCTGTCTCCCTGACAGCTTTTTGACTTTCTGTTACTAACTTTACCTCCATCCAGCTTAGATTACCCCACAGGTTCCCACTTCCCTGTCAAGCTAATGTAGTTCCAACCCATCAGCATTTGGCAAATGTCAGTGAGGATCTCAGTCGCAGTCTCATTAAGATATAATCTGACTAGCATGTACAGATCTCACCTTCCCAGAACTAGTCCCAATTCCTTGGAAATGTGATGCCCTCCCTCCAGCACCAGTTCTCCAACCACAGATTCAAATCAATCCTCCTGTACCTAGGTTAACGAGTCAAAAAAAATCACACGACACTGGGTTACAGTCCAACAGATTTATTTGAAACCGCAAGCAAGCAGGGGCTCCTAAATGTGCTGGACTATAACCTAGTGTCATTTTAGACTTTGTCCACCCCAGTCCAACACTGACACCTCCACCTCACTAGTACATAGCACTTGGAATAATCCAGAGATTACTAACCCTGAGGTCCTGCTTTTTAATTTCCTTCCTAAATCCCTGAAATCTGCCTTCAGCTCTTTATCTTTACCATCAAAAAGTGGTAATATATAAACGCAAGTCTTTGCTCCATATCTTTAGCAGGTGACAAGCTGTTGAAATACAAGATCCCAAATAAATGAATTTGCCTGGAAGACTGGCAGATTGAAATAGAATTTACTGACAGCGGTAGCATTGAACGATGAAGTGCTCGGCCTGGATGAGAAGTGAGCGAGATTTTTCTTTATTAAACACCAGCGACATAAAGACAGTTCTTTTCCTGAAACGAGTTGAGAGTTTGTGAGGAAGGGTCACAATGTTAAACTCTTGATTTCTCCGCAGAGAGGCTGCCCAGACCTGCTGAGATTTTCCGGCAGCTTGTGTTTTTGTGAGTCCGGCTGTAAATGCCACAGTGTAATTGCTGTGGGGTCAGTCAGGGGAGCTGGTTTACTCCCGGCAGCATAGCAACAGGGGCAATACAGGGAGTGTCTCTCCCCTCCCCCAGGCCGTCCTCGGTACCCCCCTCCTCCCCGGGCCGTGAGTGTCTTGCCCCGGGGTTACTCACCCTCCATTGACTCGGGCTCACTCTGCAGGCCGGGCTCCGGGCTCTCTCTCTCTCTTCTCTCCCCGGGCCTTGGGCCGGGCTCGGTGTCGGTTGCCCCGGCAACAGCCGCTCACGCTGCACTTCCGCTCGCCGCTGCTCACATCCGCCGCCCAGGAGAGGAGCACTCATGGAGGGTAGACACAGGCGTAACCCCCCAATACACCCCACAACTCCCCCCAACCCCATACACA